>NW_022589729.1:24852815-25062181 GCF_004348235.1 Phoca vitulina
GAAAGAAAGAAAGAAAGAAAGAAAGAAAGAAAGAAAGAAAGAAAGAAGAGAGAAAGAAAGAAGGAAAGGAAAGGAAGGAAGGAAGGAAGGAAGGAAGGAAGGAAGGAAGGAAGGAAGGAAGGAAGGAAGAAAAGAAAAAGAAAAAAGAAAAAAAGAAAGAAAGAAAGAAAGAAAAAGAAAAAGAAAGAAAAAGAAGAAAGAAAACTGAATTTCAGGTTGATTTGTTTTTGTTTCCCTGAAAAGGTATTTCAAAGATAAGGTTGATTATTATGGTGGTGATTCGTTTCACTGAGAAAGCACTTTGTTTCGAAAACATTTGGCAAATGATATTTTAATGAGAAAAAAGTTAGATCCAATCTTATCTTTCATAACATAAAAAGTCACCATCTCTTTGGCACCAATTAAATTTGATTAATTAGTCACATAAGGAAACTTGAAGAAAATAGATGACAAACAAACAAACAAACAAAAAACACAAACGTGCTTATTTGTAAATAGATTTCATGTTCCTTTTACTTCAAGATGATGAAATGACCAAACAGAGACAAGGCAAGGATATTTCCTATGCGTGCAGAATCCTTCATCATCACATACAAGCATTGTTCTACCACTAGGACATTCTGTGTCACACTCTTTGCAGGCAAATGTAAATGAGTTGAGTGACTTCCTTGATATCACACTTGAAGTCTCAGGAAAGGTAATGTCAGAAAACACAGAAATGTATCGGAGCATTTGCTGCCTCGCCACGGTACCTGGCATGTTTCAGCCCTGGCTGGTAACAATTTTCCAAGCTGAGTACTTCTACCGATTGTCTCATATTTTGACTAAAAACAATTGTTTCATGACAGAGAAAATATTTAAATAATGTATTAACATCCATTAATCATATATCCTGGAAAAGGTCATGAGACAATTTTTTATTTAGCTTCTTTGGAAAAATTTATATTGGATCAGTTTTTCATGCCCCTTTGATGTCAGATAATTTGTCCTCTATCTCGAGTAAAAAAAACAATTTTTGAATACTTCCTATTCTTATAATATCTTTACAAGTTAAGTACTATTACTCTTGTTTTACAAATGAGGAAATGAAGACATTGACAGTTTAAATAAATTATTCCAAAAGAGAGTAAGTAATGATGGAAAAGCTCAATCCCAGGTCCACAAGATGCCAAAGCTCCTGCATTTTCTACTAACCACATAGTGCCATGTGTGGAAGGAGAGGATCCAGAGCATTCATTTCATATCATTCTTTTGAACTTCAGGACCTAATCCTTGAATATCTAACACCCAGGGTCTGTGCTTCCTTTCCCTTTCCACTGCTTTTACCCTAGTCCAAGTACTGGTCATGTTCTATTTCAGTGACTTTTTTTTTTTTTTAGTGAGCTCTATGCCCAATGTGGGGCTCGAACTCATCACCAGAGATCAAAAGTTGCATGCTTCGCTGACTGAGCCAGCCAGGTGCCCCTATTTCACTGACCTTTAGACTGTTTCTAAACTGCAACTTCCTCCCTCCCTTCCCCATGCATGATACAGATTGCCACATTAGTCTGCTTTTTAGATGTACTGATATGTTTCCTGCTAAAATATTTTAGCAGGAAATTCCAAAATCTTTACTACTATCATGGAATTACTATCACACTCCATCTCCATCCTGCCTTTCCAATGGCGTTATCAATATGCTTAAATAAAATCACTTTTTTCATTTCAAATTCAGTTCAAAGGCAATTTCTTATAACCCAACAAGGTTTCAGCACGTCTTCTCTCTCCCTTTCAGTTTAACATGACCCTAGCCTGGAATATCTTGCCTTCTTTTAATGACCCTTAATCATAGCCATTTTCAGGTTGTGGTTCAAATTCCAACTTCATGACAATTTTCCTGGTCTCTTCAGGCCACCGACTTCTCCTAATGTTTAGAGCAATAATCACGTGTACTAATCATAGGGATGCATATCATACATTGACTTATGTGATTAGCTATCTTTTTACATGAAGTGTTCCAGTTAAGATCATAGACTTTGGAAACAGCACACAAGAGTTTGGATCTCTCTGTTGCAACTCTCTAGCTATGTGGCCTTGGGAAAAATGACATACTGTCTTTGAGCATCTGTTCCTCATCAGTTAATCTATAATATCTACTCATAAGGTTGTTATGACTATTAAATAAGACAGACAATATGAAGTATCTAGTAGGTAAGTAAGCACTGAGCACCTCTTCACTTGGAACTCAGTAACAGGTACTAATCATTATTACTCATCATCATGATTACCACCATTAGGCATTTGACTTATTAACTCTATTTGTGTTTCTTAAGGGCACTGGTGAAATCGGCATCCCTTATATCCTAATAAATATTCTTGGTTTTAATCTTAATATTGTTTGGGCCTATGGTCCAAAACAAAGTCACAAAACTTTGAGCAATATAATTTTGAAACTCATTGTAAGATGTGTAATTTCTCCTTTCATAAGATGGTATTGCATTTCCTCTTGACATTTTCATATGTTCTCAAATTTTCACATATATCTATATTTATGTCATGCAAGGAAGAACAAAATGCAAAACTGTACCCAGAAAGAGCTTGGCTTTGCATTGTACTCAAACTGACTTGGGTTTGAATCCTAGCCCAGCCAATTACGGCCTTGCGTGGGTTAAACAATGCTTGTGAGCTTCACTCTCCTTGTATGTAGAGATAGGCTCATCATACCTAGTCGATATATAGGTTGATATGAGGACTAGATGGAGTAATATTTGCAGAGGGCTTTACAAAATGGATAGCAGGCATATAGGTGGTGTTAAACAAATGTTCATTGCAGTTAGTACATATCCATCTCTCTGCCCTTTCCACTTGTTGTCCATCAGTGGATAATTTTCAAATAAGATTCAGAAATCCAGTAATAGTTAAAGCTATTTGAAGAACCTATCAGGGATGAGCCATCTATTTGTATAACTGGCACACAAAATCTCATTTTCTTTTTAATTATGAGTTGGGCAAGAATCTCTATGTGGCTATCGTCTCGAATTCTAGATTTGGCATAATTTTTCCATGATTTTGCAATTTTTGCTCAGCGAGGAATAAAAGGGAGTTACATTATCAGATTATAGTATTTAGTATGCCCCCTAGCTTGAATGTGATTATCACATCCGATGCTGTATTTTATCATATTTCTTTTGCACTCTCCCTCATCCTTTGGAGGGCTTCGAAGAAATTTTATCAAACAAGTCTTATGAGTCACAGTAAAGATCCCAACCCTCAAAAACACGTGATTTTCCAATGACTTATTATCTCTGATTCTATCTTCATGCAAGTAATGGAAATGGCTGCATCCCACAGGTTCTGAATCCAGGGTTCCCCTCGCAAAGGTGCTCAGACAATGCTCGTGCCTTGCAGTCTCGAGGGACAGCTTCCGGGCAACCATCCCCAAAACTACCTCAGAACCCTTTCACTGACTGATAGAGATCTACCATCTGTTTCTTAAGTTTGACATCTCTACACAAAAAGTTTTTCACAGCTGTATGGAAATGGATGTGGCCCCTTTCAGCTTCATATTTAGTTTACTTTTCCTCCTTCTTGATTGGCTGAAGCACTCCCAAAAGTCAAAAGAACACCTTGGGCTTATGTTATGCCTATGCTAAAATAGTCGCCATTTTAAAACCTCAGGACATGCCTCCTTTAGGCTTGGGTCCTCACAGTGTCCAGTGTTAACCTGGGCTTCATACAGCACATCAGTACCCTGTCTGGTTTGACTGAATTAAGTTATTTAAAAGCAACCACAACAATTACAAGGCATTCAGCCACATTTGGAGATCTCTGTGGACATGCAATGGCCTGAATAAAATGACCCATGACTGGTCTATTTTTCATTTCAACCATTTCTTTTACTTATTTTTATCCTTCAGGTGAAATTTTAAATCTTATATAGCACCCACAGCCTCAATTTGAAGAATAGTCTTTGATTTTGAGGCAGGAATAGTATGCTGGTCATTGGCACAGTTCTAGAATAATGCTTCTAATATTCTCTAGTTATCATCTTAAATGAAATCAGCAGTTAAAATAAAAATTACCCCACTCATTTCAGTTCCAGGAATGTAGCCCCTGGTCAGGTGAAGCTAAACATGAAGGAAAGAGATGCCTGCCTCCCTCTCATAGTAATAAAACCTCCCAAGAGAAAAGGACCCCAAATTTTGAATTATCAATTCATTAGCATATTTTCATAACTTATACCTAATTTACAGAGATAGAAAAAATTTTTTAAATATTTTATTTATTTTATTTGATGGAGAGAGAGAGACAGCGAGAGAGGGAACACAAGCAGGGGCAATGGGAGAGGGAGAAGCAGGCTTCCCGGGGAGCGGGGAGCCCAATGTGGGGCTTGATCCCAGGACCCTGGGATCATGACCTGAGCTGAAGGCAGACGCTTAACGACTGAGCCACCCAAGTGCCCCTAGAAAAATATTTTTATGCCTGATATATGACAAGGGAAATCTGGTTCTTGACACAGTATGTCATTTCATGTCATAAAACAAAGAAGTTTAGACTGAAATAATTCTTATGGGAAATCTTATAAAAAGTTCATAGATTTAGTTTTGTTTTTTTTTGCATTATTTTGTCTCTTTATGATAATCTATTCCACTTGATCCTAATGAAGGGGAAGGTGGGGCTAAAATTAAGTAGGTTCTTATTTTTAATGAGATATTATCAATGGCATATACTTTTTAGAAGAATAAAAGCTAAATATTGATAATGAAATAAAGGTAAATTTGAGGCACATTTATTGAGAAAACTTTAGGATTTTTTAATAATAAATACTTTTTTCATAGTCTATCACCTATTTCAACAAAATTACATTTTCTTTAAAATTTAGATGTTTGTTTCTCAAAAAAAATTAATTCCATGTCAATAAGTATAATTAGAGGACGCCTGGGTTGTTCAGTCAGTTAAGCGTGTGACTTAGTTTTGGCCTACGTCATGATCCCAGGGTCAGGAGATCAAGCCCTGCGTTGGGCTCCACGCTCATTGGAGAGTCTGCTTGAGATTCTTTCCCCTCCTTCTTCCTCCTCCTCTGCTCCTCCTCCTGCCTGCACTCTCGCATGCAAGTGCCCTCTCTCTCTCTTTCTCTCTCTCAAATAAATAAATAAATAAAATCTTAAAAAAAATACAATTATTATATTCATAAAATGAATAGAACTGAGAAATATTCAGTTTTCCAAGGATGACTGCAAAATTTGTGAGAGTCTTTCTTTACTTGAAACCCTTGAAATCAGGCCTTCAGATCAGAAATAGGTGAAATTCGCATGCTCTATGATGTTAATAACTTTTGAAAGGTTATGCAAACTAATGGTGGCAATGATCAGTCTCTGAAAGTGGAGTGTGAATTCTAGTAGAGTAGTTTTGCCATATACAGTATAATTAAATATTTTGGTAAGTTAAAAATAGACACTTTGATGCATGCATGAGAAGGAAGTCTAGAAGCACACACATCATTATATTAACATTAACTATTAAACACGATTAACTATTAAAATTAATATCCATCTAACTCACATATTTCTGTGTTTAAATTGTTAAAACGAACCTACTATATTTGTAATTAGAAAATTAATATTGGCTGTATGTGTCTAAGAGAAATTTATTTAAAACTATATTTAATCTCTATATTTTCTGCTAATTGGTCTCGATACAATGATTGAAAGATAATAAAAAAGAAACGTAGATATTTTTTAGAAGGTAAGGATGATGCTTAAATAATATGCTGACACATTTTTAATAAATCAGAACAGTTGCCCCATTGAGTATCTTAGAACACAGAGCAACATACTTTTAGGATGGAGCATATAAAATGGCAGAATTAGGAAAATGAGAAAAGACTTAAAATCACTTGGAGCTTCTCCCTGGTAGTTGAAATAGTGGCTGTAATAATAATGACAATAGTTAATATTGAGCCCTCACTATGTGCTAATATTACACTGACATGTTTAAATAAACCTCCCTTCATGTAGCATCATGCCTCTCTCTGCACATTCTTTGACTAGTATTGATAATTTCCCTCCCTTATTGTTTCCCCAGATATGTCTCAACCCAGTACCTCTTCAAGCTTACTATTTCTTTAATATATGTCCTGGGAGAGACTAGGCAGTATGTTACAATTACCATGGACTAGAGGACCACATAAACAGAGTGCATGGTCCCTTGGTCCAAGGTAATCTGGTAAAAGCTCTGCCTCTTACTACTGCTGGAATAAAGTCCCAGAGTAAGCTTTGCCTTCTTATCTGAAAACTGGGTAGATAATACCTATCTTGCAGTGGTGTGGTAAAGATTAGAGATATGTAAAGCATGTCAGATCTATAGAAGGCATTCCAAGTAATAGACAGCTGTTTTCATTACCAGGGATGCAAATTTGAAGTAGGAAATGACCAGCTGCAGAAAAGCTATAGCAAATTTCAATTGGAAGTCTCTGTAAGGAAATCTGAGTTCACTAATATCTGTGGAAGGGAATCTGATGTATGCTCAAACTGCATGATTTTCACAGAGGGGAAGTGAATGGAAAGTTGATGAGAAAAAACAGCTATGCTAATGACAGAGCTGAAAAGGAAGACAAGGGGTCAGGGGTCACAGATCTCTGAGCTTCAGTGTCATTGTGAAAATCAAATGATAAACTGTTAGTGACAATATTGTAAAGTACTCAGTCCTAAAAAATGTTTTAATAAAATTTTTCTTGAAAAGTATTTATGATTAGCATCTATATTCAAGAAACAGCATCACGACTTAATTTGTATATCAGATGAACCCAAATTCAAGGATGTTCTACAAAATATCTAACCGGTAACTCTTCAGAAGTTTCAAGATCGTGAAAAACAACGAAAGACTGTAAAACTGTCACAGATCCAAGGAGACCAAAGAGATGGGAGGAAGAAATGCAAAGTGATGTTCTGGATTAGATACAATAGCATAAAAGTGACATTGGTGGGAAAGTGGTGAAATCTGAATGATTATTTCTTAGTTTTGACAGATGTCTTGTAAAATGTTAACATTAGAGAAAGCTAAGCAAAAAGTAAATGGGAGGGGCGCCTGGGTGGCTCAGTCAGTTAAGCGTCTGCCTTCAGCTTAGGTCATGATCCTGGGGTCCTAGGATCGAGCCCCACATCAAGCTCCCTGCCCAATGGGGGATCTGCTTCCCCCTCTCCCTCTGCCCCTCCCCCTGCCCATTTTCTCTTTTTCACTCACTCTCTCTCTCTCAAATAAATAAAATCTTTTTAAAAATAAATGGGAACTTTCTGTGCAACTTTTCTGTAAATCTGAAATTATTCTTAAAGAGTTTTTTTTAAGATTTTATTTTATTTATTTGACACACAGAGAGAGAGAGAGAGCACAAGCAGGGGGAGCAGCAGAGGGAGAGGGAGAAGCTGAGCAGGGAGCCCAATGCGGGACTTGATTCCAGGACCCTGGGATCATGACCTGAGCCCAAGGCAGACCCTTAACTGACTGAGCCACTAGGCATCCCTAAAGGTTATTTTTAAAAAATGTTTCTACAGTTCAGAGAAAGATGAAACAACTTTCCTTTCATTTTTAAAGTAGATATTTTTGACATTGGGCACTTTCTTGCACATCTGATACAGGTTTGCAGTGATGGCCCCAGTCATCATACAGTCATAATGTAGATGTTGTAAGTAACAATCCTAAAAAGGCAATGTCATATGTCACGCCACGTTAAGGAATTAAAATGTTACAACTGAGAGATATAATAAAGCTTACCTAACCACCTAGCTAATACATGAAACTGTTTTATAAAATCCCTATGGGGGCAGGTGGGTAGGGGAATGGGTGAAAAGGCTAAAGGGCATTAAGAGGTACAAACTTCCAGTTAGAAAATAAATAAGTCACAGAGATAAAAAGTACAGCAGAGGAAATATAGTCAATAATATTGCAGTAACGTTGCTTGGTGACTGATGGTGACTACACCTATGGTGGTGAGCACTGAGTGATGAATAGAAGTGTTGAATCGGTATATTGTAACCTGAAACCAATATAACATTGTGTGTTAATTATACTTCAATATAAGAAAAGGAAAAAAAATCCCTATTCCTTAATTGTGAGTTCATTCTTAAACGTCTCTATTGAAAATTCACTCACAACGTTTTACGGATGTCTATAGTATTTCATTATCCAAAACCGAAATGGCAATGAACATGAGATGTTTCTCCAGTGCACATCAAAAAGGACATGATCATTAGGACAAAGAGGCAGGGTCACTTCTACTGCACATAAAGAATAACAATTGCAGGGAAAGAAAGGTCTTTGGTTTAAGAAGATAAATCTAGATGAAGTTGAAAGTGTTTAAATGCGATTGTTTTTTTCAAAAAAAATTTTGATTGCTACTTTGTGGTATACCAAATGACTACACAGAAGCTTACCGATCAATTAAAGAAGCTTGTTTTTAGGGTTTTTGCCCCCCATATGAATACAGGCTTTACCCATAGCATAAAAATCATTGAATTAAGACCATGTTTGGAGGGAAGTATATTGTTGTGGCATCTCATGACTTCAAAATTCTTAAATTTGAGTTTGCTCTTTAAAAAGTACCAGCAAGTTAAAAAAAAAAAAAAACTATAAATCAAAAGGTTTATCCTACTGTCTTCCTGGGGATTTTTTTTTTTTTACTCTGAGAGTATATTATTCTGTAGTCTTTCATTATATTTTTTTGATTTTCCCAAAAGACGGTTTTCCTTAATATTACTGGAGGAGTGATAAAAATGAACTCTTTCATTTTTGTGAATAATGAATTGAGGATATGGAAGGGGGGTGTTGCCTCTGTCATGGAAACAATCAAAAACAAGGTCTTTCCATTTATTTAAAGTAAACACTTGATTCACTCAATATTTTCAAATCCCTATTATGTATAAGACACCATGTTTGGTGCTATGGACACACAATCTGACCTCAGCCACCTTACAGCCTAATAGAAACAGTGGGTTATGTAGGCGCAGTCATAATTACAACTGTTGTGTACATGGCACTTACTGTGTATTAAATACTATACCAGGTTACTTATAATATCCGTAAATATGTACCATATCTATAAGCTTCCTCAATCGTTGTAATCATATGAGGTACGTATAATTACCATCCTGATTTAAGAGACGAGGAAAGCCAATAAGTCACATCAAATAACTTGTCCAAGCTCATCTGGCTTGTGAGTGGCAGAGATAGGCTCAAAGTCAATCCTTTCAACCACCTGACTATAACCACATTTGCAATGTGCTAAGTGCTCTGGTGGAGATAAGCACAGCGTGCTATGGAAGCAGAGAGAGAAAGAGTGCCTAATCCATCCTTGGGGTGACAATGGAAGACTCCCTGAAAAGAAAAAAAGGAATGTCTAAGTTGAAAAGGAATTAGGCAGGAAGGGAAGATGGTCCTTCAGAGGAGGAGAACAGTATGGTCCAGAGCTGAGAACCTAGTACATTTCAGAAAGTGAAAGTTCTTCTTGGCTAGAAAACAAAATGTAAGGGGCAAAAGGGGCTAGAAATGTTTTTGGAAGGGACCACGATACTGCTGATGAAGGCATCCTATTATATACTAAGAAGTTTGAACATTATCCCCAGGCAACAGGAGTTACTGCAGAGCTTTAAGCAGGGAGCAATCCCACTCCTGGTTTGCAGAGTCGAAGTTAGGCATGCAAGATGAGGATATGGGTTAGAAGGCTGTAAAATGTTTTCAAGATGCTGTTAACATACTTTCAGCCACAACTAAGAGAAAAAAAAAAGACACCTTAAACAGAATACACACTAAGGAGTTTATTATTTCCCCAAAAAAGATTAATTTCGTGCCTCAATAATGGTACCAGAGTCCAGGTTTCTTCCATGTTTTTTTCTGTGACATTCACAGGGTATGGGCCTAACTGCCCTGAAGGTGTCAAAATAACACCTTTTATTTTCATAAAATAACAGCTAGAGACAGGAAAGGGGCCTTGGTTTCCTTTTGTTTCCTTTTAAGATTAAGGACAATTTCCCCCAGCCCCCTTTGTGTTTTACTGCTCTAAATTGCATCACTGTCAAAGAGAATGTAGTCACCATGATTCACGTTGACCAGTCAAGACCTAAGTTTAGGTCACATGGAAAGAGCAAGCTCAAATTGAACTTCAAGTCACGTAGGAAGGCATAAAGAGTGAAATAATTAAATAAATACAAAATAAAATTATTTTTAAAAAAAGACGTTTCCATTAGCTAGAAAACACAGAGGTGTGGAGGATAACAATCTCAGAGGCTACTTTAGGAAGCAAAGTGATCTGGTCAAGGTACAGAATTCACTGGTATAGGGAAAATGGGAGCAAAGCAGGTTAATGGAAGAAGATTCTGAGTTCAGTTTTGGTAATGTTGTGTTCAAGATGCCAATGGGCTACCAGCTAAAGATGCCTAGCACACAGTTGGACAGATGAGGCTTTAGTACAGAAGAGACGGCAAAGCTAGAGATGTCGATGTGGAAGTCACCACTTAATAGAAGACAAATGAAGCAATGGGAGTGAGTGTTATCAACCAGAAATTTACCAACACCAACGTTTGAGGAGCTATCCCAGGAAGAGGAGCCAGAGGCCTGAGATAAGTAAGAAAACCCAGAAAAGGTGGTGGTAAGTTTTGGGGAAACCGGGAGAGGAAAGAGTTTCAAAAAGAAGGAAATTGTCAATAATGTCCAATGTGTCTGAGAGGTGAAGTAAAGTAAATGCTCAAGTTTGGTCCATTGGATCTGACTTTTTAGAATCTGGGGGCAGGGATGGTGAATGCATGCATGTAGTTTCAGTGGCATGCTGGGAAAGAAAGCCAGAGAGCTGTAGGCGGATAAGGGAATGGGAAGTGAGAGAGTGTAGACTGTGAGGCTGCGGGGAAAAAAAAAAAACAACTTTAAGTAGTCTGCGAATGAGGGGAGTCTGGCTGGTTCATTTGGTAGAGCATGGGATCTCAGGGCCATGATTCAAGCCCCGCGCTTAGGCGTGGAGCCTACTCTAAAAAAAGAAACCAAAAACATTAAGAGTCTGTGAAGGAGAAGAAACACCTAGAGAAGAGTAATTAGATAGACACTTAGAGTGAAGAGAAGGTACTTATTTATTTGTTAATTGTACTCATTGTCATTCTCTCAAAATTGTGTTTTGATGATTATATTTATAAATGGTTTTGGAGCCTATGGAAGTAAAGCTTTAGATTTAACAAATGTAATGTAAAATTAAAACAGATTAAAAAAAAACTTTAAGGAAATCCCCTAATGTTTTTAGTATACAATAAATCCATTAGGGAATTTCTTTAAAGTTTTTTTTTTTGAGTCTTTGTTTTAATTTTAAGTATTGAATGTGTCCGAAATTATCTTGCATCCTGTTTTCTATGTATTCCTTCAGTAGTGTTTCTTTTTATTGTCAATTTTTAAACCCCAAACTGATCAGGTTTCATATTTAGGGATTTTTATACCTAGTAGGGTCGGATGAGAATAATAAATTATTATAAAAATGTTGTCATGGAGATTTTTGTCTTCCAGTGTCTTTCCTTTAAAATGCTAAAGAAAATCAACAATAGAAACATTCATATTTAGCATTTAAGGCTGATTCTGTCATGTGGACCCTAGCTGAGCTATGCCAGGAGTGTATTTCACTCGTGACCTAATTTATAAAATATCTATATCACTGTCAAAACTCCTGAGATGAGTATAAAAGTAAATTCAAAGCAGAAGCTAATAATAATACTTGAGTTCCTTTAGCATGAAAAAATAGCATTTGCTCTTACAGCTCTGAATTAAGATGCTCCTAACAGAAAAATAAAAGTGGAACATATATTAACTTTACTAAGATCTTTTTAGTGAGGCCAAAGAAATATTTGATTGAAATTTATTCTCTTTGCAAATGTAACTTTCAGGACGATAAGAATGTGAAGAAAGGTGGAGAAGAAGGTATAGTTTGGAAAAAATGACTTGTTATTCGTTGGACTTTTCAGCTCAAGACTAGGTTATTAGTTCAGTTAAAATACAACTTGATTTTTTTTAATTTCCCCAATTGTATGTCACTGTCCAAGAAATAGGTTTTTCATTTGCTTGGGGGAGAAAGGGGTTCTAGAGTGATGGGCAGGAGTCCTGGATGAGAAGCTGGCTCTGCTTCTAACAGAATGGGCAAGTCAAGGATTTGCCATATCCTTGGTTTCCATAGGATCCAGCAGCAGGATGTTTAGCAACAGTTAAAGTTTAAACTTTAAAAATGTGAAGATTTAAAAATGAAGGAAAATATTTTTAAAAATATTTAACTTTTAAATCTAATTATATAATTTCTTTCAAGAGAAGTAAGCCAATTTACGTCTCAGACTTGATGATTTGAAAAAACCTTGATCCAACAACTCCATTATCTCCCACCCCCTACATAAATAAAGCCCATAAGGTAGAGTTTCTAAGCCATCAAATTTTTTCTTAGAGAATCAAAGAAGTTATTTTTTTTCTAAGCATATAATAGCTTCTAGTTATGGTCAAAAACAAATGTGCTATCATTTGCTGCATAAACACACGCATCCCCACAAGCAAACATAGTCTTCATCTGCAAAAAGAGCAATCCATTAACAATTGGCTAGAGGTAATAGTAGAGACTTATGAAGGTGAAGAATGAAGATACTCAGGGTTTTTAAAAAACTCTAGTTTTATGAGTACACAGCAGATTAGGTAGTAGGGAGGCCCACACGGTACAAGCAAGGAAGGCAGAAAGCATAAAAGGAGGATGTTGGGTGCAGGTGGGTGGGTGTGAGCACCGGAAAAACTGGCAGACAACCAATGTGAGCATGACCAGTCAGAGATGAACCTTGCATAGGAATTTGGCACCAGAGGAAACGACACTAAGAATTAGTCATTTTCAAACACACTCTAAAATCTACCACGATTTGAATTTTGAAAATAAGTGTGTTCATTTTTTGTGGTCACTATGCAAACACTTAGCTATTTCTTTGTAATTTTTGCCCAATGTGATAGTTGTGGGTACTATTTCAACCATGTTATTTGCACAGAAGTCATTCCTTTGAAACTATTCCCATTAGGCTGAATCATACAAAAGGGTTTCTTTGTAGGTCACTAACAATGACCACATATCAATTCCACATGTTGCAGTCTATATGTCACTTGTCACCCAATGAACATATGAAAATACCTTCTAGCTAAATGTACCATTGCCCTCCAGCAGTCTTGTTCCTGCTTGCAATATGTATGGATGGCAGGCTTTTGTTAAATTCTCTTAATCTCCCTTCAATATATATCTGTTCACCATAGGGCTCCAATTCTTCCATTGGGAGAAATGGATTCCTCAGTCCTGAAAGGCTAGAACATTTACCTGTGCCCTGTGGGGTCTGACATCTCTGTGACTCCATGTTTATCTCCTCCTCTGGAACGTATAGAGTCTTAGTTTTCTCTGCTCCTTTCCTTCTGCTCTTAAACATGTACCCTTCCCACCTAATCTGGAAAAGTCTTTGATTTTTGTTGAAGTACATTTTAGTTGCTGCTATAGTTCTCTCTTCCCTTTTAAAATCACTTTTCCTGCTACAGAATCTACCTAATGGCATCTCATCCATCTGACCTTAACCTTGATCATTTGTCTTTCCTCCAAACCACGCTATTTGGATTATTATCCTCATTTGGTATTTGGTTGCTCAAAGCAAGGGCCCTTTTGTAGGTCCTTAGGTCCCCTTACTTCCTTTTTCTGAATACTGCCCATCCTTAGTAGCCTTCTGGGAGGTGCTTAGCAAAATTAAAGCACTCAGTTTGTAAGCAAGTCCATACCTCAGATGTCTTAACGACTTCTATTTCTTCTGTGTGTTATGTCCTCCCCTGTCTTCTTCATCTAGCTAATTCCTGTATGGTCAGTAAAACCCTCAGTTAGATGATACTGTATTATGCTACCGTGTCATTTTGTGCATATGTTTATATAAAACTCATCACATTGTGTTTTTACCTTTGATTTGCGTACCTGGAATGCTCTTCCCCCAGAGCCATATGCTGACTCTCTGCATTTCTGCTCTTTGTCCAGGGTCTACTGGTCATGCTGACCATGTTACAATTAATATTCCACTGTTTTGAGAGCACCTTTTAATTCTGACTTCCGCATCCAGGGTTAGCTGCAGACTAAATCCGTGAGTAATTTTCTAACATTTCTTTGTTTACTCTGCAAGCAAATATAGTACCAGTTTGCTCACTCTCCCTAGGGTTTGCTTTTATTACCATATTTTCTCATGCTGTTTATTGCCTACAATGCCTGTGACATCTTAGGATTTAAATTCTATCAATTACTTGAATATTTCTCTGAACATTCCAGCCTTCATTTGTATCTTTTTTCTATATTTCCATGGCATGTTGTGAACTGCTGGTTTGCATACATGTGTACGTGTCTCATCCAACAAATAGAAGAAACATATTTTCAAGGCAGACACTGTGACTTTTTTTCCCCTGTGCTCTTCCCAGAATTGAGCTCACTGCTTTGCAGTTAGTAAGAATTCAAAAACACAGCTAGAATGACTGAATGAATGGATAAATGGCCCCATTTTCTGTTGTCCATTGGTAATGCAAGCAAGCCAAAATCTTGGCTTTCCAAACTCATTTGGCTGAAGAAGTTGGGACCTTACATCGTCACTAATTATAAGATAGAATTGTTCCCATGTGAGGCAAGCTTACTATTTTTCTTTGACCTTTGTACATTGGGAAGCTTGTCTGATAAAATGGCCTAATATCAATTCAAATGCATGCAGTGACTACCAGCTACAGCAAATAACAGACAACGATAAGTACTCAAAAGCTATTCATAACCCCATTCTTTTTTGTCTAACTCTGCAATAGAGTCTGGAAAGCTAACATTTTCTTTCTCAGGGCTTCCTTCCCACCCCTTACAGTAAAGGATGGCCAAATGATGTATTTCTGGCCAATAAGAGTACACAAAGTCTTTGGGGAAGGTTTTCATCCATGAATAAAAAGGCAGAAGCTCATTAGGAAAAATCTCTTGCTACTTTGTCCTTCTCTTTCTTTCTGCCTGGAATGCAGACGAAAGGTGTGGATGCCCAGCAGCCATCAAGAGACATTAGATGGCTAGCACAAGGACAAAAGCCTATAGAATAGGATGGAGAAATGAAACATGAAAAGAGGCTGGGTTGCTTAAGTCATCCTGATGCCTCTGTGCCAGTCCCCTGACATTCCTCCAGACGTCTAGTTGTGTAGCTCCTCTTTATTTAAACCACTAGTAATTACATTTTATTTTGTTTGCTAAATGAATGCAAGGCTGACTGATACAGTAACCTATAGGATTATCGCTGAAGTTTCTTGCAGTCGTCTGTTTTCAAGAAAGAAGGTATTTAACTTATAAAGACAAATAAAAATGAATCTACTATTTTAAAAAGTAGATCCATGGTAGAAGTATTTATAGTCTACCTTGAAAATAGTACTATGTTAAGATCACTTCACTCATGGGGTATATTATGCTGTGAACCTCTGTGTCTGGTCTCACTAAGGCTGGGTAAAATCTATTCACTACCATCTCTGTTACAGACTACTGCATGTGTAAAACTCGCTCTTACACGGAAGAGATTCACTCATATGTCTCCATATTCTCATTTTATCCTAAATGTGCCAATCAGATTTTATTTGCCAACACTGCAGCACTTTGCCAAACATGCTTCTCACTCTGTGCCATGGTACTTATTGCCATGCACTGTATGGAACATACTTGAATGTTTCTCCTGTGTTTATCAATCAGATGATAAGGAGCCAAGGAAGGGGGACACATGAACTAGGTTCAGAGTTTTTCTGTTCTTGGAGACACATAAGTACTTGGAGACACTGGAATGAAAATGTCATTATAGTTGCCCTTGTTCCCTCAAGATGGGAATCTGGCTCACACTGTCACGAGGGGTGGCCACTGAGGAATGTCTCTGCCTGTACTCTGGGGGCTTGGCTCTTTGCATTGCTTACTGTCTTTGCCTCCACCTGACTCCCACTGCACTCATGACTAACTTGCCTATTTTGGCCCGTCCTGATGTCAAAACATGCCCATCAAAATGATAATAAATAATAGAATGTATTCCTTTATGAAATATATTCAAATGATTTATTAGGCTGCTCTAAAAGGCTGCAGGAATACTCCAAAAGTGCCCCCCTTGTACTGGCTCCGATCCCATTCAACTCTCCAAATTGGGAGACCTGAATTTTTCACCATGGGTCTCCCAGAACATCAGCCTCGAGAGGATAAAGATCGTATTTTTTCTGTCTCTTATTATTAAGCACTGTTGATATGTGAGTATCACAGGGTCCAAAGGAAAGAGCTGTTCAAGCATCCAGTGTTAGAGCTATAAGGAATGTGAGGAGGAGGGCCAGGCCAGTGGGAGAGTAAGTCCTTCTCCTGCAATCTGGCAACCCTCAGGGTCAAGTTAGCTTCAGAAAGGAGATTTTGTGTTCTTTTCCAAACAGCCTGTTCCAGAGCTTCGCACGCACAAGCCTGACATAAACGCCTGACACAAAGATGGAAAACAGCTCACGGCATATGAGAGTTGGAATTTTCGAAACTTTCAAACAGCACTCACTAAATATCTCAGTTGGAATTTCAAAATTTTCAAAAAGTATTACCATTCTATTTGATATTGTCATCAAGTAACATGACTATTAAAAATTATTATTGACAAAGGAAAAACCCAGTTGCTTTCTATAGGGAAACAGTTCCTACATTGGGCCCCAATGAGGTAGTTATAAGGGTACAAAGAAAAACCATGTTCTCTGAAACCTGTTTTCAGAAATATAGGTAGAGACTTGGTTTTTCTACACATATAGCAACTTTAAATCTTCTTGCCAACCACATAATTTTTTTATGCTGTCAAAATACTTTACAGTTATGGCAGACTTCATGTCAAACAGCTGTTTTGAACAAATATGTTCCCATTGTTACACATTTCCCTTTCAAATGTGGGAAGATGGTCTGTTCCTTATTTCTCAGGCCACAGGCACTATCTGAAAGAAAGAAACTGAAAACCCACACTCTCATCTCAATTATCCACAGAACAACTTTCTTAAAACATACAAGCCTATCTGGATACATAAAAATGATAGTAGACACTGCCTTAAGTGATACTATTTCCTTCCTCTTCCCCCGGTATCATCTTGCTATTTGACATCCTATTCCTTAGATGACCTTAAGGCGTGTGAAGGGCGGGGGGGGGAGGGACAGGCATAGTTCCAAAGCCCTGAAAGTGTTTATTGCTATTATTAATTTGAAGTTATTTTGTTTGTGTTCTCCTATTCTGTTGGTAGACAGGTAACATGCTGTCATGCAAAAAGGAATAATAATAAAAAGAATAATAGCATAGCAACGATCATAATAATTACTAACATATATTTAATACTTTCTACGTGCTAATCACTTATTCTTTAGTACCCCTGAGGTAGATACTCAAATTATCACCATTTATTGATGAGGTATAGAGGCTAAGCAACTTTCCCAAAGAAATACGGTGAGTAGCAGAGCTACACTTTAAATCCAGGAAGTCTAGATTTTAAAGTCCACAATCTTAAAAAAAAAAAAAAAAAATGAAAAATGAAAAATAGGGGCACCTGTGTGGCTCAGTCAGTTAAGCATCTGCCTTGGGCTCAGGTCATGATCCCAGGGTCCTGGGACCGAGCCCCGCATCGGGCTCCCTGCTCTGTGGGGATCCTGCTTCTTCCTCTGCCTCTCTCTCTCTCTTTCTGTCTCTCATGAAAGAATAAAATATCTTAAAAAAAATTAAAAATTTAAAAACTTAAAAATAAAGTCCAGAGTCTTAACCAACCACAAAACTACCTTGGGATTGATATGATTTATCAAGGCCACCAACTCAGCTCTGCATTCAGCAGGAGGCCACAGGTCCCCAGTGTTCAGGTGAGGGCATTATCTGTTGGACTAAGTAAGCTTCGAAGCAAAGTTTCCTTTGACTGGTTCTGGAAGCTTGCCAGTCCCTCAAGTCATTCAGACTGAGGATTGTTTCCTTCTACTTCCACAAACCCACCTGTGCCTTTTTACACTTCACATGAAGTTTAAGCTCATTTAATTAGATAGAAAAACCTTATAGCTAAAAGTGCTCTCAGAATTCTGTTTTTTTAAGGAAAGATAAAAAGTTAAAGACCATTATTATTCAAATTGTTACCACTCCCAGCTTGGGTTGGCTCGCTTAATGGACTGAAAAGAATGAAATGCAGCAAGGTAGAGAGGGAAGCAGGTGTACTCAGCAGGGCTCAGGTCTAGGGAATTCGGAATTACAGAGAAGAAGCCCTCGTAAATTCAGTCCTGCCCGCAGTGCCATTGTGTTGGGAGAATATCTTCATTCAACAATAGCGTGATCACAGACTTGGGAGTCTGGTGCATTTCCTCAGTGAGGAGACCTGGGAAGTAACAGACACACATGCTCCATCTCTCCCACGGCAAAGGGGTTAGTGCTCTGGCTGGGACCTTGGTAATTCAGCTCCTCTCTCCTACATTTGCACAATGAGCACAGGGCATAGTTACAGCAACTGCACAAAGGGAATGGTTAGTCCAGAATGAAGTCCTCGACGTTAAAGGAGAAACCACAATTTTCATAATTCCTGTGAAAACATCTTGACGAGACACTTACAGACACAGATATGCTTAAAGAACACAAACGTAGCTGTCAAATAGCTAAGAATATCTGTGCTATCTGTGAAGTCGTCCTCACAAAGGCGAGAGTGAAACTGGTCAGTGTGGGGAGAGTCGCTGTAGATTTAAAGCTGAAAAAAAGGCAAGAGTATCGAGAATAAGGAGAGGATGCTTTTTAGGTTTTTCATTCTTCATAATTCCCTTTTTCTTTCCTCTCTCTCTCTCTCTCCATTTGCTTCTGTTTCTCTCATTGTTACCAAATAAACCACTCCTGCACATGACATTCCAGTTTATTTTTTATTTTTTTTTTTAAAGGTTTTATTTATTTGACAGAGAGGGAACACAAGCAGGGGGAGTGGGAGAGGGAGAAGCAGGCTTCCCGCCGAGCAGGGAGCCCGATGCGGGGCTCGATCCCAGGACCCTGGGACCATGACCTGAGCCGAAGGCAGACGCTTAACGACTGAGCCACCCAGGTGCCCCGACATTCCAGTTTAAAATAAGGGGCTCCTGACCGACTCAGTCGGTTAGGTGGCGGACTCTTCATTTCAGTTCAGGTCCTGATCTCAGGGTCCTGAGAGGTAGCCCCGCAGGCAGGCATAGGGCTCCTCGCTCAACAGGGAGCCTGCTTGTTCCTCTCCCTCTGCCCCTCTCCCTCCTCCTCTGCCCCGCTTGCACTCTCTCACTCTCTAAAATAATAGATAAATAAATTTTTAAAATAAATATTGATATTTATGTTTATACTAATGTAGGCTTATGTTTATATTTTTATATGTTCATCTAAACACACAGCTCCCAGAAAATTCCTACCCGAAATGACTCTGGGATTGAGTTGTTTGGGATCAAATCCTGGCTCTGTTTTCTATTAGCTATGTAATCTTAAACAATTTATCTAATTTCTCTGTACCTCCCATTCTTTATCTGTAAAAGGGGGATAATAAATATATGTACACAGGATTATTGTAAGATTTAGATGAGTGAACGAATATATGCATTAAGCACAGCATCTAGCACTTTTCAAGTACTGACTATTGTTTGTAATTTTAATGATTATTCTTATTGATATTGTTATTAAAAATAACTAATACTGTATGGAGGAAACACGTTACTTGAACCTGGTGAGGTTTGACTCTGAGATTGCTAGTGTTTAATACAATATAAAAAAGTTGGATAACCAGATGGACACGGTAGCTTCTCAAGAGCCAGTTTTTGGAATGTATATGTTTGTTGAGTCAATCCCAGATCCCTGAATTGCTATGTCCAGTCTAGGATATCATACATTAAGAAAGGAGTTGAAATCCAGGAGTATTGAGAAGAGGTTAACCCGAGGGCAGGAGGTGGGAAGGGATGCCATATAGCATGCCAAATGTAGAAAAGTTATATGAAAATATAGGATATCTTTTTCTGAGAAGAGGTGTGTGAGAATACAAGAAAAGCATTTGAAATATTTAAAATAGTATTATATGGCTGAAGGTATAGTCCTATTCTATGAAGCTGTGAGGGAAAGAGTTTTATCCAGTTGGTTTAAGCCATTGGTTCTCAAATGTATTCCGGAGACACAAGGGGTTCCCCAAAAACCTTTCAAGGTGATTTCAAGGTCAAATTATTTTTATACTAAGATATTAGTATATTAGTTACCTTTTTTCCCTTACTAGTAGAAAATGGATGCTTTCAGAGACTGCATGGCATGCAATATTGCAACAGATAGAATGTAAAAGCAGATATGAGAATCCAGATATCCTTCTACTAAGACAGACATTAACGAGATTTGTAAAAATGTATAAGAGTGCCACTATTCTTATTAAATCTTTGTTTTGTAACATGTCATTATCTTTTATAAAAATTTGCTATTTATATTAACATGTATTGAGTTTACTATTATTAAATTAATAGTAAATAAGTATTTTTAAATTTTCAGTTTTAATATTCATTATGATAAATATACATATAACCCAAATCAAGAAAAATTCTACAGGGTCTATAATTATGCTTAAGAATGGAGTTTATTTTCTTTTTAAGGCCATTTAAAGTATATTGAGATTAAAATGTTCGAAAACCACCAGTTTCAGCCAAAGCATAAGAGATCTGGAAACCACAAATTTCAAATAATTTGAGCTATCACCATTAAACTAGGCTTTTCATTTTAAAAAGTAGTCTTTGGATTTATATTCAAACAGTGAGGGTTTGTGGTGAAAGGGATGGCATGCATTGACCTTTGTGGCCTCTAAGATTTCTTTCATTCAGATAGTACAATGCCGCTCCAACAGGAATTGAGAAAGGAGCTTACTGAGAATATTGTTCTCACAAGGCTGCTGTGAAAGTTGGTAGATAGGCATGTGGTTAGGCATCAAGTTTTGGGGTGAAGCAAAAAGTGAAGAAGCCCAGTGCAAGATACGGTGTACTTTGGATCGCTGTGCTGTTGGTAGGTTCTCTGAAGAAGATAAGGAGGCTCAAGGGCTACTGCCAAAGTCACCCAGAATTCATAAGGGGATCTCTTCCTGGACACTGGTCTCCATCATGGCTTCCTAACTACACCCTAAACATTCCAGAGACTAATAGTTAAGGGTTTTTCAAAAAGGAAAATTGACAGAAGCACATACAGTTCCTCATCTAGACTATATCACAGTTGACAACCTAGTAATCTCGACTTATGGTCCTGGTTCTAACATTTGTATCAACTCAGAATACATCTAGTCCTCTCCTCTTCCATATAACTTGGGATAAAAATTTAAACACAGCTGCACAAATGATAAGCGTGCAAACCACGTGAATGCAATTCACAGAAGGGATGCAAATGATGATATGTATATGAAAAAAACAATAGAAGTCAAATTAAATGCAAGATAGAAATTTTCAGAAATACCAGTTGCACTTATAAAATTAACATATGTTTTAAAATGATGAAATTAAACTCTAGCAAATACGTGCAAAAGGAAACTCAGACATTGCCAGGAAGAGCATAGGCAAGAGAAATTTTCTGAAGAGCCACTTATTAATATGCATGAAGAGACTTAAAATGTTCCTGTTCTTTGGCACAGTAATTCCACGTCTAAGACCCTCTCTTAAAGAAATGGTCATATGTCTATGGGGAAGGTTTTCTGTATAATTATATTCATTTTAAGCAGAAATTGCCAAAATATTCTTCTTTGACTGGAAACTAATGAACTAGTTCCACAGAAAATTTAAGCAAAATATCCTTCAAGCCAAAATTGGTTTGGTCATCAAGCATACATTGTCCATTTCTTCAGATAGTCCCCCCGCTACGGTGGCCTGGGAGGAAGCATGGGTCTCTTTCCATTTCTCCACAGTGGAACACCTCCACAGTGTGTGTGTGTGTGGAGGGGCTTGCACCGGAAGTTCCGAATAGGGAGGGGCACATGTCTTACACCTGCTTTGTATTCTATTCCCTAGCATCGAGTGATACATATGTTGACTATTTTAGGAAGGATGCCTGTCTTTCCTACAAAATAAGCAAATGATTACTATGACATAGCATGTGCCTGGTGGTGACAAGCAGAAGTCAAAATATGAAGAAGCTGCTACCTCCTTCTTAAAGACTTATTTGGAAACTACTTTAAGTCCAGGTGTCATTGGTCCATCTTAATCAGCCTCTGAGTTTCTAACCTTAATGAAATATAATGTCACATCTCTAGAAGAGTTTGTTTTACTTGAAATAACTTGGTCCTTGATTTTAAGTTCATCATTAAGACTTTTTAAAAATGTTTATTTTGAAACATCTTGTCTGGAAGAAAAAAAATTTTTTTCCAAAGGCAGAACGCTGCTTGCCCGCGTAGGTATCTGCTACACCCTTCTGTAAGGTGGGACCATATCATGTATTCAACTTAACATTCTCCAATGGTTGGAGTAAAAAATACTTTTTCTTCTAAAGACTTCTACTCCAAAGGGAAGGGAGAACTGGGGTTCTTTTCTTATTATTATGAAAAGCAACCAGAAAACTGTGCTAGTCTCTCTAAAGTCTTCACTGGGGGCCCAAATTATCATAATTTTCCAAAAAGCAGCATAAGAAGAACAGAAAAGCAATTCCATTAAGTCTTATACCAAAGATTGATAAATCAAGGTGAACATTCTAGGCTCTCCATGTCATTCTGTCTCAAGGAAGTGAAGCATGTATGTATTGTGTTTCATGAATACTGTTATCCATATATTCCCTTATTTTATCCCTTCTTTATATAAGAAAGTAACATAATAAAATAATACTCAAGTTCAGTAGTTTGCCATTATTCTATCAGAATATCAGTTATGAGTACCAGTCTGTCTACACAAAACAGTTTAAAATATTCCCACAGTACCGAATTATCTCAAAGAGTCATAGGGGTTCATTCATTCATTCATTCATCCATTTCATTATTAATTCAGTACCTATATGTTTAAAAACTACTCTCCAATGTCAGGCACTGAAAATACAGAAGGAACTAGGGAAAAGTTTCTCCCCCAGTGGAGCTTACAATATTGTACAGAAAAACTAAAAAGTAAGTAAAAAAGGGCATTCCAGTGAGACAGGGATCAGAAAGATGCCCCTGTGGGCACATGGGTTGGCTGCAATCTACATGACTTTATACCTCTTCCTTGGAACAGTGAAAAAAAAACCAAAACCAAAAAAACTGTGCTATTCCACAAAGCTGTTTATGTGGATCAGCTCAGTTTAACACGTTCATTGGGTAACCATAATTAGACTATTTCTGTATAAATATGGAAAAAGATGTTACCAATGCATGTTTTCATGGGGCACAGAGGAAGCCAATGGCAACAAGAAACCCAAAAGAATTCTCTCAGGATGAGGACAGGGATGTTAGAACATGAGCAGCATGTTTCTGAATGGATAGAAGGTAGCTGTAAAGAGATAACCGAAGACAGCAATGGAGATGCAACACTGAATTGGGCATTTAGCAAAAATGGACTTTCCTCTCAGACTTCTGGTGTTTCCATTTGGGCGGAGATTGAAAAAAAAAAATAGAGCAAAATTTTTCTCACAATGTTTTGCAACTTCTGCTTCCGGACTCAGTCAGAACCCAGAAGTAGCAACAGAGATAAAAATGAAAATACGGTTTATTTTTTTAAATGACAATTGATTTTCATCCACAAAACTGACTATAATTTATCCAGGTATGTTTGAGATTTTAGGTGAATATCTATAATGAATCTATTTTTATTTAAAATGAAAAAGTAGTTTATTCATGACATCCTTTATTTTAACTTGGGGAAAAAATTAAATCTCCACTGTTTGGCACCAGTAAAAACAGAACAATAGTAAGGTTTATAAAAGTTGAATTTATTTAATGGAAAAAAAAATCTAAAGCACCAGTAATCTGGTGACAGTATTCAGTATCAGAAAAAGATTTTTTCCATTCATTTTTTTAATCAACTAGTAAAATGGGAAAAATTGCATTTCTGAAATATTAATTATCAACACTGTAATTAGTAAAAAGACCTAGCTAATTTTCTCTGCTCCAGTAACCAAATATTTTGGACCTCAGTCTGAACTTCGCTTTACTGGAAAAAAGACAAATCACAATATTTATTTTAGATATGAATACATACATATACAATAAGTGAAACATGATCTTAATTCCCTCATGGTGCTAAAATATTCTATAAAATCAAGAAAAAGATCTTCCAATTTAAACAAAATTGATTTCCTCTCTCTAATTTAGTCTCCTTGTCTTGTGCACTTTACTATTATTTCCGGATAGAAGTCTGCCTACTTTAACAATTTCTAGTCACAGGATGTGGCTGCCTCAAGTTTTATCTCCATCTAGCGAAACATAACCAACCTATTTGAGCTCTCAACTCCCACTTTGTAGCAACAAATTTTCCTTGTGCATCCACCCCCCAGGCCGTCTCCATGACGTGTATTTCTCCTAAAACCACAAGTCAGTAAACTTCCTTGGGGAATTTGTAGTAATGTATGACAAAGTCACCCTGCAGTGTGTAGCTCAGTTCATCAGACCAGCTCTCTGATCAGCTATCAATTGCTAGACACAAATTCCCAATGTCCCTTTGTAGCACCTGTACATAAACTGTCTCAATAGGAGGCTCTCATCTTCTATTGGCAGATATCTGGACCCACTTGGGGAAAAATGTGGGTGGAGGAGAGAAAGAAAGGGAAGCAACAGAATCTTTTAATTTAAAACTGAGGATAACAGGAGTCTATTTTTTCCCTGTGCAAAGGATGAAAATATACCTGTGACCCTTTTCACTACGAAATACTTCATATTTGCCCTAGCAAATCTTACCAGAAATAATTGCCCTACACAGTTAAAGTGGTCTTACAAAGAAACATGCATAGTGGACACCTATGATTTGGAGTGAGTCTCTACAATGAGTAAACTGTTGTTGTACATTTTGGTACAACTGGTAAATATATAGATAAGTCTTACGTGAAAAATTATTCAATTATATTGAATAGTTTTAATGTTGTTTTGTTAAGTCTTCCTAAACCTTCCTAATACTTAATATCTCATTGATACTATAAATTTCTTACTTGTGAATATTTCTGATCTTTTTTTTTTTTTTTTTTAAGTAGGCTCCATGCCCAACGTGTTGCCCAAAGCAGGGCTTGAACTCACTACCCTGGGATCAAGACCTGAGCTAAGATCGAAAATCGGATGCTTAAACAAGTGAGCCATCCTGGCACCCCTGATCTTTTATTTTGTTTCCAAAAATTTTATGATGCCCCCTTTGGTCACTGTAATAAGTACACAACAAACTTCATGGAATAATGCTTAGTGAGTGCTTTCTAATGAAGCATCCAAGAGTTAAACATGTGGTCTAGAATAGCACAGTGTTACTGCTGGGTAAGTACTAAAGAAATGATTTCAAATAAATTAGTGTTTCTAATTTAAGGAAGGTGGTGAGGGCTGGCAATTTTGTCTTCAAGGAACATTGATTGCCTGTAGACATTTTTGTTGGTTGTCATGACTGTTGCGGGGGGAGAGGAGGGAGGTGAGCTACTGCATCTAGTTTGTAAAGGCCAGGGATACTGTGAGACATCCTTCAATGCACAGGACAGCTCATTTATCCAACCCAACATATCAATCAAGTCGAGGCTGAGAAATTGAAAGAAGCAATCATTTCACTGAAAAAGGAACTGAGGTTTAAGTAAGTTAAATAATTTATCCAATACCACATGTCAGAGTCTAAGTCTAGGGAAAAGGAATTAATGATAGACTAAGGATTCAAAATGTGTCCCTGAATGTCCAATCTGATACTATTTCATTATATCAGGCAAACCTAATAAATGGGTAAAACCTCGTGATTAACACTGCAGGAATGCTGGGCCAAGTTCCTTCATTTTTGGTAAAACATGGGACAAATCACTAAATGTTTTTGAGTTTCAGTTTTCTAATTTTTGTAAAATAGATGAGTTAAGCTAGATGACTTCTAGTCTCCTTTTTCTGTAAAATTGTACTATTATGTAAATACTGATGGTTTATGTTATTGTACTCTCCAAATTTCCAAATTCCCTTCCTCTTTCTTCAAAACTTCTCTAGGAATCCAAACCCAAATAAAGGTAGGAAATGTTGTTGCTACTTTGATAGAATCCTGTGTCTTGAACAATACTGACTCTCAGTAAATAGTGAAGAACCTAATAAAATTTAAATGCATTATCTAAAATTAAAAAGGCATCTTCATTGTTTATTGTTTTAATGTGAAGACAAGTTCTTCTGGTCCTTTTATATCCTATGTGTATATTAACTTATTTTGACTATATACCTGCAATACAGAGACTATAAAAATAAAAGAAAATCGGCCATCTAAATAGCAGTGTTAATTAATTCATTGAATGGGTTAATTAATTCACTGAAACCCAATGATATATTTCCTGAGATAAAAGTTCCCCAAAGTATTTTTGGATCTGTAAATTCATTCTTAGCAACTTAAATATTGTAGACAAGAGACATGGATCAGTTTTTAAATTTTTCATTTTAATACTCCTATATTTAGAGGGAGAGAGGTACCAAAGTTGCTTGTTACGTGTTACATTTTACAGATTGAAGAGTTCAGTAGATCAGTTGCTACAATTGTAAAGTAGGACAATAAATATTAAGAGATAATGTATCCTTGTCCTCTCTTCAGTGAAAACAAAACTAGTACTTGTAACCTGAATGAATAAATTTTGGGAGTGCCATATAACTCTTAAATATCCTAATTTCAAATCCCCTTTCATTATAAAACAAGAGAGTGAAATTTTAAACGTTGGAGTGTCTCATTCCACTAGCTAGTTTTGTTTCAATTAGAAGAAAATAAGGTATTAAATAAAATTTAAATAATTTTTTTTCACAAAAAGAATTTTAATTTACCCCACGTGCCATCATTATTGTTAACCTCTGGACATTTTAACGACATGCTGGTGGATCTTAAATCAATGAATACAATAAAGGAAAACATCTGTGGTTCCAATATTTTTTTAGACTGGTTCTTAATATCATTTTCATACAAAATTAAAATGTATTTTAAAAACTAGCCAAAGAAAATCCCCTAATCATGTGTTAAAACATTAGACATGAAAATTATGTCAATTTTACTGACGAACGTGAAGGATGTGTATCTGTTAGAGAAGATTATTAGAAAAGTCAGCGGAAGGAAATGTTTTCTTGGCCATCAAATCCAGATGTTCAGCCCATAAAATGGAGGCCTAGAGTGAAGGACAAGTTATGGTATCTGATATCCTTCAGAAGTGTTAATTCAGAAAAAAATCATGGATAAGGAAAGCAAGAATAAATTTTTAAATGAATCATGCTTTATTTTGGTTTTAAAGGAATTATAGAAATATATTCTAAATTAAATAAGGAACAGAATAATGGATGAATTAAAATTAAAAGCACATGATTTTTTTTTTCCAGAAACCCCATATGTACATATTGTTTGTTTAAAATCTAAAGGTCATAAAGGTCACATTTTAGCAAAAAATAGGTCCATGGTAAGCATTTTCTTTCATAAATTGACAAAACATATGCCAGAGCAAAGATTCTACAAAATCATGGCATTGTAGGTTGCACTGATTCTTTCTTCTTAGCTCTTTAACAAATACAAATGTTTGTAGGATGGCTTAAATACAAAATAAGAATCTACATTGACAGTGGTTTGAACATTCCATTATTTCTGGACTTGGATGTATAGATTAATATGCAAACTCTTTCTTATTTTTTAAATCAAGATTCCAACTCTTAAAGTGAAAAAACCAAAAGAGAAGCTAATTATAACAGTAATAACAGAACTTCTGCACTCCTTTATAGTTTTGCAGATGCTTGGAGAATGTAACAATTCCTTTATTATTTCATCTCATTCTACTTTATGAAGTGATATCTCATTCATTTTCTCTGGCCACCCTATACTTAGAAATGTAAATATTAAAATTTAGTTTAAGAGAAGGCATTCTAGTGAGGAGAACAACAACAACAAAAAGACATTTTGGACTCTGAGCATAATGCATTTTTTTTCTTTTGGAAAATTGACTAATTAAGATAGATGAGAAAAATATGTATAGTTAGGTTGATGTTAACAGAAAATGTTTTTGGTTTTACAGGGCTCTTGAAAAATAAAATGTGACAAAACTGGCACACATTTTACATTTGACAACTAAAGATACTTTTATTATTCTTATTTCCTTGTCTTTGAAGTACTCCTTATGTTGTATCTGACTTGCTCCACTTCCAGAATTTTGAGGTTCTACTTGCCTTTGATCTCCCACCAGCCATTCTCTATAGTTCTTCCATCATGCCTTCTAGTTGCCCTCAACATAAAACCACCTTCTATTCTTAGAACAGGGAAAATCTTTGATTTCAAAGGCTTTGGTGATTTTCTGCTTTAGATCACCCTGAAAATATTTTTAATCTTCCTCTGTGTGAGAACCTCTCTTTCTTGAACATGTAGATGGACTTGTGGGTTCCATTTGTTCTTAAAGTTGCCATGTGGTGTCCCAGCTCTGCACATTGAAATGATACTGACTCCTCTTTTTTTTTTAAGATGGAAAGTTATTTCCATTCATTCCAACTTTTATCCTCAAAGTAGGGGGCAGAGAAATAGTGACATTTTCTTGCATAATTGAGCTAACACATCTTAAAATGGATTACGTAGGTTTACTTAGGCTTTTTATTTCCCTACTTACATACAGCTAGATTTTCTGCATTACAATAAATTATGCTTTCGGACTCACTGATGATAGTGCCTGCATGCATGATTATCTATTTTCCACACACTAAAATATTGTTTGCAATAAACTGACTCACTTTCTCTCATTCCCTCCCTCTGCCCTCAATCCTCCTCTTCCTCTCTCTCTCTCTCTCTCTCTGCTATGAAGCAGATGTGCTTAAACTATGGCTTTATATCCTTGTGAAAATGAAGCAGGGCAGGAAGAGAAAGCTACACAACTTTCTCCCGTGCTGAGCCTTTTCAATATGATTTCATTTTTGAAATCATAGTAAACTACCCAGACATCTGACGTGCCCAGTTTTCAACTTGAGCAAAATACCATAATACAACAACAAATATCAATAGTATTTAGATTGCTTATTCTTTTGGTTTAATCATAATTCTGTTTTCCTCTGTTCACACTAGTGACCAAGGTTTATTTGAACATTTAATACTCTGAACAATTAGAAACAAAATATAGAAAGAAAGATAAAGCTGAATAGTACAATGCAGGCAAAGCATCTTAGCACCAGGCAAATGGGAGGAGCTCATTATTAGTTCCCTTTCTTCTGTCCTTCTTTCTCAAGTTTAGTATTTAAAATTAGAACAAGAAAAATTAAATTTAGCTATTCCCTTTTAGAATATGATAATCAGTAAATTTTATGATAAAATATAGGGAAATAAATTAACAACTTTACTGAATTTAAAGACAAGTATAAGCAAGACTCCATAATGATTTGTATATGTATACTTAAGTTAAATGAGATCACATTTATAAAGTGTTGAGAATAGTGCCTGGCACATGGTAGCACTATTTATCTTATTAACATATATATGTATGTATGTATAATATATATATATTCCCAAAAGGACAAATTTCTATTTGTAAGCTGTATAATTATCAAGGCTATTCGGTCCTACCTAATATAAGCCTAAGTAATAACCAATTATTTTTCAAATTCCTCAAAGAAATGAAAGATTTAAAATTTGATTTAGAAATAAGACTTTTATGTAACCAATTAATGTTCTGAAAACCTCCTAACCTGTCCATGTATTAGCTTAAATAGTATTTTTAAAGATTTTTATAAATATGCATCAAAACAAAATATACCACACAAAGGAATCAACATAACATTACTTTTCAAGACATTTTCAATTAAATTACTAATTCATTAGTCTCTCAATATACTTTACATAGATTTTATTAAAATATTATTTTAAGTCATATTCTTCTTTTTTCTAATAGCTAAGCTAGCAAGGGAGGTATATATTATATATGTATATATATATATACACACATATACATATATATTTAATTCTTATGAATATTGTTACAAATTATTTTCATACTTACTTTTGTGCCAGTATTAAAGTTAAATAGGGATATTTGACAATAATAAGTATGTTTACAATCACTGTTCAATCAGCCTTTCAAGAGACATGAATTTGGACTTTTATGTGAAATTAACTGGATTCTCATTATATGCCAACAAGTGTGCTAAGCCCTTTAAATCATCAGCTCTTTTTCTCAACATCCAAAGCAAAATATTTTTTTTTCCTTTTCCACTTTGGCTACCCCTTCTCACTTTTTCTTTTACTAGTCCCTCCTCTCAATCCCTCCAAATATGAAGTGTCCCAGGGCTCAGAATAAGGTCTTCAGTCCCTTGGCTTTAAATTCCATCTATATACAGTGACTTCCAAATGTATGGCTCCAATCTAGTCCTAATGAGCCCCACACTATAACTCCAGTTGATTTCTAGATATCTCTAGCTGGATGTCTAATGAGAATTCAAGCATTAATATGGATAAAACAGAACCCTTGATTGCCTACCCTGACTGGGGAGTTTCTCATTTTAACTGCTCATGAGGAAAAAATGAGTCGTCCTGTATAATTTCCTATTTTTCTTTCACACAGCAACTTCTCTTGATTCTATATACATTTGACCTTTCTTTCCACCTCTACTGCCAGCACCTAGTCCGGATACCATCCCCTTTCTCCCTTCCACCAATCCAACTGGCTCCTAACTGGTCTCCAGGTTTTAACTCACTTCCAATCTATTCCCACAGCAGCCAGAGTAGTCTCTTTAAAATGGAAATAAGATCAGCTTATTCTCTGCTTAAGACTTCCAAATAGCTTCTTCTCTTCACACTTAAGGTAAAAATCCAAAAATCCAAAATCCAAATTCTTTCCATTTCCAACAAGGCCCATTTCCAACAAAGACCTTACCCTTCTACGTATCTCTCCAGCTTCACCACAAACCACTCAGCCTTTACCCACCATACTGCAAGCACCTGACCTCCTTTCCTTGCTTTGAACCCACCAAGTTTTTGCTTTTTTTGAAGAATCTTTGCACCTGCCAGTTCTTCTTTACAAAAATCTTTACACTCTTGTCAGCCAATGTTAGCAACCTAATGATGCTACTTCTAAGAGGCCTTCTTTGATCACTGTCGAAAGGGCCAGTCACTCCCCAATTTGGTCTCTCTCTATCATGAAACACTGTTTTATTTCACAGCCCTTATCAATATCTGAAACTTTCTCAGTTATTTATTTGGTTTCGTTATCTCTTTTACTAAGATGTAAGCTTCATGAAAGTTGGTACCTTTTCTGTTTTATTTACCACTGTGTCAGCACTTAGAATAGTTCCTACCACATAATAGGGGTTCTATTTTAAAAATGGCTAAGTCAATGAATAAATTATCTCATTTAATAGCTACCACTATTATTCCCATTGTACAGATAAGGAAACTGAGGATCTAAAAGGTAATGTTTCTAATTGGAAAGCTCAAAATGGAATCCAGGCAACATTTCAAAGACTGATTTCTTAAGCACATTAAAGGTTAGAGCTTGTTTGAATTCAATATTTCTAGTATTATCTCTTTAAATTATTTTCATCAGCTCCCTGGCCCTTTTCTTTTGCTTATCTACTTCCCACATATCATCACTCCCTCTCACAGTCAATGCTCTGAACTGATATCTTCTGCTTAATTTATTTTTTCTTAGCTACTACGTATCTTGAACATACCTAAAGCTTCCATCACTAAATTCAGAAAATAAAAACATGGTCACTAAAAAAATAGAAAGACTTAGGACTTATTAGGCATAAGTTAAAATCTTAGTTTAGAAACCAAAAAAGGGATTTGGAAACCTGAGTCTAAGAATTCAAAGTAGAATACTTGACCTAAGTTATTTGATTGACAGCCCACATTTATCACAGTAACCAAACAATAAACATATTTTTTATTCTTTCCACTACCTTGAGTTTTAGCCAACCTGTCCCTGGAGTAGAAAACTATAAGATAGCTCTACCAGATTCATTTAATATGCCTCTTGGATAACTATAAAAAGCTTATCTGGTGTCTACACTTCCTGGAATAAGATGAGAACCTCATGTGTTTTCCATGATCAAAGTGTTTAACAAAGGTCAAGTTACTTCCCTTACACTTCAAAAACAACAAAAAACGATCTAGATATTTTGGTAAATTATTCAATGGCTTTCACTTTATGTAATATCAAAAACAAATTAGGTAGGGGAAAATCCATTCTTTCTGTCATATCACTCACCTCCAGACAGACTCAGAGGTGTACCTTCTTATGCTCCATTTCAAGATGATGGCAACATTACTTCTGCATTATTAATGCAGCATCAACATTCATAGTAAATACAAATTAATCAAAGATGTCTTTTGTTTTCTTATAAGAGACAAAATCTTAGGTGACTTAGATCTTGCTAAAGATATGGAAGTGGCTGGGCACCCAATGTTTCACCTATGTAGCTAAATAAGCTGCATGGGGCTGAAATGTATGTTTCACACAAATGACCTCTGAGACACTACCAACCACCCTTCAGTCCTGGTGTGATTTGTCTACCATCAAGTAGTCACATCCTCAATTACCTGGTTACTAGGCTAACCACTAAGAAGCCTGAGTAATCCAGTCGAAAAAGAATGGACTGAGAATCAGACCGACCCAGGATGAAATATCAGCCCTTATTAGCCGATGACCTTGGAAAATTGCTATGAAAGATCACCAAAAAATTTAAGGATTTGTTTGCATGCTGTGTATGCGTGTATGTTTTAACATGTCTCTCCAAATAAAGCTTTTATTTTCAGCTTAAATCACAAAACAAACAAACCAAAGAGAATTGGGACTTTTGGCTAGTTCCTCTTTGCATCTACCAACTTTATTTATTAAATATCTAATAATAACCTACACAACTCAGTGGCAGCTTCAGAACTTCTATAACTGAAAGCCTACAGAAGAAATCTAGTTGAAACAGGGGCCTAGATGTTGTCTGGCAAGAACAGAGATTTTACTTAAATAATGTATTATATGCAGATTTTAAAATAATAATTTTTTAATCTATAATTTATAAAAGATTGAGAACACAATTAATTATCTGTTGCAAGGTATATTATTACTTTGAGGAGAAAGCTTATGGAGAATTTGGAAGATTTAAAACCCCGTCTCCAAGCAGCCATTGCCACAATGAGAATATAGACTTCCAGGGCTAGGCATAGAATATGGCATTCCCAGCTGAAGGTACAGGGAAAGCACTCATAACATATTTATTCATGAAACGAGTTAATAATGAATAAATAAACAGATTTAGCTAGACTGGTAAAATTTTTAGTGATGGGTTTTGAGAATCCATGAGATTCTTAGTTTCCTATGTATTCATTTCTGTGTTTCTCAAGTTGCCTAAAATAATCATGGTTTACTTAGGAAAAAAATTGGATGTGCAATTTTACACATAGCACATAATCAAAACAGAGATAGAAGACAAGAGGGAAAGAAAAAGTGTGATCAAGGATTTTAAGCAATTTTCTCTTCCATTTCTTGAACTTTTCTATCATGTAGAAACTTTACTATAAATAATTCACTGTAATAACAACAACAAAAGGACAGATTTAAAATTGTTTTTATGAGTTGTTAAGTACTTTTCTACATACAGGGTTAGATTATACTGACAACTATCCATTCATTTAACAAACAAGTTCCAAGGACCTGCAGGTGCTCACTGGTAAATACGCAGAGACCCAATGATGATCTACACGAGCTCGCCAGCTACTATGAGAGACAGCCAAATAAAGAGATCTCCAAGAGGGTTATTCATGGGATCATCACAGCAGACGAACACCTGCCCAGGTGTGAAAGGACTGGAAGAGCAGGAGACATGCAGGAGGGTTGCCCAGAGGAAGTTGCCCATTAGTTCAGTAAATTTCTTTGAACTAAAGTTTAAAGAGCAATTATAATTTGCCGAGTTTAAAAAAAAAATGTGGAGGGAAGAAGAAACAACCTGGCCAACAGTTTAGAGACAAGAAAACATTATATTTTTAGGAAAATGCAAGTTACAACAGGAGTATACAGTTGACCTTTGAACAACAGTGGTTTGAACTGTGCAGGTCTACTTCTGATACGGACTTTTTCTGATAAATGCAAACTGAGGGTTCTAGAGGGGAGGGGGTGAGGGGATGGGTTAGCCTGGTGATGGGTATTAAAGAGGGCACCTACTGAATGGAGCACTGGGTGTTATATGCAAACAATGAATCATGGAACACTACATCAAAAACTAATAATGTAATGTATGGTGATTAACATAAAATAATAAAAAAAATAAAACCTCTGAACAATTATTTAAAAAAATACAGTATAGTACTATAGGTGTTTTTTTTCTTATTATTTTCTTAATATTTCTTTTCTCAAGTTTACTTTATCATAAAAATACAGTATATAATACATATGACATACAAAATATGCATTCATCAACTTTTTATGTTATTAGGAAGTCTTATGGTCAATAGTAGACTATTAGTAGTTAAATTCTGAGGGAATCAAAGGTTATGCATAGACTTTTGGCTGTGTAGGGCATCAACCTCCCTAATCTCCATTGTTCAAGGGTCAACTGTAGAGTACATGTCACAAAGTTACAGATAAAGCTAGAAAAATCTGGCAGGATTAAATTAAAGCTGTGTATACCATGCTAATAGCTTTATTTTTCCTAAATGCAGAGACAAAAGCAGGATGATTTGACACCTTATTTTGATCTCACCCACTGATGTATATTGAAAACATTAAACTTATCATCTTGATTCTTCTCTCTAATTTTTGCTATTCCAATTAATAAGAAGTTGGCATAAGGTGTATAAGCTAATAAGAAGAATGCCACACAAATGAATGAGAGTTAAAATGCAATTCTAGACTATACAGCAGTCTTGTAAGTATTTCGGAAGTTTCCACTGGTTACTTGAGAAATAATCAAAACCCTTAAAAATCTCAAAATGGATCTTGCTGAAAGAGCTCTCAATCACAAAATGGTTGTTAATGATAGATATATCAGCACAATATAAATTTGAAAATGTCTAATACTGCCCAATTTAAAATTCGACAGAAGTAAATAATGACATTAGATCAATTACATTTTGTGTAATATTGAAACGTAAAAAAAAGAGAGAGAGAGAAAGAAACAAGCAATGGCTAAAACTGCACAGAAGTAATGTTGTTTCTGGCTAAAAAGAAGAATTAAAACCTTTTTGGGAAATTTAGATCTATATTATTTGACAAAAAAAATTCACTTCAAAAATATAATAACTATAAAGGAAAATTCCCAGAGGCATAAGTCTATAGTCAGTAAAATTGGATGTGGTTAAAAAACTTGATTCATGAATTTAATAGTAACTATAAAAATTGAATGAAAAGTAATGCTATTGAACATTAGTTCAGTAAAATTCTTTTAATGAAAAAATTGGTAATGATTTAATCAGGCTATATAAAAATACTCAGGGAATTAACTTGGCTTAATAGAGTTTTTTTTCTGTGAGAGCTGTTCTCAAGGAAAACTCATAAATGTAGGTATATTCTAATGGAATGCTTATTTTCTTAAGCATCCTTGGGATCGAAATCATGGGATCAGTATATTCTCTATCCAATAGGGAGCCACTGAAGGAAGGATGTACAAAGGTAAGTTTTGCCTTTTACAGAGATTATCCTAGTAGAGGTAGGTAGGAACACACTAGGGATCGAAGGGAGGCAAGATTGCAGCTATTGTTACAATAAGAAATGATAAGAATCTGGTAAAGAGTTGGATTTACAAACTATTTAAGAGGTAGAATCCAGAGTAGCCTGAAAAATCCCTAAAATAGGGGATGCAAAGTTAAAAGAATTCAAAGATCTCTAAGGGTTTATTCCTTTACCACATAGCCTTAAACTGTATCTCCTACGAGTCTCTCAAAGGAAGAGATGTGATTTGGAATCATGTGTCAATGATAAAGAGCTATGTGCTGTGATTTTATAGGATCATGTAAATACAATATATAACTTTGCAAGGTATCTCATAGTTTTCAAAGCATTTTCACAAATATTCTCAATTTCAATGCTTACAGATGAGGACACTGTGTATCAAAAATGGAAAGTGATTTGAACAGAGATCATACAATTCATAGAATTAGATTTTTAAAATGCATCTTGATCCAAATGCCATCTCCAACACAGTAGTATGGCAGCTGACTCATTTCCTGTGATGCTTAGTATTTCTTTTATCAGTAAACAAATTACTGTTTTCTTTTTCTTTAAGTGGAGATATTTAAAATATGGTGACCACACTTTATTGCCATGATATCGTCCCTTTGCTATCATCTCTTAACATCATTATTATTTATATAGGATTCTCTAATCTATTTTCATGACTATGAGCACAATTTATTATTACTAATATTTACAATGCAGAGTTTCTTCTTGCATATCAATGCTTTTTGTTAAGTTTGCCAGAGTAGCTGTTCATTTTCTAATATATATGAGTGTGATGCTCAGTTGCCCTTAGCTCTTGATTTGTGCTCCAATGTTAGCAGATCACCTTTTTGAAGGGCTGATGATTTTCCTGCAGATGTTCACATTTTGGTTGGAAATAGTTTTTAAATATATGAATGGCAATCATTTTCATTGGAATATCATTGCATGTAGTTATAATTTTATCTCACATGCAGTATATATAGGAGAAATTGAAGTTTTAGTAAAATAACTTTTTCATTTCAGGCATTTGTGGCTCATTTTTAGTAGGAAATAAATGTTTAATCTTTAAACACTGTATATATAGTTAAGTACCATGGAAGATGTTAAAGTTGTTTGAGTGGGTCTTCAGTAAAGAATCTAATAAAAGCATTGATAACCTTGTTGATTATCTTTTCAGAGGTCAGTCAGTTAATGATATGAATGCACATGGAAGGTGCTTATATATTTCACTAACATTGACTTTAATGTGTATTTATGCCAAAGTTTTGTTTCTATAATTTTTTTTGTTTTTGTTATTATTCCTGAACACACAATTCTCTGCTTACAGTATCCATTCCTAAGACTCTTGACAGACTGAAACTGAAGTAGCACCTTGACATATAAAAATGAATGCATATTAAAAATTTTAGGCAATGATTAGATATTTTCTCATCTAAATGTTGATTATGGCCATGTACACAAAGTATGTCTATATATTTCAGTATTATGTAGAAATAGATATCATATCATATGGCTAAATGAATAGCTTGCAATATTTCATTTTTTTCTTCATCATTCCCTTAAGAGTATTACCTTTATGTATATAAAAGTCATAGCACTAATCCTTTAGTGATAGGCAAATAGTATGGAGTTGGGTATCTAGTACTGACACAGCTATTTAGACTAGACTGAAATTAAGTTTAAAGTGAGATTAAGTTCAATTTCCATTCCAATTTTCTCCTGTGTAAATATTCCCATAAATTTATATGATGACTGAAAAAGATCACAGGTGTTTGGTGATGACAAATTTCTTTCTCTGTACCAAGGTAACTTACATATACATGATCTGAACAGAAAACCTTGTGTGTTTTAACACTGTGCTTTCACCAACAAAACTAATCGACCTAACTATAAATCTCTGCTTTTTACCCACTCAGACTGAAATTCATTATCATGTTGTCTAGTAAGAAATGATACCCAGACTCCCTACAAACTTTTTGTGTTCACAGAATGCAATGCATAGAGTGAGCCCTGGAAACAGTCCCACAACACTACTGGTGTCCATGGCTGTGCTCTCAAGGACTGGACCTGACTCCATGTGTTTTGTCCCTATGTTAGATGAGTATGTCCTCCCCCGCCTGATTCCTTACTTTTCTTCCTAGAGTCACCTATATTTGAAGAACAAAACTAACCCACCAAATGAAATAACATTTGCAAAAATGTCCAAAGAGTAGGCCAAGAAATACTTAGGAATAACATTCTTGAACTATGGATTTTTAAGAATTTAGGAGGGCCTTCCAGATAAGAGGGAAAATGGGAAGATGAAATAAGGAAATAGCAAAATAATAATAATAATAATAATAATAATAATAACAAATTAAATTTTAAAAAATGTAAAACCTATAAAGATCCAAATCCAAAATTATTTTATTTAATCTTGATGACTTTGTCTAACTCCCTCTATCCTTCCACTTTGCCTCTGGCTAAATTTTGTCTCACATTTCTCTCGTCCTCTGTCTTCTATTTCTGAAATTTTTTGTGTTCTTCTCTTTCTCCTTCATTATTATAACCTTCAGTTTTGTCAAAAAACATCCATTACTTTTTTAGTATCTGGTAAGAAATCAGGTACAGATGATACAGAAAAAGGCATAAAACATAGTTTGCGAATACACACAGGTTACAATGGAAGAAAATACACTGATTGGTAAATAATAATACTAATACCACCACCACCAACAAATTGAAATAGTATGTGAAAAATGCCACTGAAAGGTGGCAAAATGTCTACAATTTCAGTGGAGATATTTTGTGGCATGAGTGACAGAAGAAAACATTCAAGACGAAATAGGACTTGCACAGAGCCTTCAAGGTCCTGAGGAAGTGTAGATGAGCCAAGCAGAGTGTTGAAACTGCTTCCTGTGAGTTAATGAATCATACAGGAAAAAAGACAAAATACTCCCTGCCCAGGTCCAGGCCCAGCTCCTAGCTCACTGGTGGACTCAGTTGTTCTGGCAAGGAGGTTAGCGTGTATACCAAAGGCAATGAGAAGTTATCAGAGGGTTTTTTTCTTCCTTTTATTTTATATTTTTAAGGTGTAGAGTATAGAAGGAAATGGATGAGACTGCGGAGAGATTGAGAAACTATAATAATACTCCAGGTAAAAAATGATAAAGGCATGAATTAAGGCGATGTCAATGGAGATGAAGAAAGGGGAAAAGATTTTAAAGATTATTAAAAAGTAAAATTATAAGACTTGAGGAGCATTTAAATATATTTCAGATTTTTTTCTTTTTCTTTTTTTTTTTTCTTGCACCTCAGAGAAATGAGTCTGGAGATGGAAAATCAGGATCATCAATAGATAGCAGGTAATGGTAAGGAACTCTGAGCAGAGAAAACAAGAATAAAACTGGCCAAGGATTAAAGCCCATAGAACTCCAATATTTAAAAGCAGACAAATATGAAGAACCAGAAGATAGATAAGTAGATACGTGTATGTGTGTATTGTATAATTCACACATAAACACTAGAATATATATGTGTGTGTATCAGTATATGTGTATTTATACGAAGAGTGTCAAAATATCTATATTCTTTTTTTTTAAATATCTATATTCTTTACACTAGTTAATTGTCACTGGTGAAAGGATATCAAGTATCCCAGAACAGAGAAAAGACCTAGCCCCCCAAGCTAACCACTCTGCCCCTCTACTTAATTATATAGAACAAGAGAGGAAAAGGAAAGACAGATCCCTAAGTCCACCTTACCTTTTCTCAAACAAAATGCATTTCAAATTCTAGCAATGATAAGGATCACAGGCAAACTTTTATTAGAAAAATACTTGTAAAAGATTCATAAAAAATAATGTCTATACCCACAAATCTCTAAATTGTGGAGTATTTAGGACTTAATAAGATTGCTTATTAAATTCAATTCATAATTTGTATTGAAAGCCTGAGATGTGCAAGGCATAATACATGTTTGTAACATGAAATATTTCTTTTAATGTCGCTGGGAAAATGGAGACTTATGACCAGGAAATGAATCTAAACTGTTATGACTCATAACTCACATAATCTAACTCATAAACTCTAGCTGGTATGTTATAGACTGATAGATTTGCCTAGCTTTACACCTTTTTGGAGTCAGAGAACACTCATCTCTATCTGCATTCTCAAAACTATCATCATCCCCTAGAATTATTTAGAAATGTTTAACAAAGGTTTCCAGTTATCATGGCAAAGAGGCACAGAGCAAAGAGATTAGAAAGTTTTGCATAAAACTCAACCCAGCATTGTTGCCATGGCAAAGTTTAATTTTGCTTTGCCTGTATTTGTACTTTAGGTATTAAATAACACATCTGAATTGTGCATATATTTATCCATTAATTGATGTCTCTCTACATTTGGCTCTGTTTTTTTTTTTTTTATAAAGATTTTATTTATTTATTTGACAGAGAGACACAGCAAGAGCAGGAACACAAGCAGGGGGAGTGGGAGAGGGAGAAGCAGGCCTCCCGCAGAGCAGGGAGCCCGATGTGGGACTCGATCCCAGGACCCTGGGATCATGACCTGAGCCGAAGGCAGACGCTTAACGACTGAGCCACCCAGGCGCCCTGGCTCTGGTTTTTTATTCCCTTAGAGTACACAATATAAATTTGATGCCCAGAAGCCTAATACTTCCTATGATCACTAAACTCAATTGTAACACATTAAAATCAAGCATACAATCAAACTCATTTGTTGCTAATAAAGAAAAATATAATTTAAAACATTAATAACTTCCCAAATCATACATTGAATTACAAAACGTCCCTCAGAACCTAAAAGGATAAGTAAGATTTGCAGACATAGATAATTAGATTCTTATGGTTTTTTTCTAAAAATAAGTATAAATTTCAGGAAGACTATCACTGCCTTTAAAAAAGTATTTGCTCTTGATATTTATATAAGCAATTGAAGAAAAACTTGATCCTTCAAAATAAATCTATGTATATCTATCCATTTATTTAAGTACAAATTGTTCAGCACAATTAATTTAAAGGTTTCTGGATAACTTTATATTCTCTTATTTTGATCATAAATTGAAAGATATTTCTTATGGTAAAAATCCTTAATAGAGTGAGTTAAAATTTTTGTGGTGATTTGCTCTGTGTCCTAGAAAATACTTCAGTGTTTCTTTGTGCTCATTTAGAGATGCTTTGCAACAGTTCTTGAGTGGGAATTTTTAATGAATATTCACTCTGATTTATGATAATATATATATTATCACTCGGTTAAAATCATTATTCATTATAATTTGGTTTTGGTTATGATAAACTCACTTTATAGGGAAGGTAAATTGATAACATTTTTTGTATTAAGACAAAATGCTGTATTTCTATAAACAAATTTTAACCCATCTTTGCAGTTAAAAACCAAACAGTATCTTACACTGCTTTCCACTCTTCTTGGTTACACAAAGTATCAACTGACAATGTAACAAGCTCTAGAGGCAGCTACTGCCCTGCCTTTTAGAGGAAAGAAGAGTGGTGGAAAGTCAAAAACAGATTTCAAAGTCAATTCAAGTAAGCAAGACTTTTAAAAAATATTTTTTCCCTTTTTTAAAAACTTACTTGGAATTTCTACAAAAATGCCATTTTCAATGTCCTTTCAATAATGAAGAACAGCTTTTAGATACTACATCATAAGTAGTATCTATTAAATATCGATTTATTAGTTACATTTAACAATCAACCGAAATGCACTCATGACCCAAACCGAAACTATTCAAGAAATGTCCATTAAATAGATAACAAATATACCAAGATCTTCAACTTAAATGAGTATTTGAGATTCCCCATTACATGTTCCTATAGAATATAGTATTTGCATGACTCTTAAGAGTTTAAATATTTTTATCTCATCAAGGCTCTAATATTTACCCATCACCCAGGAAGGGCGGTGGCCCCGTAAAAATTTCCAAAGCAAATAATCATTAAAACTATTAGGAAAAAACCAAAAACTTGTTTTGAAATATATTCTGTGTTGAGAGTATGCATAAAATTAATATTTTGTTAAATACCCAAATGTATTATTTTAAACTATCATATAGCTAAGTATTCAATAAAAATATTTCACTAGTAATCAAAATTTGAGGAAGCAAACTCCAGTTCAAAAAGAAAGAGTGGCTTACATGCAACCAAAGCCATATTATGACTTTTAAAAAATCATTTTTTGTTAAAAGGATGAAAATTCACTTGCTTTGTCATTAAGATTTCTTCAGACTTTCATAAACTTATATTCACGTATTTGAGGGTTAAGTAACAACATTGCTTTTGTAATAGCCTTGAACAGTTTGTAAACAAAGATACGGATAGACGTTTCTTTTAAATTGTGATTTTTTTCCCCAAAACATTTATGCCTTTTTAAACAGTAACAATGTATTCTGTCACATAGCAAGACTTGTCTCTCTGAGCTACAATAGCTTTGACCATTTTATAGTGAGCTTCCTCATTTCCAATCACCAACACTTAACTTATTTTTATGTCTATTTCAAACCCACGTCCCCCCACAAGGAAAAAAAAAATAACTAAGGATAGATTAATATCCTTGTACTTTACCTGTAACAAACACTCCTGCATCCAGAAAGGCAAAGCCAAATGCCAAAAGTTTAAGCCACAAATACATGGTCATATCTGGAAATCAGCCGTATTCCTATGAAACAGCATGCGTCCTTCTGAAAGGCAAAATAATAGTTATCTCTGCAAAAGGTTTTCTTTGTGAAACTGAGTCAAAAATAAAAGAAATGAATGCATACTCTTTGCCGTTGTCTTATCAGACAGGGAGCAATTTCCTCCTCTGCTACCCTAAGAACAAACCACTTTGCTAGCTACACAAACTGCTAGGTAGTGATGTCAGATTCGGTTTTACTAACTTCTCCAAAAATACTGTCAAGAATCCTCTTTGCAGGAAGTCAAGAAAGTTGTTCAAAGTCAGTGCAAAAGCATCTTACTTCCTTAATTCAAGTAATTAGACCAAGTTAGTAGGCCTTTTAAAAGATTTTTTCCTTCAAGGAAGATGTTTTTTTAAGTCTCCAAATAATACTCCCTTACACTATTCATTATGACTTAAAAAATCATATCCTCCCCCCCCCCCCAAATAATCAAGAATTTTTTTACCTATGAGATGATAAAACAGACCCAGGGTGGATATACCAAAATGGGGGTTGGCAAGATGACACAAGGATTGAATTAGTAGAAAATACATGTATTTGATTCAAAATGACCAAGTGAACAATTAAACAATTACCTATCTGGTTAATTTTTGCAACCAGTGTCATTTACTAGGAAGATATTCAAACCCCACCAATAGAACAATTTTAGCAGTCAGACCCATTTTCTATGCAAAAGCACTCTCCTAAAGCTTAACAGCTTTGCCCCAAATCTTTGACAGATATCCCCGTGGGGCTAGCCATGAATCAGAAAGTCCTGTCTACAGCAGCAAATCCTGCTTTAAAAAAAGAGTGCTTCTGTGACTTGAGAGGTCTTCAGTGCTGTTGATGAGGGAAAGAAGAGCGATGCAATTGAGAGCTGGGGTTTTTGTTTTTTGGTGGGGTTTTTTTGTTTTGTTTTGTTTTGTTTTTGTTTTTGTTTTTTTTACAAAAGCTAACTTTTCTCCCCCTCAGCAATACACTCCCAATCTTTTTGATTAAAAGACAGCAAATGAATGTACAGCACTCTTCATGATTCTGATAGTGTCCTTGGCAAGTCCATTGGTTAGGAAAATGCATACTGGTAAAAAGCTACTATGAATTCAGTAACACAATTAAATAAATTGGTATCATTATCACAATATCGGATTCATTTAAAACGAATAGGCACTATGATTTGAGCCATATACGATACTTAAGGGACTTACAGACAAACAGAACCCTTGCAGTAACTCTACAATCCTCGGTTAGAAAGCACTATTGAAGGATTCTTGTGTTACAGTGAATAGATCTTTTCATATTTACAAACTCATTGTTTTACCCTGTCACTGGCCACTGGGAACTACAGAGCTAAATTTGCACACCATCCCTTTGAGCAAATGAAAATAATCCCACATCTGAAATTCTGAATAATAACATTATAATGAGGTTTTTGGTATGATATTGATTTTATTTTGATTATTACCATAGCTAAATTATTGGGCTGTTGCTATGCCCAGGAATATGCTTAGCACTTTAATTGCATAATCTAATTTGTACAACAATGCTTGAGACAAATAATGTTATTATTCCCCATCTTACCCATCTAGTTCAGAGGGTTTAGGTGATATGTCCAAGTTCTCACAGCTAAGAAGTAGACAAGTTATGTTTTGAACCATCTCTAAGTTTCATGTTACTTTCCTTTCTTGCTTTACTAACCTTCTTCATTTTTTCTCACTTCTTTCCCCGGTCTTTTTTACTATGTATTTAAAAAATTTTCAATCTCTAAAAGATAGAACATTGATTCCATAAAAATGATGATGTTCTCTTTTTGCAAGTGTCTTCTTAAATAAAATAGCTGCGAATAGGAGCACTATTCTTCAGGAGGTAAGCTTAATAAGAAATATGTGTCAGGAGTCACAAATTCAAGTACTCAACTATCGAACCTATTTCTCCAAATACATTTGCAATGGAAAACTATCCAGGGGTTTTCTTTAAATATCTGTAAGCAAATACTTGTGTTCTATTAACTTGCTATTATGGCAGCATATTTAGCAAAACTAGAGGCCAGGAAGAGAGTGCATGACATTCAAGGGAGTCAAGTATAAGAAGTATACTCTATAACAAGCTAAAGATAGGAGGGGTTTAAAAGCCTTAAAGAGATACTTTTAAAGGGGCTTTGCAGATCATGACTTTGAAGAAACAGTAAGAACTTAGACTAAATTCCATTTTAAATAAGTGGGCAGAGAGAGTCTACCCAAGCAATACTGAGACTAATTTGCAATACATGAGTTGAATTATATGTTTTGTTTTAATGTATTAAAATCGAGTCTAGTGTCTACAGGAAGTATTAGACTTTGGTCAGCCAAACTTATATTGTATACTACAAAGGTATAAAGAAGTAGAGCCTAATGTAGACAGATAGCAATGGATAAATTTGTGTTCAGTTCAGATATTCTCAGAATGGAGGCAATGGTGAACCTGAGGATTGATAATCCTGAGATAAAAAGTGTCAGGAGGGAGACAAGAAGGAAGACCCTAGCGGTTTGCTGGGGGAAAGAGCACAGCTTCCCTTTGATAGTGGACAGCACTAAACTGGGTTATCTAGGCAGGAGTCTGGTTAGTAGCTAGCCTTTCCACAGGGCATCTGAGGAAATCTGTGCTTTATCATGTATGGGCCTAGTATCCAAGCCCTAGACAGGAGGAGCAGAACACTTTCATAGAAATAGGACTATTTGTGACAAATTGATGTGATCTACTCTCTTGATTCTGAACAACTGAGTCTGGGAAGGGACCAGGAAACAACATCAGAATTTAAATGTAGTAAGGAGTGTGGTACTTCTTGAGTGATTGAAATAGCATGTATCCAGAATAGTCACGAAGTTTGATCAATAACATTTTAAAATAATCATAGCTGATTAATTTATAATAAATTCTAAAAACTGTAATATTAAATAAGTAAATGGTATTTACTTAAATTAATCATCATTTCCCAAATATTTCAGTCACATATAATAAAGGTTATGTAAAGAACAGAGGGACACCTGGATGGCACAGTAAGTTAGCGTCAGACTCTTGGTTTCAGTTCAGGTCGTGATCTCAGGGTTGTGAGATCAAGCCTCGTGTCAGGCTCCAAGCTTAGCATGGAATCCGCTTAAGACTTTCTCTCCTTCTCCCTCTGCCCTTCCCCCCCCCCACACTTCCTCTTCCTCTCTCTCTCTCTTTCTCTCAAATAAATACATTTTTTTTTAAAAAAAGAGAGAAACAGATTACATGAGATTAACTGCAGAAGCAGACATTATCCATTCATTTATTCAACAAATATCTCCTAGCATATAAGACAGGTATTTTTTCTAATATGAAGAAGGAATGGTGATCAGAACAGACATGCTCCCTCCCTATTCCATTTTAGTGGAAGAGAAAATAATTAATTAACTAATCACCATGACAAGTTCAGCACACAGGATGTACTTGATGTTATGATTTAAGCATATAATAGGGTATTTGGTCTAGTTGTGACGTGAAGTTTGCCTGAAATAAAAAGCAATGAAGGTAGACCTAAAAAAATAATGGAAGTTTAGTGGGCATGGGGAGAAGAAAAAAAGAGCACTCCGGGCAGAAAGAACCATATATATTGAAAGAAGGAGAGTGTGTTCAAGGAACTGAAAGAGACATGTATTGCTGGCATAAAGAGAAGCAGAGCTTGGAATGTTGCAATATATAAATGTATCAAATCAACACATTATATACCTTAAACTTCCACAATGTTACATATCAATTATATCTCAATTTTAAAAAAAAAAGAGACATAAAAGAAAAAGAAAGAAAGAAACAACAACAACAAAACACATGTGCTTTCCGAGGGAGATGATAGCCAAACTCTGCTAGGCTTTGTGGTTCTAAGAGATCTAACTTTATCTTAAGAGATACAGGGAGCTATTGAAACTTTTTAAGCATTATTCTTGCCAGTGATATCTATATTGCCAGATCTTACACCATCACTTATTTCTCTGTTCTCATCTTATGTGATTTCTCAGGAGCATAAAATATGGTTAGCCTCTCCCTCAATCCTTATCTTTTGCCAGTTTCCAAAACACCATTGCCTCCTGATTTTTCTTGACCCTCACTGTCTTATCCTTAGCAGCCACCATGTTGAGTCCTGTTCCTCTACCTGATTTCTGAGTGTTATGATACATTGAAGCTCAGTTCTGGGTCTACTTCTCTCTTCTTGGGTGAGCTCTTTCATGCTGGTGGACTCACAGATATATACCTCCAGCCAGCTCTACAGTTTTGGTCTCTGGATTCACATTTGGTACTTCCTTCTTGACATGTACACCTCATTGCCTCACAGCCTCACAATGGCATGTGAAAGTCTTCTTTAAACCTGTCCTAACTCCCAATCTTATCCATATCTGCAAATGTACTTATGTATACCAAATAACTTATGCTAGAAACATTAGTGTTATTTTTTATTTCTCCTGTTCTGTCACAATTACATTCAATTTATTCTATCTCCACCATCTTAACTGTGCTCCATTTCCAATTATATCACTTGGGACCAAGCCACCATCACTGCTGAAACAGCCTTTTAACTGATCTTCAAGCTTCTATCTTACCTCCCTTCAGTATTTCCTCCATGGAGCAACAGATTTGATCTTCTCTAAATACAAATCGAATTGTGATAGATCCTTAAAACCTCTCAATGGTTTTCCACTTTACATGTTGAATAAAATCCAGCTTTGGTACACATTTCTCAACTCATGTAATGCCCTTTTCCACCTTGTTCACATTAAACTCTGGCCCTTCCTATGTTCTTTTCTATTTCAAAATCATGTTTATTTTTTCCAAATCTAGGGACATATTTTATTTTATTCATAACCACCTTCCCCACTAGAACATAAACCTATGTTCTGGATTATAAACCATGAGGTATAAGGGATGCTTATTACAGTGGTTGCCATAAGTGATATTTGTTGAATGAATAAATGACTGACTGAATAAATGAATGAATGAATGAATGAAAAGACTTACATATGAAGCTGTGGTGTGGCAAACATATTGGGAGTTGACAAGAGTAGGGCCAGCAAAATGGTTGGGAAGCTTTGTTGTACTACAGGCAAGGGGTGATGGCAGTAGAAATGTTTACCAGTGAAAGAAATGACTGAATTACTTAACACCAGCAATTAAAAAATGTAGTACATATTGTTATCAATTAACAAAATATTATAAGAGCACAAAAGAGGGAATACTACATTTTTATGATTTGCTCTAAAAATACATTCTTGTATTCTGCCATTTTGCCTTTGAAAATGTAGGTATTGAGCAAAGGAATCCATGTTACTCAATAAATCTGCCCCCTGTCTTTGTGTGAAATGCAAATCCAGACAAAAATAAGTCTCAGCAGCATCAAGCTGCATAAGGGGGGAGGTGACCCTGCTTTGACAGATGTTCTTACTCTGAGCACCACAACTTTAACTCTCCTAGCGAGTGTAGGTAAACCTGGTCCATGTTTTCCTATACATTGATGCCAACTGATGCACAAAATACAATACTGATGTCTATGTATTTTTTACTAGTGGTCAAGAAACAGAGTTAAACCTGAGTTCTAGCAAGTATTTAATCTCTTTAATATGGAGCTAATCATACTACCTTAGTGTTGCTTTCAGAACCAAATTAATTAATGAAGCAAGAATCCAATTAATAGGGACGCCTGGGTGGCTCAGTCTGTTAAGCAGCTGCCTTCGGCCCAGGTCATGATCCCAGGGTCCTGGGATCGAGTCCCACATTGGGCTCCTTGCTCAGCGGGGAGCCTGCTTGTCCCTCTGCTTGTGCTCTCTCTGTCAAATAAAATCTTTAAAAAAAAAAAAATCCAATTAATATTGTAGAGTAAACACATGGGGTTAGAATTAAAAGCATATACAATAGAATATGTATTCTACTCCTCCTTCCAGCCCCAACAAAAAAGAGAAATAAAGACTCAAAGGAGGGAGGGAGAGGAGCTCCCCTAGGACCTGGCCCTACCAGTTCCTTTCTGCAAATCACACAGGCAGAGTTCTGATGGACGTGAAGGAGTTAAATTGAATATGAAATGGAAGGGTTTGATTTGCTGGAACAAACCTTTTTTTTTGTACCCAAAAGTAACTAGAAAGTTATGAGAACTGCCCTATATATTGTTAAGACATGAAAAAAGGAACTTCACTATTCTGTTTTCTTTAATTGACTTAAAGGCTCTGTCCATTGCAAGATGCATCCTGATTTCAGTGATGTTAAGATACATTTTATAAAATGTGCATCTTAGAATCAATGGAATGTAGCAGGTTAGCTGACCAGTGGCAGGGGAAAAATACGATCTTGTTTATAACTAAGTGAGTTCAGACTGTTTAATAAACAGGTAATTATATTAAAAAACTATGATATAGGCAATGAATTCTTCTACCAATTTCCAAATCTGCCTCACTCAGAAAGTCTTGTAGCTTTTAACAAACTAAGAGAGTATTCCACTCTGGCCTGATCTTCTGTGGATTCCACATTGTTCTTATTCCAAAAGGACAAAGCTGAGATGTGTATGTTTTCCTTCAATCCCCACATTACTGATTACAAGCCATGCTTAAAATTTGTTGATTCTTTTGAAGACTTCAGGAAGGTGAACTCTCTCTCCGCATTTCTTTCTATACTGGCTCCTGGCAACGGATGACTTTCCTTTCCAGACTATTCCAATCGCATAGCTAGATGCATACATATCACATGTAGCAAATATAGCACAGGTGATGTATCAGCTTCCATATTTATGATGAAATAAAATGTTGGAAAATAGGACAACAGCGTAAGATGGAAGTCATGACTCCATTTACGATCTATTGTGTATGATTTAATGATAACAGGTTCACTAAGATGTCATGAGAGCATCTGGTAAAATATAATAATTATTGCATGCTTGCTTAATTAGTTAACTTTGTTTCACAACAGCACTCAGTATTATTACTTTCTCAACAGATAGAAAATAAAAAATGAAAGGTGATGCACACTTTGCTGTATCTTAACTGTCACTGATGTCTCCCTCCCACCCTGTCTACCCAGCTGGTGTCCTGCTCACCTGTACGGATGTGTCTGCCCTTTCAACCAGTTTTCTATCACTGAAACGACTCTCCAATTTTTCATCAATTTAATAATGGAAGCAGGGGTTGGTGGTAGCTTCTTTCTTTGTAGCTCTGATTATTTGAAAGTGATGTTAAATAGTAGTCTTTACATATTTTTTCATATTTTTATAAAACATTTCTAAAAGCCCATCTTTGAATCACACAATGGCTTGAACAGCAAGTGGAACAGCTGCAAAACATCAATAAACAATCGGTAGACAGTGTCATACACTAAACAAAGTTGCAAAATAGGCAGTTTTAAGTTACAGTTTCTGCATCCAGCTTGAAATTGGTGCAAATATATAATGGACAATAAAAGCAAAACAAAACAAAAATGCTTTTTTTTTTCAAAAAAGCTAACAGCAGATCCCATATATTTCAAAGAATGTCGGTGTGCAGACGTTCTCAGGTTGTAATACAGAGTCACAAAGTAAACAGTGTTAGATGAGCTATGGGTTGGACTCTGCTAAATTAAATCAAATAAAACTAAATTAAGTAAAACAAGGGCCAAACACATGAGAGAATGTGCAAATTTGATGTAATGAGTTCCTAGAACTTCAATCTGTTGCAATTTTTAAAAGTCATGTTCTTGACATCTTAACGCCATTGCAGATCGCTTTGGCCAATCACTGAAATGCATTAAAAAGACTCATTCTCTACTCTGATTTGTCGAAAGTCTTTAACACATTAGCTCTGGTTAGGCTGGTTTTAGTTAGATGCAATCTTAAATTCTTCCTCAGGTTGACAACATGGGATACAACATGCTATTTGGGGTTGGAAAATCCTGTATTATTTAAAAAAAAAAAAAAACAATTTGAAAAACATAAATGTCTCATTTTGTTTTCTTCAGTAAGGCCCACCTGTGGAGAGACCTAATGCCACTTCCTCTGAGGAATCCTGGTCACCCAGCCCCTCCCCCCAAAGCCCCTGTGGGCAGTATTAGGGTCATGTTATGCTTGTGCCCACGCCAAGATGGAGTGCTTCATGACAAATACTCTATGCGTTACGCCGCCCATGAGGAACAGGGCCAATGCCATGGGCATCGAAGTTCCACATACTATATTACAAACCAATAAAAGGAGAGTTCAATAGCTGCAAGACTTTGCCTCACTAGGCATCAGAGCTGCTGCTTCTGAGAACAAAAAGGTGAGAAAACCTGCTGCTTGGGCCACTGAGTTGGATGAAAGTACTTCTTAGTGTGATTTCTGAGAAGCCAAACTCCTCTGGAGAGTGAGAAGAGGTGTGTGGTGCTTAACTTTGTGAGTCACGTGTGTAAGAGACCCGCACTCAGCTCTCCCTTTGGTCTGGTCTTCTGGGATGTTTGTTTCTTACTCTGCTTTTGTATGCTTTACTCTGGCCACTGTAGTTAAAGTGAGAGTTCCCCAGGATGTCATGAGAGCATCTGGCAAAATAATTAGAACTCTAACAGTGTAGCTACAATTCCAAGGACCGGATAGGCTTAGAAAATGGACCCAGTGGACACACTGGGGGAGAACCAGTGGAAAAGAGGAGATGAAAATTAAACTCATCATCTTTCTTCCCCAAATATGATTTTGTTCTAGGGTTCTCTACCTCAGTCTGTGGTACCACCAGCCATCCCATTGTGAAAATAGAAACCTCGGGATCACTCTCAAAACTTAATTCCTCCCATCCATCACTAGCTTTTCTCCACATTACTTCCTAAATATATCTTCAACTTATCAACTCGTCTCCACGTACACCACCACCATCTTAGTCCAAACTACTAACATTGATTGAATAAACAACTAAAATGGCCTTCTAACACTTTTGCCTGTATCTGCCCTAATATGATTTCTCAATCTCCAATCCATTCTCCACACTTCAGTCAGACAGGTCTTTTCTAAACGAAATTGTATCTTGTGCACCTGACCCTCATCCTGTCAATATTTCTCCACTGAATCTGGATTCAAAGAAAAATGCCTGATGTTCATCTCCCTCTACAAGCCCAGTTTTTACCATCTCCCTCTCCCATTCAGGGGGCACAGGCTCAGACCCTCCTGTTTACCATAGCCTTATCAAGTAAGAGACTTTATTTATAGTGCCCTCTCTACTTTAGTTTAAAAACTCTCCTATCTAGCAATATTCTCCCAGTCCTACAGGTAGGATCTATTTCCTTTGTCTGTAAGAAGTCTTCCTTTACTTTTATGATTAGAACAAATAGCCTTCCATTCTTCTCCCACTGTTTTTTGTTTGTTTGTTTGTTTGTTTGTTTGTTTTTTCATCTCTTTAATGGCACTGGTCACATTGTTTGGGTAATTATTTAATTTCTGTCTGTCTCTCCCACTAAAGCTTATGTTTCATGAGGATGGCCACCCTAGCCCATGGGCAGAGGTGTACTGTAATTCATTGTTAAATGCATAAATAACCACAGCATCCTTCTTAACGTGTCCGGGCAGCCCAAGATTTACAGAACTTATTTGCAACCCTGAGATAGAAATGCAATGTCCTGCCCTTTTTGGTATAAAATTGGCAGATTTTTCTAATCGGCAGTTAGAGCTAGATTGAGTTACAGGAAATAAAGAAGTATGACAAGTTTTGAACACCTGAACTAAGATTACAAAATTATATCTGCTATACTTGCTTAGTTGTGCACCTTATTCTTCCTGTTTACAAAGACAAATTCGTTTTTCTGCACTGTATGCAGAAGGAAACAGAATGAGCATGTAAAACTAAACTCAGCTTCCAAAGATATAGCTCTGTCTTAATGCAAGTTCCTTTCACTCTCATGAGCCCTGGGTTCGTTAGGGTTAATGCTACCCACTGGAACAAATAGCACCTCACATTGATAAAAGCTCAAACACAGACGGAGCTTATTTCTCACAAAACAGACCAAACTGCTGTTCCAAGGTTGACTGTTAGTCTTCACATAGTGATTCAGGGACACGGTCCTTTCCACCTTGAGGCTTCATAGTTCCTGGTCTTGCTGTTATTTTCATTTAGTGGCAGAAGGGGAAAGAAAGCATGGACAAGGCACAAACAATTCTTAAAAGCCTCACCTGGAAGTGACACACATCACTTGGCCATCCACTCTCTTGACAATAACTCGTCACATTGTCAGACCCAGCTACAGGGGGAAAGGAGTAATGTGAAAATGTAGTCTCCAGTTGGGCATCTACTGGCAAGCTTCCTATGGAAGGGGAGAATAAATACAAATTTTGGGAGACAGCTAGACATTTCTACCAAAAATACTCCAACTTTGGATAAGAAAAAAATTTCCACGAAAACTTAGTAGTAGAAACGAGAGTGCTGAAACATTGTACAATGTGTAGAGTACAGTGCATATAAAAAAATAAGTAGAATATTATCCACACCCTGTAGGAATTCAGGTCACGGAGAAAAATGACAAATGCACAACTAACTATAGTATAATATAATATGACATATGTAAGTGATATATGTATGAATAAATATATCTGTGTGTGTGTTCAGCTTTTTGATGAATATAAGACAGTTCAAATCTTCAGGGTGTATTTAGGTCTTAAGAATTGCTTAGTTTTCTTTCAGATGATTGTCAAGCATTGGGTTTTTTTGGTACTGAAGGAATATTATCTTTAAAAAGTTACTTGTTTTACAGGAGAAGCATAGTATTTGTGAATCCTTATTACTTGTCAAGTCATCTTGGCATTTTCGTTTTTATGGATTGCTGATGTATTTAATATGTAAAGTAACAAATTTTTTTTTTAAAGATTTTATTTATTTATTTGACAGAGAGAGTGAGAGAGCACAAGCAGGGGGAACAGTAGAGGGAGAGGGAGAAGCAGGCTCCCCGCTGAGCCAGGAGCCCGATGTGGGGCTCGATCCCAGGACCCTGGGATCATGACCTGAGCTGAAGGCAGACGCTTAACCATCTGAGCCACCCAGGCGCCCCTAAAGTAACAAATTTTCAAAATTTCAAAAAATTGTAGGTTGTTGGAGGGGAGGAGGATGGGGGGGATGGGGTGACTGGGTGATGGACATTAAGGAGAACACACGATGTGATGAGCACTGGGTATTATATAAGACTGATGAATCACTGACCTCTACCTCTGAAACCAATAATACATTGTATGTTAACTAATTGAATTTAAATTTAAAAAAAAGAAACAAACATTTTAAGCAAAAAAAAAGTAAACTAAGCACTATAACCAGGACACCATAGTAGTGAGCAAACTAGAGTAAAACTGGAAAAATATCATGTACCTGTACAATTCTATAGGACAAGAATATAATTTAAAATACCAAGGGGGAAGTTTCAGCTCTAATTAGTTATGTTTTCTCAAATACTGCCACTACTAACCACAGCATCCTGCTTGGATGGAGTAGTGGTGGTAAGGCAGGGGTAGGTATATTCAGTCCTTACTATGTGCAGAGCACTGTGCTAAGTGCTAATGTGAATTTACCCTCTTGATCATTGCACCTGTGTGAGGGAGTATTGTGTCATCATTTTTTCAGATGAATGAACAGGCCTGGATTAGGAAAGAAACTTTCCTTTGTTCATTTATAAGAGACAGAATTTAAATTTGAACCCAAGTTCTGAGTTTAAGAATCTGAACCCAACCTAACTCCCCAAAATTCTGCATTAAAGAGTTTTCACTTATGAATAAATGTAAACCTATGTAACTCAGATGGAAACAGAAATGACACAGAATCAAGTAACATTTTGAATCAAATCTACCTACCTGTCTCTTAGAAGTAATCAACAGTGCTAATGCATGTAATACAAAAAAGCGATTTTTCAGGGGTCTACTACTTAAACTCTTCTATCCAGCTTTTAAATATTGTAGTTCAGAGCCCTCGTCCTCTTCCACACTCTCTCTCTTATTGACTGCCCTGAACTGGAAAACCGTAGATTTCCATGGATTCAGAGATCTATTCACACTTTCTATGCTCAGTCCAAACCTTACCTCTGGGTCCCTGTGTCCTATTGCCTGAAATGTCAAGGCATGTGCGTGTTCCACAGACAATCATGTCAAATCTGAACTCCTGACTTCACCACGCCCCACACCTGCTCTCCTGGCCCAGCATACTTCCCTACCTTGATGGAGGGTACGGCCATCTACCCAGTTACTCTCGAGTCAGATACCAGCCAATCACCTTGCATCCTCACTTTTCCTCATTCCTCATCTTCATGTTGAACTACCAAGCCCAATCCAGAAACACATTTTCTCAGTTGAGTGTCTAAGATGTGTATCCATGTCATCTCCTTCTTCCCACTTCTGCTACTGCTCTATCTATAGGACACCACTTCTTTCCTAGAGTACTAGTACAGCATCTTAACCTGTCTCTTGGCTTCCACTCTTCCTTCTCCACAAGGCAGCAAGAGAGTTTCTTAAAATGTAAATATGCCTCTGTTGTGTCCTTGCATAAAAACTGTCAATGGGTTCCATTTGCAATTCAAATAAAATCCAAATCCAAACTCCTTATCAGAACCCACAAGGCCTGTAAATTCCAGCCCCAGCCTGGTTCTCACAGTTGACCCTCCAGACTCTCACTCTGTGGTTGTCCAGTGTTTATTTTGGCCACACCTTGGTCATTACATATGCTGCTTCCGTGAACAATGCTCTTTTCCTCTGACCTCCCATCATCAAGTCCTTCTCATTTTTACATCATGGCTTAACTCTCAGAAAGGACGTCCCTGACCAGGTTCTAAAGAAGATGCATTCTCTCCTTCATCTCAACCTCTTAATCTTTTCCTTTGTAACATTTTTCAATAACTGTGATATTTTATTTGTACGTTTATTTACTAGTCTCCCATCTGTTCATTCCACTTGAATGTAAACTCCATAAGGGCAAAGGGCCTACTTGTCTTGCCCACCCTTAAGTCATGGTGCCAGGAACAGTGCCTGTCTTCTAGAGCTGCCCAGTACATATCTGTTAGTAAAGCAGAGAATAATGGTATAAATGAACAAGTAGCTTAATACACAAATACATGAAAAATGTGCATTTCTTTTTCCCACATGAGGAAACTTTAACATACAAATAACTTTGTTAGATAGAGATTTGGCGTAATACATAAATAGCTTGTACTTTTGAGGCAGCTTTCCTTCCTAAAAATTTAAATGCTGCCACTAAGTTTTGAGACCTTATGAAAAGTTATTTTGTTATCTGCATTTACTGGCACCATTTCTTAGCACAGTTTCCTCAGTATAAAATGGTAGTTACTACTTTACAGCATTAGAATGTGAACTAAATGAAATGATATGCCAAGCATCTAGCACGATGTCTTATACATGGAAGGGGCTCAAGAACTGTTAGTTCTTTAGAGAACACAGCTTGTGATCTAGACATTGATCCAGGAACCAGAAGACTTTCTTTCTGTTCTTGAGTTTCCCACTTATTTGCTCTCTGACCACTTAGCCATTCTTTTTCTTATTTCCCTATTTATGGGAAATTATTCACTTCTTCCTACCTATAAAATTATCTCTCATATCTTAGCTTCCTCAGCTAATGATTAGACAATCCATTATTGTCTCAATTGGAAAAGTTTAGGATAGTTTGTCAGCAGACCTGAATGGTGGCAAAAGGGGCAAAAATTAAAATGCTAACTTTTTCCACATAAGATTCTAGTCAAATTTTCAAAATATCCCAACCCATAATTTGTAGCCATCTTTAAACATGAGTTTCAAAAATCTGCAAATCCATCCCTTCAACTTCTTACTTAACAATTTAATTACCGTGTACAAGTTCTTAGAATCACTAATCTGAAGGAACCTGCCAGCATGCATCAGAATGGCACCTGTGTTTTGCTTTCATAGGTAATCAGTTGGCTCAGATGGACTGTTAGGGGTTTTTGACCTTTGTTTTTAATTGTTTCGTTATGTTTTAGGGAAATGGGCAAAGGAAGCTACCCGCCTACTTTCTAGTCAGCACATAGGCCAAGAATCATACTTGGATTTCATTGTTCGGTCTGAACACATGAAAGTGTTACTAGCTAATAAAATAACATTTCGTTGTGATTGTGCATGAACTAGAAAACCAAGGGAATAGCTATTTAATAATCATTAACTTCTTTATTAAAAAGGAATCAGTTATCCTAGTTTGAAAACACCTGGATGAACATACTATATGGTAAGATCAGAAACAAAATGTCTTAAAGTTTATTAGAATGAGATCAGAACACTGAGAGCTATTAAAATTCTAAAATCTTCAGTTCTACATTTGATCCTTATTTCCAAATTAAAGGTGAAAGCAAGATAAAACTAGCTTTTGTTTGTTTGTTTGTTTGGAAGCAAAGAAATTTTATCAAGACAAAGAGATTTTATCACTTTACTAAAGAATGGTCATTACAAAAATGTTCACTTACTTAGGAAAAAATAATTCAACAAATGCCCTCCGCCGTCCAAATATTTTCTCTTTTGGAAAGAGACTATAGGTCCAGTGTGAGAGAGTGAAGATGGCCACACACTCTTTTATTTTTTTAGAGAGAGAGAGAGAGATTGGGAGCATGTGGGGCGGAGGGGCAAAAGGAGAGGGAGAGAGAGAATATTAAGCAGGCTCTATGCCTGATGCAGGGTGGGGCTCAATCTCAGGACCCTGAGATCATGACATGAACCAAAATCAAGAGTCGGCCACTCAACCAACTGAGCCACCCAGGCGCCCCAGCTCCACATTCTGTGACTTGAACAACAGAAAAGCCTTTAAGAAAATGGCCCCTTCCATTTCCTGTCCTATGAATACTTACTCTTGAAGCCTTAAGCCTAAGCTAGCTACATGTAGAAGTCATTTAAAGTAACAGTCAGCAGATATTTCTGTTAAATGTCAAATAGTAAATATCTTAGGTTTTGCAGGATATATGATTGCAGAGAGTAGACAATATGTAAACAAATACGTGTGGCTGTATTCCAGTAAAGCTTTATTAGGGGACACAAAAATGCTCCAGACTTCATGGTACATTATTCTTCAGATTTTTTTAACATTAAAAAATTTTTAAATCTTAGCTCAGGGCTATACAATAGGCTGCAGACTGGGTTTGGCAGAGTGAGATCTTGAGAGAAAAAGAGATACTCAGCAGTCTTCAATTGTTCTAGCCCTCAGACATTTGTGTGAACCCAGCTGAGGCCCCAGATAGCAGGGCAAGATGAGTCATCTGCACTGTGTCCTATATAAATTCTTGGTCCCCAGAGTCATGAGATATGATAATAATAAATTGTTTTAAGCTGTAATTTTTGGCATAGTTTGTTAGATAATAATGGACAACCAGGGTGGCTCTTAAAATAAACATGGTGATGAAAAGCTACATTTAATTAAAAAAAACAAACAAAACCTGTGACTATTTCACTAGCCTTATCCCTTACAAATGTCTTTTCCCACTGGGCCATATGAATCAACAATTTTGACTGTATTGATCAAAATAATTAGTTTTCTTGGTGCCATCAGTACAACTCCATTATCAAAATGAACAAAGTTTCCATTTAAAAGATCTACAATGAGTGGTAAGAGTTACACTAAAATCAAGTAGGAGATGACTTTTCTGATTTTGCCATTAGAAATTAGGCAACAAATGAAGCTCCCAACTTCCCAAATCTTGGTTTAAAGGAACCAAGTATTTCCTTCATTACCCTATAATTGGCCCATTGGTTTTGCCACCCAGTTTCATTCTTCCTCCTTCTGGTGACTCTGTGAGTATATCCTCCTCTCCACTGTCAGCCACCGGGCTCTGAAGACGCTGCCTTCTCAGGTGAAGCACATGACTTGGCCTTAAGCCCGTCGGGGTAGAGCTCTCTCATGGCCAGAAAAACTGGCTCCACGGTGGGCGCATAACCCAGTCAGAGTCAGTTTGGCTCTGGTGAATTTAACTGGATTTCTGGGAAAGAACTTTCCCTTTATTATTTTCTTTTTCTGCTGGACTGAAAATTGAAAAAATTAAAAAGGCTGGAGTTTGGACCTTCTCTTTCTACCATATCATTTCTAAAGCTAAAACCAAAACAGCCTAAATGCAACCATGGGGAGGAGAACTAAGAGATGTGTGAAAAACATGATATTTTCATGGGTCAAATCTAGTTATTTCTAATCTAGTGCTAGCCCTAAGTGTTTTATCTTATGATAACTGATAATTAACCTCTTTGCTTAAATTGGATGAAGTCAAATTTTGTGACAGTTGCAACAGAAAGTGTCCTGAATAACCACATGGGACAAGACTTTCTTAGAGTGGAGTATTCAATTATTTACTCTTCAACAAATACTTTTAGAGTTATATCTAGTATATTCCAGGCATTGGTAATAGGATATAAGAACACAAAAAATAAGTGGGAACAAAGCTTACGCTCACCAGCAGCTTACTATCTAGTAGGGAAACAGACTTATAGACAAATATTTTAAAATACAGTGTGATAAAAGTATAACATTGTGGCATAAAGGAGGAAGTGATCAACTATGCTTGAGTGGTGAGTAGAAGGTGCACAGATGAGATTATTGAGCTGGGGTGGGGGTTGGGGGAACAACAGGTACAAATGTACTGCACAGAGGTTTCCAACAAAACGCTTCAATTTCACAGAATCATGGTGTGCAAAGGTGGGAATATGGAGAGGCAGGCCATTCTTGGACCAGGAAAAGCCTTGGCTGTGTTACTCGTAGTTTGGATTTCAGCTTATGGGTGATGAAGAATCATCAAAGCAGTCTAAGTAGGGGAGGAATATAATAAAATTTATTTTTGCTAAATCTTTTTGTCAGTGGCATAGGGTAGATTTGACTGAGTGGAGGGACCATAGTCATGACACCATGATGAGGGCCAGAACCAAAGGAAAAGCCATAGAGCTGATGGCAGGAACCAGAGGCAAAAGGTCTTAAAGATGTCTCATCAATGCATTTGAGACTGTCGATTTCAATGGAATGAAAAACTCTTGAGTATTCACCATACTTATACTAGTCAGACTTGTAAGGTAGAGTAAATGTGGGTAAAAGTAAAGATCTCCCCTTTCTCACTCTATCACGTCTTCTCCTGTTTTGTATCTTTTCTCCTTCTCACTGCTACCAACTCATTTTCATTTTCTCTCAAAAAAGAACGTACAACTTGGTAACATCTCATTTTTAAAATTTTATCTTCTTTTTTTTTTTTAAGAATTATTTATTTGAGAGAGAGAGAGAAAGAGAGAGTGGGGGGAGGAGCAGAGGGAGAGAATGCATAAGCAGACTCCCTGCTGAGCTCAGAGCCCCACACAGGGCTTGATCTCAGGACCCATGAGATCATGACCTGAGCTGAAACCAAGAGCCAGATGCTCAACGGACTGAGCCACCCAGGCACCCCTAAACTTTTGGTTGGTACATTCTCTCTCTCTCTCCCTCCCTGTCTTTCTTTATCTCTCTCTCTCCTTCCTTCCTTCCTTCTTCCTTCCCTCCTTCCTTCCCTCCTTCCTTCCTTCCTTCCTTCCTTCCTTCCTTCCTTCCTTCCTTTTCTCCAAGCACTCAAAATGTGTCTAGTGTCGTAAAATCCCAGGAGGAAAAAGGGAGTGGAGCTTATTTGTGAAGAATGTCGCTGGAAAGCAAGTGTGAATAAGGAAAGACTTCTCAAAGCCTTAGCACATTTAGGGCTAGGTCCTCCCGCGACATTATATCCACGTGGTTCCCCACTAACACATGGTATAGGAAGTGGCATCTTGGTCTATAAGATGTAAAGTAGCTAATGGAGGGCTCAAATGTAGCTCTCCACAAACTCCTCTGCTGCTTCTGATGTGGGCGGAAATGAGCTCAGCCTGCAATGCTCCACTGGTTTCACTCCTCCCCAGCTGGGTGATGCAGCTGCAAAGTGTGTTCTGTGAACCCTGTGAGCAAACCTCTGAGAGCCACAGATCCATGACTTGTGGCCGTAAGTTAGGGACAAACTAAACCAGAGGCATAGTGACCTTAACAATGGGAACGTGGCCTTTCATCTCACTACAGAATGAATTCCTCACCCACAACTCAAAGCCCCTGGGAGCAGCACGTTCCCGGTGCTGAGGGCACTTCCTTTGTGATGAACTAAACAGCCTCTGCTCTGCAGACAGGAACGCACGCTCACAGGAAGTCAGTCGTTCCCCTTTTTAACCATACCTGCTCGCCGTTTAGTCTGCAGTAACGGCCTTATATAAAACTTCTCTGTGTTGGACGGGCTCGAGGGGCTGTCATCTTTGCCCTGCCCTCCCGTGGAACTTCTTTCCAATGGCTGAGTGGAGGGCAGGTTGCGGGGCAGGAAGCAACCATCTGAGTTTCACAGCGCAGGTTTTCTCAAGGGTGAGGCAGAGCTCCAAGCTCACAGCTGCAGGAGGAATTCAGTGCCCAGGTGAGAGTCCCCCTGTTGTTGCAGAAGTGAGCTGCACGAGCCGCAGCTCAGCGTTCATATGGCTATCACGGGCAGCAGCTCCTCAACAGGAGAGACCTGCTCCCCTCCCAGGGCACACATACAGGGCTCACGCAGTCCCTGCCCCTGGCTAATAGATATACCTAACTCAAGACAGGAGCCTTCACTGAAACAACACATGACTGGAGAACACCTAGGATAGGTGGCAAATGTCTGCTATGCCTCGGAATATATAAATAAGGAAAGACCTCTTTCCTTGTTACCATGTTGTCGATTGTCTCTGCAATGGTAAACGAATGATGGAAAAGAAAGAGGGTGGGGGAGAAGAGGACCATATCAATGACAAAAGTGACTCTATCTCCTCAAGTATATTATGAAGGACAGTATATATTTTGGTCCTCATCAGCTGATTCATGACTGCTGAAGGAACTCCATTCTGGTAGATTTATCCCTGTGATCCCAAAGGATTCAGATGACTAAAATCCCTGGAAGCCGGCTCATATTTGCTGTCTGTTGCTTTAATCTTTGTTTCTTGGCAATATAAGAACCAGGTCCATGTTGTACTGTGTTTGAAGACAGTGACCCACCGCTTGATGTTCTGTGGTAATAGTTTTAAAGGCATGTAAGTGAATCTAGGTTTTCTGAATAGAAGAGGGGCTAATTGCACAAACATAGTACTTCCATGTCAAAGGATATAAACAGCTCTTTTAAAGTTTATAAATGTTGTCACCCTGTGGATTCTCTATGTATACAAAAAATAAAGTGCAAAGTAAATTGTGTGCAAAATTCATACCACCTATTATTCACTTGACAAAATTTCATCATGACATAAAAAAAATATCTTACTGTTCTACACATGCACACACTATTATAGTTATATTTGTATTTATGTTCACCTTGAAATTACATAACATATTTGCAAGATAAAATCACGAATCAATGGTAAAGTCAGCTTTTAAAAACCTATTTGTATTAAGAGAATCAAACTGACCAACTGTAATGAAAAGGAAATTTTTTTCTAACTTGTACAAGTTGGCTTTCAAACTAAGTCAACTCTCAATATTAAATAATATTGAAGAATTTGCGGTAATTTTGTTACATACGTGGTAACGGTATGATAATATGAATGTGAATGTAGGAGAATGTTGATCATTTCTTGTTTACTCAGGCTGAAGTCTTTAAGAGCGAAGTGTCATGACGTTTTTTATAATGCTTCAAAAAAAATCAAAGAGATTAAACTGAGAATTTCATAGGCAGGCAGAAAAAGAAAATACAGAAAAATGCGAACAGTTGGTGAATCGAAGTGCAGGTATGTGGGTGGTCACTGTACAATTCTTTTTCTTTTTGTTTAAATTTTCATAATACAAATCTTAAAAAAGAGTAAGTGTAAGAAACATGCAAATTTACCTCACAGGTGGGGCTTCCAGCTAATGGTATCTTATCCAAACTATTTGATATTCACCCTCTGAAATATTATCGTTCAGTGTTCTATAATGCAGTAGTACTCACTTGGCTCCTGTATTGAAAGTGTGCAACTGAAGCTCAGTTAAGAAAGAGGTCACTTTCAAATGCACATTCATGATGAATTTAACCATCTTCCTGTGAAATGGGCAACTTTATTCATGGATGGGAAAAGTAGGTTCTGCAGAACACATTGTGTAAGATTCCATTCATGTAAGTGTGTGTGTGTGTGTGTGTGTGTGTGTGTGAACACAAATGTGTGCGTGGAGAGATGTCCAGAGGTATGTATCCCAAGAGGAAAACACTGATTATCTCTGAGCTTCAGATTGTTGGGTGATATTCTCTTTTTTGTACGTTGTAGTCTCATTTAGTTTTCTGTAATGAGTGTTCTATCATTTTAAAGCACACAGGTTTTAAAAGGGTTTACGGCACATAGAGGACACATTGACTTTAATCCTGTCCTATTTGAAAAATACCTGAACTTGTTGGCCAGTGACATTCTATGTACAGCGCACATGCATGATCCTGACTTTCTCAAGAAAAACACAGTGACATTAAGCTCTTTTTAAGGTTGTGTGTATACTCACATTTCTTTTCCTTTTTCACTCAGGATGGCATTTGACTATGTGGTTTTTATTTCAAAGAATTTGAAATTCTAAATAAATACCTTCCTTAACACTGTATTTTCCTCCCTATCTAAGGAAAGAATTATTCATATACTGGAGGCAGGCTTAATCATAAGAGAAGTTAAGTCAAACTGTTACATTTTCAAGGAAAAATCTCTTTCTACTCATTTAAAGTATCACTAGCGAAGCAAGCCTAAGCATATCCAGAGAGCTGACATTTGACTTTCACTCCCACCTCATGGCATATCTTACAAATGACTTGCACATGTATTGCTTTCATATAGGCTTACCTCATTATGAAATAGAACAAACTAAAATCACATTATTGCCTAGTTGATACTTTCCTTCATCATGTTTATTGGAGTGATGAAATTTAGTCTTAATTTTTAACACCTGCAGCCATATTTATTAGATAGTCACCATGGCTAGACTTGGACCCCACTTACAAAGTAGCACACTCACATATTTACAAAGTTAACAACGTGCAACAAACAGAATAGGATTCCAGTTGTTGCTTGAAAAGGACAGAGATAACTTTCTCTACTTTCTTCCTTAGTGGATTAGAATGTGTTCGATGTCGTTCATGCGAATGTACACAGCAGAGTTCAAGCAAGAAACAGTGAAATGACACCATTACTAGTGCCTTTCTTTCTAGTTTGTTCCATTCATTCTTCTGAGTAAACCCAGTCTCAGGAAAGGATCAGAAAAATTCTGTCATCGTGATAGAGTAGATGGAGTCCTCAACTGAAAATCAAAGATCTAGAATCTAGTTGTGTTTCTATGAATTAGCTGCAAATTAGTTAACTGAGTGACTGTCAACTTTGTAATTGGCAAAACGAGTGCTTTGGACTTGGGGGTTTCTAAGGTTCTTATGTGCTAATGTTCAAGATCTGGAAAACTCTGTTAAAGTGGAAGGGTCAATTTCCCCTAAGTAGAGGAACATGATGCACAAGGACAATTCAGCACAACCAGGTTCTGGAGCTGGATCCAGCCCTGGTGGATAAATCGATGTCTTCTGATGCTGGCAGGTCTCTTCTGTATCAGTTCAAGGCAACTGATATTCACCTCAAGGGTCCCCTCTCTTGGTTGTTTGCGTCAGATGCAGTAGGTAAGCTGATTGAAATCACATTAGAATATGACTTCGATTCTCTTTTGAAGCCATTTTTTCCTCCCTGCAGCTAAACAGCTTTTTCCATCCCTCTTTGTTTCTGGGGCGCCTATTTTTTTTTTTTTTAACTTGACATCTCCCTCTGACCATTCCCTCTTCCCTGCATAATATCGTATGTTGCTTACCAAGATCTAGCACCAGTTCAACTCCCTTGGATTCTTGTAATGGAAAGAGGATTTCAGCAAACATGCCACTGAAATCTGAAAGTGCTATGGATACAAGGTGTCAGAGCAATGCTGCAAGCTGTTTCTACAGCAATAGGATATGGTGCTGATAGTTTCTGCTGTGATAAGACTCGCTGGCCCTTGGCATAGACATTGACACCCTTAATGGTGTACATCGGCGCCTTGATGTGTACGTCTGTGGATTTCAGCTGCAGCGGCAGGTACCGGTAGCAAACTAAAATTGGAGTGAAGGAGACATTTCATCAGAGCTGAAAATAAGGAAGACCAAAGATGGTAAGAGCGGGGGCATAAGTGGTTGAGTCAGCGGCAGCACATATGAGAATACACTCTCCTGCCCCACTGGGGATGCTCAGAACTATTTGAAAAGAATATGAAGAATGCAAGATGGAGTTCACAAATGGCAAAAGGGATATTGTGAACCAATTCTTACCACCTGCCTAGGAGGTAGGAAACACATTTTACATGTGTTTTAATGACACACTTACTTAACCCCAGCTACCTGAAAATCATCTATAACTAGTTTAAATCATCTATAATTAACCTCTAAATTTTCCGTGATCTCCAGAATCCCAACATTAATACAATATTCCATGATATAGTATATGCCATTGAAATAATGTCAGCGGGCGCCTGGGTGGCTCAGTTGGTTAAGCGACTGCCTTCGGCTCAGGTCATGATCCTGGAGTCCCAGGATCGAGTCCCGCGTCGGGCTCCCCGCTCGGCGGGGAGTCTGCTTCTCCCTCTGACCCTCCCCCCTCTCATGCTCTCTCTCTCTCATTCTCTCTCTCAAATGAATAAATAAAATCTTTAAAAAAAAAAAAGAAAGAATGTCAGCGATGCTGAAACTCTGAAGCATATAAATATAAGTCATTATCAATCAATCAATTCACATATATTTAGGCCAGAAATTTGTATTGATTATCTACTCTATGGTAGATGCAATGCTATTATAGTAATGGTGTGGTATATCAGTAAAATGTCCACCAAAGTAAAGGATCATGAAGATAAATTTTAAGAGACACGTTATGATTTCAGACAGCAACATATCCCTAGCCGCCCTTTATCAATCACTTGCTATACACCAGACATTTTAATAAACCCCTCCATACATTTCTTCATTTAAATGTTGAAATCAGTATTGTGTAGTGTAGTATTATCCCCTGTTATAAACCTGAGAGACGGATTTCAAAGCAAGCACTATAAACTTGTGGCTATTATTATTATTTTTTGACCCACATTGTTGTTTTTGTGGTTGTTTTGATCTGAATTGGTTGCTAGCATTTGAAAATATTTAACTAATATAACAGTATATGTTAGCTATACTGGAATTAAAAGAAAAGAAGGATTTACTTAAAATTCACATTTTTAGTTTTTCTTGGAAAACCAGAAAACTGAGCTACACTAGGACCTAATTTTTGCATAAGAAATCATATGAGTAACTGATGCCTGCTCTAAATAAGGCATCCAACTGTCCACCAATGTATTTTTTAGAAAAATGCAAAAAAAAAAATCACAATCAGCTTGATGAATTTTCGCAAAGTTAATACAAAATTAATTTTTAGAAAGGCAAGAAAAAGTAAATAGATCATTAGCAACATTTCCAATCCCCGCCTTGTGCTTATTGCTAGTAATCCCCCCCTCCACATTTGGGTCCCCACGCCAAAGGTCTCTGATGTCTTAACTCTAGCATAATAGATTATTTTGCTTGTCTTTAAATTTTACATAAATAATATACAATTTAGTGTGTGTGGCTTCTATCACTCATCATTGTATTTTTTTTTAAGATTTTATTTTATTTATTTGACAGAGAGAGAGAGAACGCAAGAGAGGGAACACAAGCAGGGGCAGAGGGAGAGGGAGAAGCAGGCTTCCCGCCGAGCAGGGAGCCCGATGTGGGGCTCAATCCCAGGACCCCGGGATCAAGACCAGAGTCGAAGGCAGACGCCTAATGACTGAGCCACCAAGGCGCCCCATCATCATTGTATTTTTGATATCCATTCATGTTGCACTGTCTTTGTAGCTTGTTCATTCTAGTTGTGTTCTACAATTCCATTCATGAGTATATCAGTTGTGTCTCTCCATTCAACTGTTGATAGACATCCGGCTCTTTTCCAGTTTTTGGCTATTGCAAATAATGCTGTTGTAATATTCTGGTGTCTATCTTTTGGTGAACATACACACAATTTCTTGTGAGAATTGGCCTCAGACAAGAATTTCTAGGTCATGTGTTTTGCATATAATCAGCTTCGTTAGATGTTGTTGAAACTATTTCTAAAGTGATTGTACCAATTTACACTCCCATCAGAAGTGTGTGAGCATTACAACTGCTCCCAATTCTCACCAATACTTGGAGTTGTCTTCCTTTTCTTTTTATTCTTCCCTTCCTTTCCCTTTTAGTTATTCCAACTAAATGGGAGTTATAATAGACTCATATTTTTAATCTGCATTCCCCTGATGATGAATAAAATTGAGTACTTTTCATAAGTCTATTGACTATTTGCATATTTTATTTTGTGGGGTGTGTGTTAAAGTCTTGTACCTATTTTTTTTTGAGTTCCCTCCCTTCCTAGTTGATTTGTAGAAATCCTTTATATATTCTAAATTTAAGACTTTGTCAGACATATGTATTGCAAATCATTTTCTCCCACTATATGGCTTGAATTTTTATCACTTAACAGTGTTTTTTAATGAACAGAAATTACCCCTTTTAATGTAATCCATTTTGCCATTTTTTATTTCATTCCTTTTTCATTCATCTCATTCATTCGTTCATTTCCTATATTTTTTATTTTTCCTTCTATGAATTTTTGTGTCCTGTTTACAAAATTGTTGCTTATCTGAACTTCATGGAGATATTCTGTTATATTTTCTTCCTGAATATTTATTATTTAACTTTGACATTCAGATCCATAATTCCTCTGAAATTGACCTTTTTCCATGGTGTTGAGATACGGGTCAGTTCACTTTTTTCTATATGGTTGTACAGTTGACCCAGCACCATTTATTGAAAAGAATCACTTCTCCTTCTAGTAAATTGCAGTGGCACCTTTGTCATAAATTGTTACACTATTAATGTTTGGGTCTTCTTCTGGACTCTGTTCAGTTCTTTGTGGTTTATTCTTATACCAATACTACAGTGTCTTCGTTACTATAACTTTATTTGAAAAAAATTGATACATGGAAATATAAGCCTTCCAGTGTTCTATAAGATTGCCTTGACTAAATTTTTTTTAAAGATTTTATTTATTTATTTGACAGAGAGAGATTGAGAGAGAGAGAGCACAAGCAGGGGGAGCTGCAGACAGAGAGAGAGGGAGAAGCAGACTCCCCTGCTGAGCAAGGAGCCCGATGTGGTACTCAATCCCAGGACCCTGGGATCATGACCTGAGCCGAAGGCAGATGCTTAACCAACTGAGCCACCCAGGTGCCCCTGCCTTGACTAATTTTGGTCATTTGTACTCCCACATAAATTTTAGAAATAGTTTGGCAATTTTCTCAAAATATACTGTGGGGGGCGCCTGGGTGGCTCAGTCATTAAGCGTCTGCCTTCGGCTCAGGTCATGATCCCAGAGTCCTGGGATCGAGTCCCACATCGGGCTCCCTGCTCGGCAGGAAGCCTACTTCTCCCTCTCCCACTCCCCCTGCTTGTGTTCCCTCTCTCGCTATCTCTCTCTCTGTCAAATAAATAAATAAATAAAAGTCTTTAAAAAAATATATACTGTGGGATTTTGACTTACATTATATTGCATAGATCAATTTTGAGATAATTTATATCTTTACATGATTTGTCTTCCAAATCATGAGTAATATGGTGTATACCTCCATTTATTTAGATTTTCTTTAATTTTTCTCAGGAATGTTCTGTTGTTTTAATTGTAGATGCCTCGCACATTTTTATTAGTTGCATTCCTAGAGATTTAATGTTATTTGATACTACTGTAAATTGCATTGTGTTTTTACTTTCATTTTCTATTTGTTTGCTCCTGATACATAGAAATGTAACTGGTTTTTGTATAATGACCTCATATTAAGCAATTGTAGTTCCATGTTCTTAAATTCACTTGTGAATTTTAATAGTTTGTGGGTTCATTTGGATTTTCCATATACTTGACCATATCTCTTGCATTCTTAGCCTCATATCTTTTATTTCTTTTCTTGTCTTATTGTACTAGGTTGGATCTCCAGTACCTTGTTGAAAAACGGTGATGATACTGGGCAAGAGTTTCTCAGCTCCACACAGGAGAAAAGCTTTCATTAATGTACAATTAACTATGGTATCTGCTGTAGATTTTTTATAGAAGTTCTATATTTAAATTAAGGAAGTGCCTCTCTCTTCATAGTTCACTGAGTTTTTTGTGTTACAGTGTGTTTATTTTTCCTGCATCTGAGGAGATGATTAGGGGATCCTTCTCTCTCTTTCTCTCTTAATTATGTGGTAAAATATATTGATTGTTGGGGCACCTGGGTGGCTCAATCATTAAGCGTCTGCCTTTGGCTCAGGTCATGATCCCAGGATCCTGGGATTGAGCCCCACATCGGACTCCCTGCTCTGTGAAAAGCCTGCTTCTCCTTCTCCCTCTTCCTGCCACTCCCCCTGCTTGTGTTCCCTCCCCCTGCTTGTGTTCCCTGCCACTGCTTGTGTTCCCTCCCCCTGCCTGTGTTCCTTGCCCCTGCTTGTGTTCCCTCTCTCGCTGTGTCTCTCTCTGTCAAATAAATAAATAAATTCTTTAAAAAATATATATATACATATATATATAGATAGATTGATTTTGAATGCTAAACTTCCCTTGCATTCTTGGACTCAAGTGTACATGGTTATGATATATATTTTGCTCTTTATATTTCTTTGTGTTTGTGTGCTAATATTTTATTTAGTATTTTTGCATTCTTTTATATTTTTCCTTTCTTGTAAAGGCAGTGTAAGTTTTTGATAACAAGATTTTGCTTTTCTCTTAAAATAAAATGGAAATTGTTTTCTTTTTTCCATTTTCTTGTAGAGTTTGCATGTAAGATTGGTGCCACTTACAAAAACTACTTTGGCTGGAGGGTATTTGAGGGGAGAGGAGAGCAAAGATTTTAATAATGGAATCAACTTGTTTAAAAAAAAAAACTTTTAGATTTTCTAATTCTTATAGAGGAAGTTTTGATAAGTTGTGTTTTCAAGAAATTTGTTTATTTAATATAAATTGACAACTTTCTTGATACAAAATTGCACTTAATATTCTCTTACTATCTTTTTAAAGTTCATAAGCTCTAACTGGTACAGCCACTATGAAACACAGTATGAAGTTTCTTCAAAAAATTTTAAAAAAGCTACTATATAATCTAGCAATTCTACTTTTGGATACATATCTGAAAGAAAAAAAATCACTGTCTCTAAGAGACATTTACATACTCATGTTTATGACAGCATTATTTACAATAGCCAAGACATGGAGACAACCTAAGTGTCCATCAATGGATGAGTGGATAAAAAAAATGTGGTGTGTCTATATACAATGGAATATTATTCAGCTATAAAAAAAGAAGAAAATCCAACCATTTGCAACAACATGGATGAACCTTGAGGTCATTATGCTAAGTGAAATAAGCCAGACAGAAGAAGACAAATACCAAATGATCTCATTTACATGTGGAATCTAAACACATGTGCATGGACACAGACCCACACACACAACCTTGAACTTATAGATACAGAAAAGATATTGGTGGTTGTCAGAGGTGGGAAGGTGAGAGATGGGGAGGTGGTGAAATGGGTGAAGATGATCAAAAGGTACAAACTTCCTATTATAAGGTAATAAGTTTTAGAGATGTAATGTACAGAATGGTGACTATAGTTAACAATACAGTATTGTATATTTAAAAGTTGTTACCAAGGTAGATCTTAACAGTTGTCATCACAAGAAAACAAAATTATAACTAGGTGAGGTGATGTATGTTAACTAAACTTACTGTGGTAATTATTTCTCAACATATACATATATCAAATCATTATGTTGTACACTTTAAACTAATATGTTATATGTCAAATTACATTTCAATGAAACTGGAAAAAATTTAAAATTTATAAGATCTGTAGTGATACTCTTTTAAATTGCTGGTGTTAATATTTTATCTTTTCTGCCTTTTTTCTTGATTAGTTTTACTAAATATATACTAATCTTTTCAAAGAACCAGTTTTGGGTGTTTTGTTTATTTTCTCACATATAATTATTTTATATTTAGTTGACATGATTTTTGCTCTTATAGATATTATTTTTCCTTTCTTGTACTTTACTTCGATTTGATTTGCTATTCTATTTCTAGTTTCTTGAAATGGAGGCTTAAATGATTGATTTTAAATATCTAATATTGTCTTCTACCACCAACTTAATTCGTTTATATTACCTCCTTCATCTCTGACAGCATTTGGGTTTACAAATCCTTTAAGTTGTCCTAAACTTATTGAAGTCAGTGTGACATGTTTACAAGTTAATAAGAAATAACAGAACAAAGATTCAAATCCAGGCTGTCTTACTCCTAAGACCATGGTCTTTTGTAGTCATATAGGGTTGATCATATAAGCCATTTGGTAGAATGAGGAATAAGTAAGGAAAGGTGAAAGAAAGAACCTTGACTGACACTTACTTATTGCCAAGTAAAAAGCAGCTTCTGGAGGAGATAAAGAAGAGAGGAGAACTGGGAAAGTTGTGTCTAGATACTTTCTAAGTATGTGGACTTGGACAAGACTCTCCATCTTCTGTGGCCACTCTTTCATCATTTCTAACACAAGAAACATGGTCTAATTATTTCCAATGTTCCTCTCCATTTTTTTTTTTTTTAAAGATTTATTTATTTGACAGAGAGAGACACAGCGAGAGAGGGAACACAAGCAAGTGGAGTGGGAGAGGGAGAAGCAGGCTTCCTGCGGAGCAGGGAGCCCGATGCGGGGCTCGATCCCAGGACCCTGGGATCATGACCTGAGCCGAAGGCAGCCGCCCAACCGACTGAGCCACCCAGGCGCCCCATGTTCCTCTCCATTTTAATAACAAAGTTTCAAAAAGGAAATGATGATCAATATTTTGAAATGTTATAAAAAGGTTAAAAATATATAGTTTAAGAAAAAGGTGATGTATTTTTTTAATCAAGTAGCCATTATATTACTGAAGGTGGGAGCCAAATTACAACAGTTTTTAGATTAAATGGATTTTATGCTTTTCTCAAGTAGATAGGGAACTCTGTGCAGTGAGACAGCTCCAACAACATGGTATAGTTCGGGAATGTCATAGCAGGGGCAGGAACTATAAACCTTTGTCAGCCAAACAGTGACACTTGGTGTACTAAGTCCTTTTTTTTTATATAGCTGTAGAATTACAGAACTACAGAGATACAGACATGAGATGGGATCAGTCAAGAAAGATCATTGCACATAGCAAAAAATATATACATTACTTTGGTTTTTAACATCAAAAAATCCTTGGAAAGAATTGGTATAAAAAAATCTAAGAAAGGGCTCAGCTGGTTGGGCGTCCAACTCTTGATTTTGGCTCAGGTCATGAAATCAAGCCCCGTGTTTGGCTCCACACTGAGCGTGGGGCCTGCTTAAGATTCTCTCTTTCCCTCCCTGCCCCCCACCCCACTCATGCTCTCTCTTTCTAAGATTAAAGAAAAAAAATCTAAGAAAAACAACATCTAGACAAGACAAGTTTCAATAGGACAAGTCCTTGCACAAAGATGATTCATGAGACAGTTGTAAAAAAATCCTCTCTCATTGACCTATATTTTTTGTCTGACATTGTAAAAGCAAATATGAATTAAATATAAAAGGCTTAATCTTTCCTGTTGAAAATAAGGAAAAAGATTTTCTCCCTCCTTTTTCCTAGAGCATTTACCTTAGAAAACTTGTAATTTTAAGTACTTTCTCCTTAAAATGTATATACATATCCCTTTGAAAACTAGATGGGCCTTTTCTTAGCTTTATGACCCATGACCCTCTTAAGGACCTGGGAGCCATCATTTGGAAATATAAACATTAAGGGAGATTGTACCCCTATCTTTCAGTTTTTGTGGGAGGGTAGGAACCTAACTGTGATGGGTATCTTGTTCCAAGTTGCAAAACTGCCTCCTGTCATAAGGGTAGTAGAAGTTTGTTTCTCCGCTGAATAAAACCAAACAATTACCATAGATAGTGACTCCAATTACGGTAAAGTTAGGATGAACTATGTGTGACTATCAAAGCTCTCCTACTTGAGAACTAGTTATTTTTGTATCTTGAATCTTGAAAACATGTATGTAATGGATTGTATCTGTATGGCTATATTAGGGGATGAGATTTCTTTCTGCCTTCGCAATCTCTTAGTGGATTTTTCGTGATACACATCACATTTTGGTTTAATGCTTATTCGTTAATAAAAGTGGAGGTTTGTTCTTTTTTTCCTACTGCATTTGTGGAGAGTGTTTCTGGGTTCAAAGATGATTTTGTTTTTACTTATATTTCCCAAACACATATCAGAGTTGAATCCAGAACTGAACCAGCTGAGACTTGAGTGCATATTCCAAGATAAAGAAACTTCCTACCCAACTAGACTCCTTTGATATCTGTTCTCAACAAAATAAGCAGATCACTTGGCTAGATGTGGATTGTGCTGGGAGGGAAAAGGGAGAAAGGAAGAGTCACATACAGTCTAGACATCAGAAAGTGAGTTTCTTTCTTTTCTTTTTTTTTTAAGATTTTTTATTTATTGATTTGACAAAGAGAGAGAGAGCACAAGTAGGCAGAGCGGCAGGCAGAGTGAGAGGGAGCAGCAGGCTCCCTGCTGAGCAGAGAGCCCAACCTGATGCAGGGATCATGACCCAAGACCAAGGCAGACGCTTAACTGACTGAGCCACCCAGGTGCCCCAGGAAGCGAGTTTCTTATATCAGAATCCTTTTGTTTATCTCCCAGTAATTTTGTGGAGTCAGGTAAGTATCCCGTACATGAGCATTCTCCCACCTGAAAGAAATAAAGGGAAGTATTAAATCCCAGTGTGCATAAGTTCAGGAATAAAGCAGAAATGAAATTACTTTGAAACTATTAAAGTGGGTTTCAGGGCTCCTGGCTTATACAGGTCTCTCTCAGGGTCCTAGCAAGGTGTTTACACGGCTGTATACTCCAGTAACATTTGCAGAGGTAAAATCTCTCTGTATTCCTTTTGATAAAGAGGAGCCACCTGATCATAAAAACTTCAGGCTCCTACTATGAAAGGAAAAAGAGAAATAAGAAGGGACCAAGGAAATGTGGGAGGGTCACACTGAATTTATGTATGTTCCAAAGACAGGCTTTTTGTAAGAAAGTAGGCACTTTCCAAAAATAGCTACTACAATTTCTTAGGGAACAAAATAATTTTTTTAAGTTGCTGCCAAGTAATAGGATCATCAACTACCCAAATGACCTGAATTCTTGACATCCAACTGAAAAGCCTGTCAGAAAACAGTTCACCAATACATCTGCTCTTCTTCCACATAATTTATTTCACACATTTAAATAGTGCAAGCTAAACATAAAATAGCATGAACATTACAATAGTGCTATCTTTTGAAAATATAATATTTTTAAAAATGGCAAATTTTAGGAATTTAAATTATGAGAGTACAAATGAATATTCTTTTTTTATTTATTTTTATTTTTTTAAAAAGATTTTATTTATTTGACAGATAGAGACACAGTGAGAGAGGGAACACAAGCAGGGGGAGTGGGAGAGGGAGAAGCAGGCTTCCCGCCGAGCAGGGAGCCCGATGTGGGGCTCGATCCCAGGACCCTGGGATCATGACCCGAGCCGACGGCAGACGCTTAATGACTGAGCCACCCAGGCACCCCTCTTTTTGTTTTTATATACTAAAAGTATTCTGCAAAAATGCACAAATCACTCTTTACATGCAGTTTGTTCGTATTATTATAAATATATTAGCTACGTGCAGAGGTAATGACAAGTCTTCCCCAAACGTCCTTATTTTTAAAAGACTCTGAATTTAAAAAAGGACAACATTCATTAAGCACCGTCCCAAGTGGGTCCGAGTATGGGGGATATACAGAAAGAAGAGCCAGCAAAAGAGAATTTACTTATTTTGTAATGGGCACAAATCTCTAATATGAAAAGGAACATCAAGGAAATCCTCTGCTGCTGGAATGATAAGATTGAGATCTCTTCCTTTGTGCAGACATAGAGTCTTACTGACGGTAGAAGAGTGAGTAGACTGCAGACCCAGAGACTGGAAAGGAATAGATCTAGGAGTGCACAGACATGAATGGGGGACCCTGTGACCTGGGCTAGCTTGCCATCACCCCCACTTCACTCCCCCTCTGCGGGCCTTAAGCTTTTCATACGTATTCTATGAGACCTACAGGGTTGTTGATATTGGCTAGAGCTTTAACCTCTGTCTTTCCTTCATTCCAAATTCCCTCTGAGATTTCTTTTGCCCTTTACAAAATAAATGTGCTGTAGAAGCTGAAAAAAAATCTCTTCCACCGTGTTATTTTTCAGGCTCCAGTTGAGAAGGAGCTTTGGCCTCCCTCCAGTCTGCCACCTAGAATTCCAATGAGTGGTGATAACAGATAGCAGCGCACATTACGGGTAGAGGTCGGATCTCCTGGATTACAGACAGCATTTGGACATGGCGTGTGCCTTGACAGTAAGGTGATTCAGGTTAGCTAATAAGTCTTCTTGGGCACATGTATGGTGGGGGAGAGGTACAAGGAGTTATGAGATAGAGAAAAAGGACTTCAACAAACATTGCCTTTGCTTTTTTATGCCCTCTGTAAATAAAACGAATCTTAGTGATTAAACACATTTCAGTATTTGCTGCAATAGGAGCTTTTCCCAACCAGGCTGAAAGCTCCGAAGAGTCTCTTCCTTTTTTTTTGGTTTGGTTTGGTTTTACTTTTATTTTCAGCCCTCTCTTTCTTTATGACAATGCCATACAATGATTCTCAAATAGCAGTGCTGTGTTTGATAATAACAAGTAATTCATTGTAAATAATATTATAATAATCATAAGAATTCTTCTTCCAAATCACAAGTGGAGAGAAAGTTTTGGCTATATGCAAATTTAATTATTAAGTTATTTTAGGGACCTCAACTTTAAATACCAAAGACATAAATAAGTTGCTCACATTTTTTTTTTTAAGATTTTATTTATTTATTTGAGAGAGAGAGAATGAGAGACAGAGAGCACGAGAAGGAAGAGGGTCAGAGGGAGAAGCAGACCCCCCGCTGAGCAGGGAGCCTGATGTGGGACTCGATCCCGGGACTCCAGGATCATGACCTGAGCCGAAGGCAGTCGCTTAACCAACTGAGCCACCCAGGCGCCCTAAGTTGCTCACATTTAATGAGTAAAGAAATCAATGCAGTTTTCCTTTATAGAAACGAACACAAATAATGTCCACAATAGTACATATAAAATATTTTCTTGATCTCTTAAAAATATAACAGAGGCCTTAAAATTTCAAGTAGTAACTTAAAATTAAAAACACTAACCATTTTAAGAGCTTGAAGTGTTAAGATTATCTGTTAGACGTTCAACTGTGCATATAATAACAAGAATGGCAATTGTTCATCAAATTTAAAATAACTCTTCCAAAAACTCAACTATTTTAAAAGGATAAGATTTTCTAAGGGATATGCTTAATGAGACGAGTTGACAGTTTCATGCAACTCTTTAATTTTACATGAGAGGCAACTGAGGCCCTGTGATCATATCCCCATAGGCCAATGGCTAATGGTTAATTATTGTCTGATACGGATGTTGAATCACATTTCTAGAGTGCAATTTCCAGGTACTATCTAAAAGAGAGATTTTAGAATTGTCTCTTACATTTAATCTGACTTAATTGGAGTGGACCTTGCCTCTTTGTGGATGGTAAGAGCACTTGGTGTGGAGATGGTTACAATGTTAACCCTGTGGTAAATAGAGACGGTCCATGATCACAGCTCAGAGGCTGCTCCTAAATTCATCTAATAAAACAATGCATCTTGAAAGAGTTTAATGAAAATCTATTAGCAAGAACAATATTAAAAATAGCTCTTCAGTTTCCACAGCAAGTGTTGTCATGTGTCTTACCCGACATGGCATGGATTGATTTGACAGACATGAAGATTTCAAACATTAAGTCATGTGCTTCTACCTGTAGAAATCTGAAAGTTGCTAAGTACATCTCCCATTAGCACAAAGACTTTATTTATACAGTGTAAAACAAGCTGTTATTTGGGAGCTCACTAAATTTGGCAGAAAATGTGTCTCGTTTATTTTAGCACTTCCAAATATAAAAGAAAATATAAACATTTAAAGGCAAGAAAATGCCAAGAGCATGATGAATTACATAAAGTACATATTTTGAACATTGTGTCATGTAACCAATGCTGACCACCTAAGTGACTGCAACAATAGAGCACTTACATAATTCATAATGAATCCAGCCATGGAGCTGAGTTTTATAATTTACTGGATCAAGACCAACAATTTGACCCAAGAAAACAGCACACGGACCTTAAGTCAAAATGATTTAGAATGAGTATTTTCCAAAATAATTTTCATCTCAGGTCTCTGGCTTTTCTATACTCAATCTTGCAACATGAAAATGCAGGCAGATAATTAAAAAGAAAACAACAACACATGATATTCCCTTATATTTTTAAGTTAGTATTATTCTTTTGAGTTTGACCTAGGTGCCCTGAAATTATAATAGTCCGGGTCTTCTTGGAGCCTTTGAGACTTTCAATTTTAACGCCATAATTATGACATAAAGGGATTTATTTATTTATTTTTAAAGATTTTATTTATTATTTGACAGAGAGAGAGAGAGCACAAGCAGGGGAGCAGCAGAGGGAGAGGGAGAAGCAGGCTCCCCACTGAACAGGGAGCTCGACACAGGACTTGATCCCAGGACCCTGGGACCATGACCTGAGCCGAAGGCAGACGCTGAACTGACTGAGCCACCCAGGCGCCTGACATAAAGGGATTTAAATGTGGCATGGCTGGCATTATAGGTAAAATTGCCATACCTGGTTACATGAATGAGATAACTCATTCATTTATGAACTGTGATTACTTTATATATCGAGGTTGATATTCTAAGACTTTGTTTATTACTCATAACTTAATTATAATTAAACTAATTTTCTTTTTAGACAGAGAGGTGTTCTTGAACTGGTGTGGCTGAGTAGGTGTGAGTTGAAAATATTTTTCAACTAATTCCACGCTCAAAATCTGTAATATGATTATCTTTGAAAGGTCCAGAAAGTTTGAAGCAAAATCTTTTGGCTCCCAGCATTATTACTGAGTTTCCTTAATAAGTAGATGGAATATTTAGCATTGAGTTCCACTTATGTCCTTGACATTGGATGAGGTCAGGCTTTCTCAGTCTTGGCCCTATTAATACTGTGGTCAGATAATTCTTTGTTGGGAGAGTTTGTTCTGAGCATTGCAGCATGTTCAACAGCATTCCTGGCCTCTTCCCGCTAGACGCCAGTAAGACCCCTCAATCCCAACCAAAAAATGTCTCCAAGTAGTGCCAATTGTCCTGGAGTGGGGCAGAGGGGGCAGGGAGGAGGTAAAATCATCCCCCCCCCACCTTGAAACCAATGACTTGCGCTAGGAATTTTTTTAAATAAATAAAATACACTAGAAAGAGAACATTGTCTTTTACTGGCATGGCTTTACACCATTTTCCATTCACATAGGTAAATGATGCCATTCTTTGTCTTCTTTTCCCGTAGCTATGAAGCCTAGTCGTAAGAGAAATGAAGAAGGATGCCGGGTTATCTGCAATAAGGGGGACGGAGCGCTGTGAAATCACGCCATCCGAACTGTGGGGAGAAAACACGCACAGGAATTGTCACTGGGTAGTTCTGTGGCCCAACGACAATCATCTCTTGCACATATGAATGCAGAAATTGGTAGCCTTTCAAGTGAAAAAGAATAGGCTTTGTATAATCCAAAGTGATTTTCAATGAAACAGAACATTTACATTTGTCCTTGCTACTCTCCCGGGGTGTGCCAGGACAGAATCCTCACACGGGGTGAACCTCCCACCGAGGCCTCATCACACTAGCCCGCCTGTTGTCATTTTTGATGTGGGCTTCCAGAGTCCTGCTCAGAGCTGACTTAGCCCTGGGCTGCTCCTTACAGAAAATGTTAACAAGCGCAGGCATTGAGGAAACGGCTCTCCTGCAGGGATTCTGACCTGAGGCCACAGTTTTCGGTAGTGAGTTTATAGCTTCATAGCATGTTTTTAATTTAGTCACCTCAAAGATTTGTATTCCTCAGACTTGCAAACTGCCCACCCCCTCCCATCCCTTGAGTGCCCCCCTCCCCCCATTCCCAACCCCAGAGGAAGTTTCTCTTAAAAAGAACAGAGAGTCCAGTTAGGTAACTAATGAGCTACATACACTTGGCTTGAGAGACAGTTTTTTTCCTTCTTCAAAAGGCAGCTCATAGGGGTGCTTTGTGTTTGTGCACTGCCAAAGTCACCACAAATACCCCCTACTCTGTCACCTCCACCAAATTATTCCCTATCTATCAGAGTTGGTCACTCTGAGCAGCTTTCATCTGGATTTCAACAATTGAAATTTTAAGTATCTCTAAAAAAGAAAAGATGTATTCTTAGAATTAACTTCTTCCACAGAAATTTCACATTCTGATGACATTAAAAAAATGATAGATTTCCTTCAATCCAACAAGGTCTTCTCATTATTTACATTTTGGTCGGCTATTCTTTGTTGCGGGGTCTTTTCTGGGCATGGAGGATGTTCAGTAGGACCCCTGGCCTCTCCCCACTACATGCCGGTAGCACCTCCCCCCCTCACCCCCAAGGGTGACAACCAAAATTCTCTCCAGACATTGCCCAATGTTCCCTGGGGGTAATATTGCCCCTGATTGAGAACCACTGACCTAAGGCAGCACAGAGTGAGTACTTGTCATTCAATTATGTGCTGGAACTTTAGGATTGTTACGTATTTACTGCTACAAACAATGATAGCCACAACATCAAATTTCTTTTCTTTTTCCCCAAAGGAAAATTCTTATAGGCTTAATTTTTAAATTTTGCCAAATATCCTGATATGAAATGGAGAGAAACCCATTCAGTAGGACACCATCGTTTTTCATTTTTTGTGAGTGATTTAAGCGGTAAGTGGATTTTTTCACAGCCAAGAGAAATAATGACAATTCTCTCTGGTCATTACATGCTCTGTATATATGGTCCTCTCATTTTTCCCCGATCAGGTCCAGGACCTCTGTGTTGCAGAGAGCTTCAGGCGAAAGCTCCACCATGAGATGAGGTGAACTTGTTGTCAATCACACATTTGTGATCAGGTAATAGGGAACCAAATGACTTAAGATTTAAATAAAAAATACTGCCAAGGCAACAGCAGTCAGTTAATGCCACATAAAAATTCTTCAAAGTTAAATTAATATGGTTTTTATATCACTAGTACATATGATACATTAAAAAATATATTTTTGAGTAAAGATTTATTTATTTATTTATTTGAGAGAGAGAGTGGGGGTAGGGGCAGAGGGAGAGAATCTTCAAGCAGGCTCCCCAGTGCACGCAGAGCCCTACAAGGGGCTCGATCTCACAACCCACGAAATCATGACCTGAGCTGAAATCAAGATTTAGATGCTCAACCAACTGAACCACCGAGACATCCCCCCAAAATATTTTTAACCAAGTGCATTTTGATGTTATAAAATGGTGTAGATATCAATGCAACTGAGTAATTTCTGATCTAATTCAAGTAAAGGATTAAAATAGAGCTTACTTATTGCACTTTACAAGCATTATTCTTGACATATAAATTTTAAATAAGGGCTATTTGCTATATATAATTCAGAAGGAAAACTACGGTGGAGAGAATCAGGGTTGATATGTAACAAGTAGAATAATTACAAAAATAAGAAAATACAGAATCAAATGAAATAGTGACATTTAAAAATACCATATTTTACATTTAATAGCTTTGCATTTTAGAGGACATTTCTGTTATTACACAGTAAAGTATAAAAAATTGTAGAGTAAGATCCCAGTGAACAATAAGCAGATAGTTTTTAATTATTGTTACTTTTTCTAGGAGCAGGAGTGGGATATAGAGTATAAATTTTGTCATGCAAAAATAAAGGTGAAATAAAGTAGGATGAGGGACTTCCGAGTAATATTGGAGAGAGTTTTCTGGGTAACATCAGAGACAAATGTTGGTCTATGTAAAACCTCTTTTACTGTGCAGACTTAAAAAGGAAAGCAGGCTTGCTTATAAGCATTATGTAACTAGCAACTGCCATTGGAAGCATTCTATTGCCTGGATCTGTGAGGTGCCAAACATGAACAGAAACAGCAGAACTGTAACAGTAGAGTTCAAGGTTAATTAAGACACTGTACTTTAAATGACTGACTTTGGAGTCAGTGTGGAGAGACAAGGGATCATCTTTAATTAGTGTATGATTTCTGAGGTAAATTACCATCCTCGTGAATTGTTTTGGCTTAATATGGGATATAGATCTGAGTAAGGCATAAAAGATGAACAGAGAGATGTCAGAAGAAGAAAATCATCATATAGGGCAGGAACAAAAAAAGAATGCATTAACTGCTTCTAAGATTCTCATTTAATAATCTAATGAGAATAAATGGAAACTAATACAGACAACATTGTGTTAAATTTTTATACTACTTGTAGATAGTAGGTATGTATTTATGTGTAAGTTAAATTGTTCGGTAAACTAGACATATTATTTCATAGTAGAGGATTCTTCGCTGCCAGACTAGTTATCTTATTTGCTTTATATAGTCAAATGTAAAAAGAATAGCTTTCAAGTATCATTTTAAGACAGTAAAATGGTGAATCCAAGTATTTTTAGAGAAAATGTTGACACTTAAAGTAGGAAGATCCTGTAAAATAACAGAATTGAAAATACCCTATTAGATATGTTATGTTTTCATATACATTATTTCACTGTTAACATTGTTTAAGTCAGTCAATACTGTTTAGTCTCATTTGGCTATATGATCCCATTATCCAAATGGTTGTGTAAAAGGGTCTTTGGAATATCTTTTTCATAAAAAGGAAGAACTTGCTCAAAGAGTTCCTACTATAAATCTTTTATATACTATGATAATAGTAACTTACAATTCTAGCATTCATTCTTCCATCTAACATGCACACCTGCAGTATATAATAGACACTGCCCTGATTGCTAAATGTAGAATATGAACAAGACAGGTACAGTCCCTCTCCTCAAGAAGTTCTCAGTCTATCAGGGTGTGGTCCATACCAAGGACTGTAAAAATTACACAATAGGAAGATCATGAACAGTTTTAAGCAAGGGGAAATATAATCTGATTTACATTTCTAAATCTTCTTTAACTACTCTGGAAAGAATGTCTTATAGGGAATCTAGAATAGAAGTGAGGAAAACAACTTGGATGCTATTGCAGTGGTCAAAATGAGAAATGATGATGCCTAGAAATAAGGATGGTAAGAGTAGAAGGAAATGAACAGGTTGCAAATATAATTTTGATGTAAAATTGACAAGACTTGACACCACCATTTTGGATATGATGGTGGGAATGGAGTGGGGATGAGATTTGAAGGTAGAAAGTTTCAAAATTGGAAGGCTCTTTGCACTGAAATTAGATGTTAATTTTATGGCACTTTAATGCAGGGATTAAAGTAAATATTAAAACTGGAAGAAATTTTTGGTAAATTGGATGACATAATTTTTTTTTAATTTTTAATTGAAGGTGGTATTGAAACTGGGTAATGGGGTGAATTTCAGGGATGAACAAATAAACTATTTTTGAATCATTTAATACTAGATTGGAGGCATGTGGCAATCATAGTTGGAAAGTTTCTAGTGTTGGCTCCCTAACTCCTCTCCCTTTTTCACTATGTACAGCAAATTTTCACCCTTTTTCACCTTTTTCACTACATACAACAAATTTTGGAAAAATACCAACCACAACAAATCTTGAAAAAGCCATGATTCCTTTGTTAGCCTCCCTTGTAGATAAGGATTGCAATGTGGACTTATTATGATCAATAAGAGATAAGTGAAAGCACGTTCCTAGTGCATCAGCTTCTGGAAAGATGTTTCTTACCTGATAGAGGAAAGTCAGAAGAGATCTCTCTTTCCCTCTCCCTCTTCTTTCCCTTGCTTTTCCTTAGATGCCCCCTTTGCTTTCTACCCAGGCCCTTTGATGTTTGAGCTATGAGCCACCATCTTTTTAATTATGTGGTTTAGTTGTCTCTACTCAAGCAATTGTCCTGCCACTATCCTTGCTTGGATCAATAAAATGTAAGAGGAAATGATATATCATTTCTGGGTAGTAGCATTAAGAAATCCTATAGAATTGCAAAATATCAACCCAGGATTTTGATGAATCAACATCGATATCACCCACTCCAGACTTCTGGAGTTAAGAAAGCAGTAAATACCTTTATGCTGGAAACTATAGTTGGTGGAGTTTTCAGTTATGAATTAATTCTTGCTGATAGAGAGCAGAACATTCAAGTGGAAATCTTGGCAGAAAAATAAGTGGAGAGCAGGTAAGTCATGGATAGAGTTCTAGGAATCCAACTTACCTGAAATTTTAATTGGTAGCATGTGATGAGATAAACCAGATTTTTTAAAGTTAGTTTAGTTTTTTAAAGTTAGTTCTTAGTTTAGAATCTTTTCTTAATAAACAAGGCAGCTTGGTATGATGGAATGGGATTTGCCAAATAGACAAACTTAATACAAAAATCCACTCCTCTATATTTTAACTTTGAGATTTTGGTAAAGTTACCTAACATTTTTGTGCCTCTGTTTCCTCACCTGTGAATAGTTATCTAGTTACCTAGGTTTGTTTTGAGAATTAAATAAGATAACCAATTTAAAATACATAATGCACAGGGCCCAGAATATGGTAAGCATTGGTAAACAGTCTCTGAGCATCAAATTAGTGATAATGTATTCACAGGCTTGATGGGAGAATCAAGTGATATAATGCATATCAAATGTCTAGCAGAGAGAAAGTTCTCAATAAATATTCATCACTCTATCTCTAGAATAATAGCTACAGCACCTTTATTATGGTAATGGAAATAGATGATTAGATATAACCATTTTCATATATAATTTCTGGTAGAAATAAAGTATATAGTCAAAATGTCCATTTTTAGAGTATGGTGAAAAACTTTGAAAAGTGTCAGAATCTACTTAGTTTGAAGTTCTTTGAAGTCAGGACTTGAACCTAAATATGCAAAGGCTATAAAGAACCAGACATTCTTTGTCCATTGGAATTAACATTTGAAAAAATATCAGGAAGAGTTGATGAGCATAGAAAGCTTCTAGATACCCATTCTAGATACTCTAGAGAGATCCTGCTATCTGCCTCTTCAATCTGTCCTCTCAGAGCAGAAGTTTGAACTGATCCCAGCTAAGTCTCACTTTTGGTTCTCTCTCTTTAGAATGCTTTCCTGACCTGTGTTCCTGGCCTTGGATCATTAAACTTGTAGCTATTACAGCCCAAGATATTGGCAGCTGTGTTTCTAACCACGGCCTGGTAACCCTGCCATGAACCTGAAGAACGACCCTCTAGCTTAACGATGTGGTTTTGTTGTTCTCTACTCAAGCCTGAATAGTTTCACCATCATATTTGCTTGGCCCAATAAAATGTGAGTGCAAGTGACGTGTGATTTCTGGGTGGCAGCATTAAGAGCCATATATGATTCACTGAGCTACCGATGAATACAGATCCATAGCTGATCTCTAAATGACTACAGTGGTCAGAGAGAGAGAGAGAAATCCCCTGCCAATCCATGTGGTATGAGCGAGAAACAGAACTTTGCTCTGTCCAGTGTCTGAGATGCTGAGGTTGTTGGCTTCCACCGTCTAGACAAACCTACCTTATCTAGACAAAAACTCATTAAAGGAAGTTCTTCTTGCCTAATTTAAGAACTCAGATATACAGACCAGGAAGAGCCATTCCTGGAGTGCTCAACAAAGATCCCCTACTTACACATAAGACATGTAATAACAAAGTGTGTTTTTTTCAGAGGCTGTGTTTCAGCCTCATTATTTTATTTGTTAAGCTCAAGCACGAAATGGAGGGTGTATTAGTCAGGGTTCCCCAGGGAAACAAAACCAATAGGAGATATATATATATATGTATATATATCCCATATATATACATATTTATATACACACACACATACATACATATATACATGTGTCTGTATATATTTATATATCTGCCCGTAAGCTGAAGACACAGGAATGTCAGTGATGTAATTCAGTTTGAGTCCAAAGGCCTGAAAACCAGGGAAACCAATGATGTAAATTTCAGTCTGAGGTAAAGTGTCCCAGCTCAACAGGGAAGCAAAAAGGGAGGAATTCCCTCTTCCTCTGTATTGTTCTTTTTAGTCCCTCAACAGATTGGATGATGCCCACCCACATTGGGGAGGACAACCTACTTTATTGAATCTATTGATTCCAATGATAATCTCAGCCAGAAACATCTTCACAGACAGCCAGACATAATGTTCGATCTCAGCACCCTGTGGCCAGTGAATTTGACACATAAAATTAACCATCACAGAGGATGAAATTTAAAAAAATGCTATGAATCAGAGTACTAAAAAAGCAGGAGAGAGGTTCATACTTGACTTATTTCCTTCACTCTTGTGTAAGAGAAGCTATGCAGCTTCTGGTTCCTATCACACTGCAGTACCATTTATTTCAAAAATATGAAGTTATATGGTTGAAAGTAATAGATTTTGTCTCCATTTTCTTCTTTTACTTACTTTCCAGTCAGATAATTAGAATATTTCCTTTGTGAGGTTGGGAGGAAGAGCTATCAAGTGGGCCTGCTAACTTCTTGCACCTCTATGGAAGAGCTGCTCTCATTGGTAAAGAATGTCACTGGCAGGGCCCTTGTCACCGAGGGCAGAATACACATTTACACCAAACAGCCACTTCTACTCTGTTTCTAACCCTTAAAAACTCTCATAGGACGTTTTCCCCAAGGCTACCACCATGTCTGATAAATAAAGTGTTTGCTTTATTTAGAAAATATATTGCTTACGGATTATTTAAACCTCCCTAAATGACATCTAGATGATTAAATAAACAAGAGATGTATTGTACAGAGTAGAGTCAACTCAGATATAAAGAATGTAGTAGATTAAATGAGGCCAGTGCATTTGTAAAGTTAAAATTAAACCAACATGTTGAATCAGGCACATAAAATATTGAGAAAATTAACGAGGTTATTAATAGACATTTCTTTTAAAATTCCTTTTGGGTGTTCAAATAAAAAACTATCTAAGGTAAAAAACGCAAACAGGCTATTAGGTTTTATAGTTAATTATTTTATTTTCAAATTTTGTTCTTATATTTTTAATCACAGATGAGAGTGAAATATTTTTAATGGAATGAAAAGTAAAGTATATTCTTTATCAAATTGTACCTTGGGTTCTTGTGGATCTCAAGTGTCTTTGGGGGTACATATATAGTATGATAATATTCAAAAATAAACAGAAACAAACTTTAAATGGAACACTGGCTTCCTACATTACGTCCTGGTCAAGAGAAGTTAACTCTTCCCTAGGCACAAGGTGACCCCTTCCCCCAAGAGGTTACTGCTCATGCTGTTAGAAGGAGTTCCATTAGGCACTCATCCCTAAGATGGTAGGGCACTGGATTCCATATTGAGCTTCAACAACCTCGTGAGTGAAAAGTGGAAAACATGGAGGATCTCTTGATTTAAATACCAACAAATAAGAAAAGCAAAATTTTCACCCAAACTCAGGAGTAAAAGAAGTGAGCACATCATGAATCTTAATCTAATTAAATAAATGGAATGCTTCCAATATTTGAGGCTTTGTGGAATAATAGGAAATGAACAATTACTGAAGACCTGTACACCGAATAATCCAAAGTTAATTCTCAGTTTTTATCTTCTTTGACCTCTCAATAATGTTTGATATGGTTGATTTCTCCCTATTTCTTGAAACACTTTCTGTGCTTGGCTTCCAGGATGCCACACTATCCTGGTTTTTATCCGAACTTGCTGGCTGCTCCTTCTTGGTCTCTTGCTGATGCAGCTTCAATTCTCCAGCCATGACATCTTAAAATGCATCAAAACTCAGTCTTTAGGTTTCTTTAAGCCTCACACATCCTAGTGATCCCCATACATCATATGTATGCTGATGAGTCTAGAATATCTCTAGTGAATATAGAAGAGTTGAATATCCAACTGCCTCCTTGACATTTCCACTTCCATCTCAAACTTAATTCCCCCCTCCAAAACTTTTCTCTTCATTGTTATCTGAGGTAGTAAATGAGACCATTATTTAGGCCAAAAACTTAGTAATACATTTTTACACCTTTTTTTATACCCTATATTCATACCCCTTTCATTTCATACCCCATAATTCATTTCATATTCATCATCTCTTTTAAAATATTCTAGAACTGAATCAGTTTTTATCAACTCCAATGTTAGTACCCTTGTCTAAATCAGATTCTACTCTTGAGCCCTTATAATCAATTTTCTACATAGCATCTAGTGATACCCTTTAAAATGTTAAATCTCTTTCTTTTAAACATACACCCTTGCTAAAAATCCTACAATAGCTTCTCATGATACTTAGAAGGAAATCTAAAGTTCTTCCTTTTTATGAGTCTCAAGATTATTTGAGTGGCTCTCTCTCCTATCTCATCTTCTCAGTCTGACTGTCTCAAGCCACATTGACCTCCACAGCACTCTTTGGCAAGCTAGTGAGTGATGTTCCCATCACTGTTCTCAAATTTGCTGATCTCTTGGGGCACCTGGGTGGCTCAGATTGTTAAGCATCTGCCTTCGGCTCAGGTCATGATCTCCAGGTCCTGGGATCCAGCCCCATGTCGGGCTCCCAGCTCAGCAGGGAGTCTGCTTCTCCCTCTCCCCGTGCTTGTGCACACACTCTCTCTCTCAAATTAATAAATAAAATCTTTAAAAAAATAAAAAATAAAATAAAACTTTGCTGCTCTCTCTGCCTCAAATATGCTTCTCCAAGATAGCCTCATGGCTCACTCCTTCAATTCTTTCAGTGTTTCTTCAGATTAATCACTCATAGAGGGTCCTGAGCAGCCTATCCAAATCTATACTCTATTCCACAATGATCTCTGTTTCTTACTTTATTATTCTTCATAGTCACCAAAAATAGGACTAAATAAATATATGAAGCAAAGATCTTCAAGATGTTGGACCTGAGGCAATGAAGAAAAGTAATCGCTGAAAGATTGGAGACAAACAAGGGAAGCTCTACAACTGCCTTGGCTTACCAACTTGAATGAGACTGCTGGCCATGGCCGTGGAGCTGAGAAAATCTCCTGAGTTAAGGAAATGGAACTTAGAGTCTGGGAAAACCAACACAGCTAAAGTTTGTGGGACAGAGTACAGAAAATTAGAAAGCTACACAGAAAAACCACAGAAGGTCCTCTTGAGTATTCAGCAGAATACTGATCAGCACATGCATGTGAGGAAACAATACAGGGCCAGAGAAAGAACCACTCAAGAGGATTAAAGGAAATTATCTGGCATTCACACATGCTGGGAATAGTGCCTGCTCACATCAATCAAAATGGACAAAATTACAAATCACAGGATATTGATAGGGTACTCGGAAGGGTCTTGCCTCAGTAGTAGAGAATAATTAGCCTCAGACTAAATACTGATCTGGACCAACCTAACAAATCTTAAAAGCAAGATTCAAAAATACAAAATGATTTCTAAGTAACTGTATCCTAGAATAAAACTTAGTAAGCTGTAGAAATACAAAAACATCCAGCACCAACAAGGCAAATTTAAAGTGTTTGGCATTGAACCAAAGTTTACCATATATGCAAAAAAGCAGGAAAATATGACTGATAATGAGAATAAAAATCAATCAATTAAAACTGATGCAGAACTAATGCAGATGGCAGAATTAGCAGAGAAGAGCATTAAAATAGTTATTAAAACTGCATTCCATTTATTCAAAAAGTTAAGTAGATATATAAATGATATAAAAAAGAAACAAATTAAATGTCTACTGCAGACACCTCTTTGGAATAGTGATTTCATTACCTTTGGGTATATAACCAGAAGTGGGATTGTTGGATCATCTGGTAGTTCTGTTTTTAATTTTTAAAAGAATCTCCATACTGTTTTGCATCGTGGCTATACCAATTTACATTCCCATCGACAGTGCACAAGGGTTCCCTTTTCTCCACCTCCTCACCAACAATTACCTCTTAGCTTTTCAATAATAGTCGTTCTAATTGTTGTAAGCTGACATCTCATTGTGATTTTGATTTGCATTTTCCTAATAATAAAAGATGCTGAACAACTTCTCATGCACTTGTTGGCTATTTGTATGTCTGTTTTGGAAAAATGTCTATTCAAATTCTTTATTCATTTTTTAATCTGATTATTTGTGTTGTTGCTCTTGACTTGTATGAGTTGCTTATAGATTTTGAATATTAACCCCTTATCAGATATATGAATTGCAAATATATTCTTGAAGAACTCCTTTTAGGATTTCTTGTTGGCAGGTCTAGTGATGATAAACTTTCTCAACTTTTATTTGTCTAGGAAAGTCTTTATTTCTCCTTCATTTCTGAAGATCAATTTTACCAAATAAAGTATTTTTGACTGACCAAAATTTTTTCTTTCAGCACATTTAATGTATCATCCCACTCTCCCAGTCATTACAGTTTCTGCTGAGAAATTAACTGATGGACTTATTAAGTTCCTCTTATAAAATACAAGCTTCTTTTCTCTTGTTCTTTTCAAGATTTTTTTTTGTCTTTGATTTTTGAGAGTTTATTATATCTCCGAAAAGAAGTCTTTGAGTTGAACTTCTTTGTGGACCTATGAGCATCATGAAATTGGATTCCAAATATCTCCCTAGTTTGGGGAAGTTCTCAGACATTATTTCTTTAAATAAGTTATCTACCCCTTTCTCCCTCCTGGGACTCCAAGAATGTATAGATTATTTCTTTTAATAACATCATAAAAATTGTAAGCTTTCTTTATTCCTTTTCATTCTTTTTTCTCTTGCTCTGCTGACTGGATAATTTCAAAGGATTTGTCTTCAAGTTTCACTGATTCTTTCATCTATTGATTCTTTGGTTCAACCACTGTATTCTTCAGCTCCTTTTTATGTTCCTATCTGTTTTGAACTTCTCATTCTTCTCTTGTATTGTTTTCCTAACTTTGTTAAATTGTTTATCTGTGTTCACTTGTAGCTCTCTGAGCATTTTTAGAACAATTAGTTTGAATGCTCTGTCAGGCAATTCATGTATCTCTAGCTTAGTGGGGGCGGTCAGTTTCTAGAGGCTTACTGTATTTCTATGGTGATGTCATGTTTCCTTGATTCTTCACAATCTCTGTAGCCTTCAAGTATTTGCATATTTGAAGAAGCAGTCTTCTTCAGTCTTTATGCACTGACTTCAGTAAGGAAAGGCCTTTGTCTGTGCGTAGGAGTACACTAGAGCATTCTGTGATCCTCGGTCTAATGTTGCAAGGTGCTAAGTGCAGAAGCATGTGGTATGTGTGGTGACCCTGGGTTCAACCTGTGTGATGTCTTGATGGCTCAGGCTGCTGGGATCAACAACTGCATGTTCCTTGGCAAGCACTGTAGGGTAGGTCTTCAGTGGTTGCAAGGACTGTTGGAATCCTCAGGAACACCTCCAATCCATCAGCTAAGACCAGGCCAGCAGTGGTGTGGCCTGAGTGGTGGTGTGCACACACTTGGCTGCAGGGCTGGTTGCAGATCCTGTGTAATGACAAGGGCTGGTTGCAGACATATATAGTAATAAGGGCCATGGCCAGAAGCAAGGGCAGTGGTCAACTGCCAGAGCACAACAGCTGTGGGGGTCCTAGTTGTCAGTGTCCACACCTATGACTGCAGGTTATTTTCATGGCACATGTACAAATGAAAGCCAGGAGCAAGAGTCTGGTCAGGGGCATGCAAGTGCACAGATGGTTGGGCTAGCTGCAGGTGAGCCCAATGGTGCATGTCTGTGACAAGAGACAGGGCTGGATCTGGGCCCACAAATAGCTATGGGAGCCCACGCTCTTGGTGTGCACTACCATGGTTTCAGGGTCTCTCCAGGGGTACACGCATGACAGTGGAGGCCTGGGATGAGAATCAGGACAGTAGAGTACAGGCACACAGCTGGAGAGGTTAGCCCAGAGTGTGCACACAGCAGTGGCAGTCAGCTGAGAGGGTCTGGACTTGTGTCTTACTGTGCAACTGCAGAGGCCAGAGCTGGCTGCCAGTGTGAATCTTGGGCTCCAGCAGGGGATGGGGGTAGTAGGAGGGTCAGGGGAGGTATTCAAGCAGCTGGCACCTATGAACATGAAACCTATGGGGGAAAACATCAACAGTGAAATCTGCAGGGTCCAAAGTGACTGTGCTGGCCTTTAGTTTCTTCAGTGGCAAAAGCAGCTGGGATCCCCTGCAGAGAAGGCCATTGGGAACCATGGCCACTCCCACTATGTGGCTAATTCTGGTTGCCCCTGCCCTCTTCCTTGTTCTAGGCTGTCTCTGGGTGAGATGAGTCTAAAGTGAGCCTTCCATGCAGTGCCCCCAAAAGTTTCAGGATGCTGATCACCCACCCCACTATCCCTTCCCTGTCAAGGGAAACTCTTTAGCTAGGGAGTTCCCTCTTGGCACTGAGCAGTTTCAGCCTGGGAGGTTGAATAATACAAGCAAAATGAAATTGTTCTTCCTTCCCTTTTTTGTGTGGTTATTCTCAGGTCGGTTTTTGTTTTTTTGGGTTTTTTTTTTTTTTTCACCACTGTGTTGCCAAAGTATTTTAAGTGAACTCCTGAGCCCTCCCAGAGTTATGTTTGTTCATGGATAGCTAATTGTTTACTTTCATGGGGTAATAGAGGCTGGGTTCTTCTACTCTGCATTTTGGTGATGTCAGTCCCTAAAATGCATTTAATTGAAGTCCTCAGGAAGGGATGGATAGAAAAAACATTTGAAAAAAATGGATGAAAAATTTCCAAACTTGATGAAAACCATAAACCCACATGTGTACAAGAAGTTTGATGAAACCTAAGAGGAGAAGAAGAAGAAAGAAGAAGAAGAAGAAGAAGAAGAAGAAGAAGAAGAAGAAGAAGAAGAAGAAGAAGAAGAAAGAAGAAGAGGAAGAAGAAGAAGAAGAAGAAGAAGAAAACTATAGTAAGGCACATCATAATCAAATTGCTCAAGACCAATAACACAGAGAAAATATTGAAAACATCCTGAGAAAAAATGGAACTTTACATTCAGAAGACCAAAGATGATCATGACCACAGATTTCTCACTGGAAACAATACATATGAGAAAATAGCATTATTGAAATGCTGACATTTAAAAAAGAAAACTATTGAGAATGCTATAGAGAAAATACCTTTCAAAAATAAAGGCAAAAAACTTTTTCAAAGCTGAAGAATTCATCACCAGCAGATCTACACTACAAAAACATAAAGAATATTAGAGAAAGTACTTCAGCAGAAAGAAAATGGTACTGCATAAAAATATTAATGTACACGAAAGAATGAAGATCAGCAGAAATGGTAACTAGAAGGGTAAATGTATACATGTTTTTCCCTGTTATTTAAATGTATCTAGAAGGTAATTAATTATTGTTAATTATTATTGAAAAAAAACAACAAGGTATGGGGGTTATGACATATGTAACAATAAAATGTATGCAACAATATCACAAAGGACAGGGGAAGATAAATAAAATATACTATTGTGAAGTTATTATAGTACACATAAAGTGATATCATATCATTAAAAGTTGACTAACAAGTTAAATAGGTATACAGTCTACCCTAGGCAATCACTATAATAAAAGTGATGATAGTTAATAAGTCAACAAAGGTATAATAGGAATAAAAAAAAATACTCAATTAATTCAGAAGAAGACAGACAAAAGAAGAAAATGTCACAAAGAACAAATGAGACAAATACAAAGCAACTAGCAAAATAATATATTTAAATCTAACTATTAACACCACATCAAATATAAATAGTCTAAACACACCACTTAAAACGCAAAGACTGTCATATTGGATATAAAAACAAAACTTAACTATATACTGCTTATAAGAAATGATGTTTATTTTTTTTAAAGATTTTATTTATTTATTTTACAGAGAGAGAACACAGGCAGGGGAAGCGGGAGAGGGAGAAGCAGGCTCCCTGTCGAGCAGGGAGCCTGACATGGGGCTCGATCCCAGGACCCTGGGATCATGACCTGAGCCAGAGGCAGATGCTTAACAACTGAGCCACCCAGGCGCCCCAGAAATAATGTTTAAATAGATTCAAAGGGTTTAAAAATAACGGAATGGAAAAAGAAATGCCATGATGATACTAATTAAAAGAAAGCTGGAGTGGCTATATTAAGATCAGAAAAATTCAATATCAGAATAAGAAATATTATCAATAATAAAAGTGATCATTTCATAATGTTGAAGGGATGAATTTTTCAAGAGACCAGAACAATCTTAAATATTTATGCATATGATTACCGGGCTTCCAAAGTGTGTAGCAAAACTAATATAATTGCAATAAGAAAGAGACAATCCACAATTATAATTAAAGATTTCAATACTCCTCTGTCAATAATTGACTTAAAAAAAAGTAAACAGATGTCATGAAGTACATAGAATACTTGGACAATACTATCAACTAAATTGACTTAATTAACAATACTATTAACTAAATTGACTTGGACAACACTATCAACTAAATTGACAATACTATCAACTAAATTGACTTAATCGACAATTATAGTGTACTCCTTCCAACAATAGGAAATTATACTTTTTTTTCAGGTGCACATGGGACACTTACTAAGATAAACTATATTCCAGGTCATAAAACAAGCCTCAATAAATTTAAAGGAGACAAGTCTTTTAAAATATGTTTTCTGAGAACACGGAATTAAATTAAAAATCAATAATAGAAATATCCTTGGAATATCCCTATATATTGGAAACTAAATAATACATTTATAAATAACCCATAGTTTGAAGGAGAAATCAAGAGAAAAATTAGAGAGCATTTTGAAATGAGAATGGAACTATGGAGGATTTGAAAAAAAATTAAAACTCAGTATATTAAAATTTGGGGGATTCCATGAAAGAAGTATGTAGAGGAATTTGTAGCACTAAACAGTTATAGCACACACACACAAAAAAAGTCCTAAACTGATAACGTCAACCTTAAGAAACTTGGAAAAAAAACCCAGCAACTTAAACTAGTAGCTGGCAAAAGAAACTAATAAAGATTAGAACAGAAATTACTGAACTCAAATCCAGAAAAACAATAAAGAAAAATCAGTGAAATCAAAACCTCATTCTTTGAGAAAATCAATAAGATTAATAAAGTTCTAACTGGTTAGTTCAGGAAAAAAAAGAGAAGTCACAAAATTCTAATGTCCAGAGTGAAAGAGTTGACATCACTACAAAATTTATAGATATTAAAAGTATCATAAAATATTATGAAAAGCTTAATGCCAATAACACTGGAAAAATTGGTAAAATGGACAAATTCCTTAGAAGTCATAAACAAATTCACTCAAGAAAAAATAGATAATTAGAATAACCCTATATCTGTTAAATAAATCAAATTTGAAGTTAAAAATCTTCCCAGAAAGAGGCACTTGGGCGACTCAGTTGGTTAAGTGGCCAACTCTTGATTTTGGCTCAAGTCATCATCTCAGAGTCCTGGGATTTAGCCCCACATTGGGCTCAGCACTCAGAAGAGAGTCTGCTTGAGGATTTCTCTCCTTCTCCCTCTGCCCCTCCCTACCTCTCTTTCTCAAATAAATAAATAAATCTTTTTCAAAAAAGTCTTCCTAGAAAAGAAAATTTTAAGTCCACATGGCTTTACTGGTGAATTCCACTAAATATTTAAGGAAGAAATTATACCAATTGTACACAAACTACTTAAGACTGTAAAAGAAAGAATACTTCTCAACATTTTGTATTAGGTTAGCAATATCCTGATAGTAAGTCTAGGCAAAGATTTTACACAAAAAAAGAACTACAGACCTATATTCTTCATGAGCATAGATGGAAAAATACTAAACAAATTTTAGTAAATTGAATTCCAGCAGAGTTTATGCCCAAAACACAAGGTTGGCTTAACATTTTAAAATCAGTGTAATTTACCATATTAAAAAAATAAAAAATAAAATCTCTATGACCTTCTCAATTGATACAGAGAACACATTTGACAAAATTTGATATCTATATCTATTTCTGATAGAAATTCTCAGCAATGCAAGGAATAGAAGGAAAGTTCTTTAACCTAACAAAGTGTATCTATGAAAATTCTACAGCTAATGTATTCTTAATGTGAAAACTATATGCTTTCCCCTTAAGATCAGGAATAAGATAGGATGCCCACTTTCACCACTTCCTTTCTTTGTGTGAAAGATTCTGGCCATTAAGGCAAGAGTAGCTAAACAAAAGCCACCCTGACTATAAGAAAGAAATACAACTGCCTTTATTTGAAGACAACATGATCATCTTCATAAAAAATCTGATGGACAATATGCTATTAGGAAAAAAAGTGAATTTAGAGATGTTGTGGAATAAAAGATCTCTATACAAAAATCAAAATTGTATTTCTATGTTAACAATGAGCAATCAGAAATTGAAATTTTTTAAACTAGTATTTACAATAGCATAAAAAAACAATGAGGTGAATCTGACTAAAGGTTATTCCATATAAATTGAAAACAGTAAAACATTGCTGAGAGAAATTAAAGAAAATCTAAATAAATGCAGAAATGTTCTTTACTCATGGATCAGAAAACTAGATTTTTTTATACTGATTCTCCTCAGATTGATCTATATAGATCTATTGATCTTTCAAAAATCCCAGTGGGCTTTTCTGTACAAAGCGATAAGCTGATTCTAACATTTGATTCAAAATTTGCATGAAAATTCAAGAAACATAAAAAATCCAAAACAAATTTGAAAAATAAGAGCAAAAGAGGATTATGTGATTTCAAGACTAATTATAAGGCTGAAGTAATAAAGACTGTGTGGTATTGGTATAAAGATAGACAAATAGATCAATGGAACAAAATAGTCAAGAAAAAGGCCCCTGTATCATCTACAGCTGATTTTTAGCAAAGGAGAAAAGGCAATTCTTTTCAGCAAATAGTGCTTGAACAATTAGATAATCATATGCACAATATGAACTTCAATCCACCACATATACAAATTAACTACAGAGGGATTCTAGACCTAAATGGTAAACTGAAAACTCTAACATTTCTAGAAGAAAATGGGAGAAAAATCTTTGTAATCTTGTATTAGGCAAAGATTTCTTTGATACAACATCAAAAACATATCTATAAAGGAAAAAAAAAGATGGGCTGCCTGGGTGGCTCAGGCAGTTAAGCATCTGCTTTTGGCTCGGGTCATGATCTCAGGGTCCTGGAATTGAGCCCCATGTTGGGTTCCCTGCTCAGCTAGGAGTCTGCTTCTCCCTCTTCTTCTGTCCCTTCCTTTGCTTGTGCTCTCTCTCTCTCTCACTATCAAATAAATAAATAAAAATCTAAAAAAAAAGATAAATTGGGTTCACCAAATTTAAAACTTCTGTTGTCAAAAATTACTATCAAAATAATGAAAATCAAACTGAAAGAAAATATGATAGATATAATAAGGGATTTGTATTCAGAATATATAAAGAACTCTCAAGACTTAAAAATAAGGGGAAAAAGTCCAATTTTTTAAATGGAAAAAATATTTGAAGAGCCATTTCAACAAAGAATATATGTGGTGGCAATGAAGGTCATGAATATATGCTCAATTCTATTAGTCATTAAGAAAATTCAAACTAAAACTCAAGATACCAGCAGACTCCTATTAGAATGGCTAAAATTAAAAATATTGATCACACTAAGTACTGGCAAGGATATGAAACAACTCAAATTTTCATACATCAAGGATGGAAATGCAAAATGGTGCAGCCACTTTGCAAAACTCTTTGGCACTTAAAAAATAAATAAATATATGTATATTATATGTTCTAACCACTCCACTCTGAACAAAGACTTGTACAAAAGTATTCATAGAAGCTTTATTTGTGATAGCCCCGAATGGGAAAAAACCCAAATGTCCATCACAGGTGAATAAATAAATAAATTTTGATCTATCCATTCAATGGAATACTACTCAGCAATAAAGTAGGAATAAACTGCTGTTACATACAACATAGGTGAAGTCAGGAAAAAAAAGAGTAAATACTGTGTGATTCTATTAATATAAAACTAGAAGATGCAAACTGCTCTGTAGTCTCAGAAAACAGATCATTAGTTGCCTCTGAGCAAAGTGGGTTGGAAAGGGGCAGGAGGGAGTGATGCAAAGGGCACTCAGGAAACTCTTGGAGGTGGCGGATATGTTTATTGTCTTGATTGCAGTGTCACAGATATATACACATGTCAAAACTTATCAACTTGTACACTAAATATGTGCAGTTTATTGTATGGCAATTAATCCTCAATAAAATGTGTTTTAAAAAGATGAGTTTAAATAGAATTCAGACTGTAGCTAGGGAAAGAGGTTTTTGTGGCCATGGTCTTGATGACGATAGTTCAGGAGTCCCTAAAAGAGATTCAGAAGGCCATGATTCTGCTAACAATGTGTGCAGAATTTGCATGCCACTGTATATTTATAGTCACTCTGCTTAGGTTTGAAACCTAGCCAAGTTAATGTAGGAGGTGTGAATCTTTGCTATGTTTCTTTATTCAACACAATTCAAATTCCTTACCCAACCTCATGAGATTGTTGTAAGGATTTAATAGATCATATAGTAAGTGCTCAAAAAATGTTAGCTTAACAAATGTTATATTCTCATGTCAAAATTTGGGTGAGGGATTCATAGCTTTGGTCAGCTGCTCAAAGAGTTCTGTGACTCGGAAACTCAACAACTATGATAAGTGAAGCTGTGAAAGGCAGGAGGAATTATTCAAAGAGTGTGAAGAAGCAGATGAGAAAAATGAGTACAGAATCTTAGAGGACTATCTGAGGAAGAACCAGATAAGAAAACTGAGAAGTAATGGACAGGTAAGAGGAAACCAGGAAATGGCAGGGTCACAGAAGCTAAAAGAGGAAATATTTACAAGAAAAAAAATATCACATACTTCAGCTATGTGAAAGAAGCTCAAATACAAGAAAGATCGACTGGATTTGACAATAATGAGTTTTTGTTAACTTTTTTGTTTACTGAGATATAATTGATATATAACATTATATTAGTTTCAGGTGCACAAATAATGACTTGATGTTTGTATATATTGCAAAATGATCACCACAGTAAGTCTAGTTAACATGTTGACTTTTGAGGGAGCAATTTCACCAGAGAGGTGGGTAAACAAGGCATATGATAGGGGGATATAAAGGAATAGTTAGGAAGTTAGGCAATTAATTCAGAGAACTTTTCAAGAAATTTAGAAATTAACTGAAAATAAAACAAAACAAGGCTATAGCGGTAGGTGGTGTTAGGGCAAAGAGAGTATTTCCCATCGTAAGGAGCACCTGAGCATGTTTTCAAGATAATGGGAAGAGGCCAGGGAAAAACAGGTTGTTGGAAACTAAAAAAGACAAAGAACTATTTCAAAACCAGGTTTTGAAAGAAGTAAAAGAGGAAAGGAAATAGGGTACACATGGATGTCTTAGAAATACCAAAGACCTTATATTTTATGGAAACTAGAAAGAAGGGAAGAGTGAGGACCAGAGACATTCTGAGCTGAAGAGGAGGAAAACTGAGGTCTCTGGTATTATTACCGAGGTCATGATAAAAAATAAAGGAGATAATTGACATTGCCAGCACAAGCATGGTAAGGATAAGCAACTTGAATTATCAAGAACTTGATATTACCACATACATGATGTGCTGGATGTAGATTTGCTGAAGAATTTAAAGAGAGAATATTGCAACTTCATATATCTGACAACAGATACTATCACCCACTTAAGGTTTTATTTTGTTTATAATAAGAGATTATATGGATGTCAAAAGCCACAAGAAATAAGCCACAGTATATACAAGCAGGAAATGAGGGACCTGGTAATTAAGTACACTGGTTCGTCTATTAAGCCGTTGGTTCTACTTCTGATTCTGCCCCATGACCCTGAACAAGAATCTTTGCCTTGTTGAACATCCATGTCCAACTATAAAGTTTGATCCAGGTTGAACATGGTAAAATTAAATATCTTTATTTCGATTCCAGAGATGATATATCATTGTTGGTTTAATGGGACTTGACAAGTTGGTTTTTTTCTTTCAATCCAAAACAAAATATGTTATTTTCATCAGTAGATGAGAATAAATAAATAAGAAAACCCAAAGTCAACTGTCAACCCCTGTACCATGGGGGTTCAAACTTCGCAAAGTCCTGTAGTCACCCTTAATTTCCAACAGACAAACCAAGAAAAGGCATTGTCTGGCTACATAGTCTTCCTCAATCACAGAGGCAGCCATGGCCCTTCCTGTTTCATGTAGGTCATTCTAAACAAAATGCAGAGTTTTATTTTAGTAATAAAATTCCAAACTATTTATCTTTATGATATTTTCCAGAGAACCTGACCTCACATCAAGGAAAAGCAGTGCTTTATTTCAGAAGGACACAAGCATAGTAATTACATATGAAGTTTCAGGAATGAGAACACCTGAGTTTCAATTCTGGCCCCTCTGCCTACTAATTATAGCTTAACCCTTCCAAGCCTCCTTTTCTCCACCAGTACAATAGCACTGTTAAAAATTTCAATGAGCACATGCATCACATATGTTTAGGATAACACCTGGCACATAGTAAGCGATAAATGTTATTCTAAATAGAAATGCACTACATTTTGGGGAAAATAGTTTTTCCTCAATGAATATTTCTTCTGTTCAGATGATATTCAGTTGGGTAAGTTATATTTGCAGCCTGAATATAAATTAGCTTTAATAATCTTGAGAAAAGTGTGGTCCCACAAAAAGCCATTGAATAGAGGGGGGCATTTAGAGTATCTTCTGAAGTATATCTGATCAACCTTCCACTTCACTTTTCCTCCAACTTTCTCCCACCCACCCACTTGTCTCCACTTCAAAAGGAACCACAATGGTCCAGATATTGTTAGCAGAGAGTCCAAAGAAATAGAAGGGGGCCTATCAATCGGGGTGCCTAGGAGGCTCAGTCGATGAAGCGTCTGCCTTTGGCTCAGCCCCGCATCAACCCCCACCCCCTGCATGGGGCTCCCTGTTCAGCAGGGAGCCTGCTTCTCCCTCTGCCCCTCCCCCTGCTCGTGCTTTCTCTCTCTCTCTCTCAAATAAATAAATAAAATTAAAAAAAAAAAATTTCTCTGGGACACCTGAGTGGCTCAGTCGGTTAAGCGTCTGCCTTCAGCTCAGGTCATGATCCCAGGATCCTGGGATCGAGTCTTGCATCTGGTTCCTTGCTCAGCAGGAGCCTGCTTCTCCCTCTGCCTGCCTCTCCCCCTGCTTGTGCTTGCTCTCGCTCGCTCGCTCTCTTTGACAAATAACTGACTAAATAAATAAAATTATTCTCTCTTATCTTTAAAAAAAAAAGAAGGGGGCCTATCAAGAACCGGGTATGCCAGTTTGAACAGCTGAGAATTTATGTTGCGAACAATAGAGTGCCAATCCAGAGTTAAACAGGGAAATAAAAAGATTAAATATGCATGTTAGAAGATGATTTAGGGATAACTATAAAACATGGACTGGCAAACTTTTTCTGTAAATGGTCACATAGTATTTTAGCTTTTGCCAGCCTTGGTTACAACTGCTCAATTTTGCTGCTATAGGACAAAAGGCATAGGTAAGACATAAATTAATGGGTATGGCTGTATTCTCATAAAACTTAATTTACAGAATCAAGCAGCGGTAGCAAGCAGAATTTGACCTTACTATAGAAGATTAATTGGACAGCATAAGACTGAACCAGAGTCAGATAATCCAATGACCAAGCCAGACCTGAGGAGACTTGAAGAAAGCCGTAGCAGAGAGACAGGAGGCAATAGAAATCACAGGTCTTAATAACCACTTGGATATAGTAGAAGTGATAATGAAGACCCAAACTTTAGATCTGTTTTGGATAATAGTGTGCAGGTGGGACTCCCCACTTGATGGGAAACATGGGCACTGACCTATTACCGAAGGTAACACAGTACATTGGAAAACCCTGCCCTCTGGTCACAAACCACAGCCCTGACCAAAATTCTCATCTTAACGCAGGACCAGCTACATAATTTCCATGACCCACTATAAAATAAATGAACATGTGGGAACCTTATTGAAAATGATTAAGGTTTTCAAGACAGTAACAGTAGAGCAATGAACCAAGCATGGGGCCTTTCTAAAGCGCTGGGCCTTGTGCACACAAGGATTCATAGGACCAGGAATCTGACCCTGCCCCTATCTCCAGCCTGGCATCCTTCAGGGGTGGGTTAGCTACTGTAATTCCAGAAGCATGCTACATTTACAAAATGGAGCCTCTAGTCATGTTTCTTTTGACTAGTGGATTTCAAGAATATTTTCCCACAGTGTACAGCTTTACTACGCCCATAACTAAGGAACTTTTTTATTGGGGTCATAACTTTTTAACATGCCTCCACAGCCCATTTTTGTTAGTTTCCCAATCTGTCATATAGAGTAAATAGCTGTACTTCAATGGTGACTTCACGTTAAAGGAGCTTTTTAATTTTTTCTTCCCTCAACTCACATTCAAGATATGGCAGAATGGCAGTATGCATTCTCCGTGACCGACTGAGAGTGCTTTTTTAAGATGAGTTTCTCTCTGTGCATCAAGTTGACAAGTGCATTTGGGGAGCTGCACTGAAAAGGAATGTAAACTCCAAAGTCCTAGACAGCTAGCCATGTTCCAGAGCAGCTGTTTCCTTTGGGGGGCCTACAGATGTCTTAGAAGGCTAAACCCATTAGAAAGCATGGAGAATATTCTATGGCCAGTGAAGAAAGCTTTCTTTGACCAGAAGTCCAAAAACACATGCTGTCTGTCCAACTTAGCCACCATTGTTTTTACCCTTCATCAGCTCACTTGACATTGTGCAGTACATCTCCTTTAGTGGTGACACATGAGGTGTGGATCTTCAAGACAAAATTCACTTTTTGTATTACCTTTGCTCTTATTCCATAAAGTTTCTGAGGACGTAACATGTCAGGATATTAGATAATTTATGATTCATAACAAAGAGAAAGAAAAAACAAAAATGTCATCTTAGCTGATTTTGATGTTTATGTACACACACACTCCGTTTACAATCAATCACTCCCTCTTTTACCAAGAAATATTTCTTTCCATTTGGAGAAGGGAAAGCTGGCTACCCATAGGCTAGAATTCCTACAGAGTGGTTACCTATGTAGGGTTGCCAGATAAGATATAGGACACTAAGTATTTGCAAATATTTGGGACATAGTTATACATTAAAATGTGTTATTTATTTGAAATTCTAATTTAACTGGATGCCCTGTTTTTTTATTGGTAAATCTGGCAACTCTACACCTAAACTATGTGGGAAATCTAACTATATGACTTCTAAAGTCGCATCTAGCCCTGAGATCCTCAAGCTAGCATGATTTTACGATTTCCAGCAAACCAAACTAAGACCAAAGAGAGGAAGTTAAGAGAGGGAAGATAGTGATTCAATAGAAGAAGAATCTGTTAATCAAGCAGAACGGTAACCCCAAATGTAATCCACTTAATCCTAACCCTAACCCTATCTAGCCTAATGGTCTATAAAGTGGAATGTGCCCACCACCAGAGACATTCAAGGCAGTCCACTTAAGTGAAGGAGGAAAAAATGAGAACATTCAATTCCTAAATGAGAAAGAAGTTAATAGAAGAATTGAGCCTGGTTCTCTGTCTCTCTCAGGAGATGAAGGTATCATGAAGGATCTGTGACAGTTTCACAACACAGGTGGTCAACAGAGAAATGCGTATATTAGTTTTCTGCACTATTAAAATGGATGGATAAAAATGTTTCCAACTTTTGTGCTTTGTTTTACCACAAAGGACATGGCATCTTTAAAAATATAAAAGCATATTTTTTGCGCAAGCATAATTTTTGAAACTTAAATTTTCCTGTATAATTTCTGCAGAGTTTAAATTATTTTCCAAAAATACAAAACTGCAAATTTTCCAATTACTGTGCAACAATACCTCATGGACATCAAGGATGGCAGGAATTTAATGGATAAATTTCAACAAAAACCTTTGCTTAATTAGTGGATGAAATTTAGTACCATAATTTAATAATCACAATTAATAATGCATTTCTTCTTTTGGCTCTATATGCCAACGTGGCATATATTTTTCAGTTATGACAACCATTATAACCAAGTATCAGAATTGCTTTACCATAAAATTTTGTATAATAATAAAGTATTTCCATATTTTTCATGTATGAAAATATTCTTATACATCTTCTTTGTGAAAACAAAACAGTTTTGATATTTTATTTTACATGTTAAAACATTTCAGGGAAATTAAAATGTGTTGAATCATTCATAAATAAAATGAAATACATTATAAATTATTATATCTTTGATCTTTACCTCATCCACTTATTTTTTTTAATTTTGAGAATATTTTGTTATATTAGAGTACATTGTAAAATTCACATAATTTTTAAATAAAAAATATTCAGAAATCAGAGGTAAATGTTTAAAAATTTCAATTTGAGAGCTATGTAGTAAAATATGGGTTTGGTGATCTGCACAATTACCTATCAGAGATATTCAGGAGACATTTCAAAATGAGTTGGGGATTTACTCTAAACTCTAAGTTTTATTAATATTTTTCCACTCTGAATTTATTGTTTTTGACGGTTCTAGGTTACCCCAGGTAAAACTGCTCTTTATTTTGGAGGGGTGGGCAGTCTCCTGTTTTGGCAAAAAAAAAGAGTTTAATTTAGAGACCCAAGCCAGAACTATTCTTAAACTGCCTTTGCCTCAAAATTTAGAGGAACACGGGTAAGTCTTCATTTTTGCATATAATACATAGTTCAGCAGTGCTGTGTAATAATTTAATCATTTCTTTTACAGATTAAACCTATTTTCTCTTCTTACAACCATCCAAAAAAATTACTTACAGCTCTGAACCTGAAGATGATCATTAGGTTTTTTTCTTTAAAAAATCGTTTTGTCATTTTTAATTTGGTAAAAGAGAGTGCAATCCATTCTTTCTCTCTTTTGTTAATTTGCCTACTTTAAAAAAAAAACTCATGCATTTGTAAAGTAATTGAATTAAAAAACAAAAACAATGATTGTATTTGGAATAAAGAGCTAACCAACAAATTCAGAAAATATTAGAACAAAGAATGGATAAATTAGTGTTCTTTAAAATTGCTATGAATTCTCGGAGAGCTGAAAAGAAATAATAGACTAGACTAGAAACCACATGAAGTTAGATAAGGGTTAGTAACATGAATAAATGTGACTTTTTCTTTTTTGTACGCTCTAAGTGCAATGTGGGGCTTGACCTCATGACCCAGAAATCAAGCTCTACGAACTGAGCCATCCAGGCACCCCTAAATGTAATTTTTTATTAGTAGCAACTCAGTCTCAATAATTTAAAGTTAGAAGTCATCTTTAATTTAGGGAAGATATAGATTAACAACTTTTGACAAATGAAAATTACTTTTAATATTTTGACTAAGCCATATTTTATAGGCAAACTAAGTATAATGAAGGGAAATATTTTATGAGCCTAAATTTATTGTTGGATGCCATTCTTCTATGTAAAAGATATGCAGTAGAAATGATATATATATATGCAAAAACAACGCATAGACTGATTTTTTTTCAACCTGGCTAAAGTAATTGAATTTTCTAAAATAATGCTTTGGTGGCTTGTCAAGAAAAATCCCTAGAAAGTGAAGAAAGGAAAAAACATTTTAAATCACTCACTGGGTTACTCCACACTGAGGGCAGTTTACTCAAGTAAAATGGACAGTGGGCCTGAGTGCTCAGATCTTGTGGGGAACGTTGTGGCTTCTTAGGGTTTCACTCGACTATGGAACTTTACAATATATGCTATATTTGAAACATGAGTATAGTGATAAAATGTCACCAGCTTTGTGGTTACCAAAACCACCACCCTGAGAAATAAGAAAAAGAAAAGGAGGGAATGAATAAAAAAAGTAAAGGCTCAAATGTAAGATTTTAACATAGTAAACATCCTATTTGTTGTGGGTTTTTTTTTTGTTTTGTTTTGTTTTGTTTTGAGACCATAAACCCTTTTTCCAGGATCATCTAAGTTCTTTCCTTCAGGCTACTTCTATTCAATTTTAAAGGAATATATGGAAATCTAACATCTTAATTTAAGCTCTAGTTCCCAGCACCTCTTCCCTATCTATCTGAAAAACTTATCTTTGAAGGTTCAGCTCATTTGTTGCCTCTTTTGTGAAAACATCCATGATGAATTCAGAATATTTTATGCAATGTTATTTCACTGATTATCATCAACATTTGTTAAATCCTATCTTCTCTGCTGGAATATGAGCTCTACAAGGCAAGGCACACAACTTATTCATTCCCATATGCCCAATGCTTAGAACAGACCAGCTAAACATTGATAAATGTCTGACAAACTCAAGGATAGAAGGAAGGAAGAAAGGAAGGAAGGAAGGAAGGAAGGAAGGAAGGAAGGAGGGAAGAAAGAGGGAGGGAAGGAGGGAGGAAGGAAAGGAAAGAAGGAAGAAAGATTAAATACATGGATAAGTGAATGAAGAAATGGTTTTTGGAGGAGGTATTGGATGTGTCACTAGTTATTAGAGTTATAGGAGGAGTCTAGCATATTTCTTATTTAATATCCTTTATTAGGTAAGCATTAGACTCAATCCTGAGCAACGAATGGAGTGAAAGCCCAAGAGTTTGAAGTTAGAGCCAAGTATAGTAGGTAGCAATAAAAAGTTAGTGCTAAATCAAAGGTAGGCAGATCATTAAAATAGAGCTGTCAATTAAAAGTGCCTAAGTAAAAAGTCAGAATTCAAATCAAAAGCAAAGGACTAGAAACTAGATGGAAGAAGAGAAGCAGAACCAAGAGAAATCCCAAAGGCAAAGAGAGTAATTACTACAATTCTTTGTGTGTTAGTAATTACCTTAGCATTCCGTAGTGACTAAGAGTCAGATCCTGCATAGGCTGCCTGAACTCAGCAGAACTCTGCTGCTTATCAGATCCCTTACTTTTAGCATGACACTTCCCTCATTTGTAAACCAGAAATGATAATGACACCTATCTCACCGGGTTGGTGTGAGAACTAAATAAAACATGTCCATAAAGCATTTAGCATAGTTCCTAACACATAATCAATAATAAATGTTAGCTATTGTTATTTGGAGGTCGTAATTAGATTTGGACAGATAAGCTAAGGTAAGAGATTTAAAAAAAAAAAAAAAAAAAGTAGGGGATAAGTCCTGGATAGAGTGACAGTATTTATCAATTTACTTAGACCAATCCTGATTTATGTACTACGCTGTCTTGGTATCATATTTGGTTAGTATGTTCTTTCACTATCATAGAAACTTTAAAAAATGCAATGTGTTAGAATATCTTTAGGATATCAAGATAGGGAATAATTTTCTGAAACACGAAATAAAAGATACAAATTATAAATCAGTCAAATCAGACTGTGTCAAAATTTTAAATTTCTCAACAAGAGACAAAATGAAAAATTGCCCTGGTAATCAAAAAAATGCAGATAAAATACGATGACTTGGCTTCTATAACACAGAGATAGCTGCAGAGCAAACCTCCCACATGGACCAAGAGAAGCTGAGCAAATTGCAAAGGATTTAAATTAGACAGAGTCTGTTCTTTGATTACATTGCCAAACGAGAAAACAATAGCAAAAAGATAACTAGAAAATACCTGTTTAGAAATTAAACAATGTGTTTCTAAATTACCCATTGATCAAACCATTAAATAAAATGTAGTGATATCTATTAATTAAATTAAATCATTAATTAAAATATGGCACATCAAAACATGGGGAAGTAGCTAAAGCCATGCTTAGAGGAAAATTTATAGCATTGACAAATACATTAGAAAAGAAGAAAGGCTGAAAAGTAATGAATAATTTTCATTGATCTAAGTATTAATTTAAGACACTTGAAAAGAAAGCTCCAATTGGACTAAAGAAAGTAGAAAAAGAAAACATAAAGACAGAAAGAAATAGAAGAAGAGATTTTTTTTAGAACAAATTAACAAATCCAAATGTTGTGTCTTTAAAAAGACTTATAAAGGTGATGAATCCATGTTTACTGACAACTTTTTTAAAAGGTAGAGATATCTAATACCAGAAATAAAAAAGAGATCATCACTACTACATTTATATTCAAAGACCAAAGTAATTTACCACATTAATGTAATAAAGGGAAAACATGATGTGGTCTTTTCAACCGATAGAGAAAAGGCAGCGATAAAATTCAACATCTATTCAAAATACTTTTACTAAATGAGGAATAAAAGGAATTTCACTAATCTGAAATTAAAAATAAAACCCACAGCAAACATATAATTCATGGAGAGCTATCTTCTGTGGATCTCAAATGAGACAAGGATGTTTATATCACTTTCCCAAAGCAGAGTAGAAAAATCCGAATCACATTTATGTTAAAAATACATGCAAATCCTACGTATCTGAACTGTTTTCTCCCCAGAAGTCTAGAGGAGGCTGAGGGGAGCAGGATAAAAAAGGCAGAAGACAATTAGATCTCTCAGCCTTTTCTTTCTTTCTTTCTTTCTTTCTTTCTTTCTTTCTTTTTCTTTCTTTCTTTCTTTCTCTTTCTTTCTTTCTTTCTTTCTTTCTTTCTTTCTTTCTTTCTTTCTTCTTTCTTCTTGTTCTTGTTCTTTTTTTTTTAATATGAAAAGGCACATAAAAGACAGATTAATGTAAGTAGTACCAGAGGCTGGTGTTAAAATGTAGATGTTGTTGGTGTAAAGGAAAGGAGAACATGGCAGAAAGCCAGATTGTTCGGTGATTTACAGAGGCATGAGAGAAAGGCGGGCAAGGGCTTGGGAAATGAAACACTTGGGACACTGAAGGAGTAGGTTTTGAATGCTCTGTGTTTTATGTTTTGCTTCTATTTCATTTTTTTTATCATGGTGTAATAAGTGCTCTTAAATCCTGATACAAATTAGATTATTTACTTTGCACTGAGTCTGAAATAGTCATCATCTCTTTTGACTAGGAGGAGGAAAAATGATCAAAACAAAGAAGTAAAATGGCTTAAGGTGATCCTGATTCCTTTCAAAGCCCCCGCCCCAAAATAAAACCACCTGTCTCTATTATCACCCTAACAGAAAGACAGTCAGCCACACCCTGAATTTAATAGAAATATATGAAGACAAACTACAATAACCTAAGGCAGTGGAAAAAGCCTAATACTCAATGACAATTTATAAATTGATATTTTCATTTATCATGAACCATATTACAAGAATCATTATAAACCTGCTCATTCCAACTAAATTTAACACTTAGATTTCAAGTAAGATGAATATTACTCTCTGTTGTAGACCTTATAGGTTAACACAAACAAGTAATTTTCCCCTACTAAACCTGTATTTTAAAAAATCACTCACACAAGCACACTCCACAGTGCATATTTCCGTATGGACGTTTGTGACTATGTTCGCTTTCTATTTGTGTTAAAGTGGTTGGGTATCTTTAAAAAGTAACATCAGAATTGTTAGACTAAGTAGCCACTTTTACTGTATTTTGAATCTGACCATATTGGCATGTTATAGACATAGCCAGAAATTGTTGGTAAAATCTAGGGTTCTTAGCTATAACAGGGGTTGGTAACATAGACTATGAAATTCTGGATTCAATCACAAATGGGCCATTAAAAGTTAACTTTATAAATAAATAAATAAATAAATAAATAAATAAATAAAACTACCAATCTGTTGGCTGAGTTTTGCCAGCGCATCTAGAGCTGAACCTCACCAGTCCACTATACTCAAGACTGTAAACTGCCTGTTATTAAATTGTTTTTCCTGTGCTAAGCACACAAAGATACATTGAAGTCAGGCAGGTAACAGCATTAGCTCCCGATTCATTCTCCAGACTTTATGGAGCCAAATTTCGTGTTGCCAATCAATACGGAGCCACACGGTTGTTTTTAAATGTTTTGCCACAGGAATTGGCTCATATCCACTGTAGCAGGGTGGTGTAGAGGAAGCTGATATTATGGAGGAAGGGAACAAATGTTTTTTGCCTCCCTAGAGTCTGTTTACTTGTATATTTTGCTATACAATCAGTATTTTAAAAGAAAGCTATAAATTTAGATCCCTCAAGTCAGAACTCTTGGAATATGGTTTTAATCTAGAGAGGACAATTCTGATATGCAACTCTTGCTTGAAATCTTGAATCTCCCCACGTGTCCATCCTAAACCTAACAGGTCAGAGACCCAAGTAGCAATTTATTAATTTTTAAACATTTGGTTTACTAATTTTAATTTTTATTGTATTCTGTAATTTTGGAATTCTGTATGGCCTTGCACCTTTGCAGTATTCAATGTCTCTAGCAGAGAGGGATCCAGTTTTTAGATATGCAAGGGAACAAAAGATAATTAAAAGTAAGATAAATAGCAAAAGGAATTTAAGTATGTAGTTTCTGAAATCTGCCTTTAGAGCTCACTTTCTTGCCATATATATGCATTTTATGTCCTCACAAGAATACAGTATTCCTGCTATTTTACAGTGATTTTTCAGCAAATAAATCAAAGGTTATTTAAATTTGTTTAGTGATAGAAGAAAATATTTATCAAAATGTCATTATGAGTAGTGATAGGAAGTATTTATGTATGATTATTGCATTTGGAGATAATTTTCTAAAGCAGAAAGCCAGATTTTTGAGAATTCTCTCCCCCGTAAATAATCTGCCATAAATAATAGAAGATTTCCTGTCTTTTTCTGCTATATAAAATGGAAATCCCTTGGTAATTCAATCAAAATTTGCATTGATGTTTCTCATATTACATTTTTTATCCTTTTATTATGACTCAGGCCTCTGAAAGGTTGAGCAGGTGTATCTAGGAGTCAAGTAACATGGAACTTTGTCTTCTCTAGTTACTTTTTCTCATTCTGGACATATAAGCACTTACTATTTTTTTCTCTCTAGGGAACATTATATCCTCCAAATAGGTGCAATAAATGTCATAGCTATCCACAGGAGGTACATTAGTTGTTCAGATGAAGGGGGTGTGGAGTATGGTTACATATCTGGGAGAATCAGGAAAAGTTTCTTTCAATCTAAGTTGTAAAATGTCTTAAAAGCATATTCAGATGTTACAGATCTCTGATACTCTTGGAGCTAGGATATTGTTCAGCAATTTTACAATTAAAATGTATGTTGCTTAATTGAGTTGGTGTTTCTCATTTCATTTACAAATACTTACATAAATAGCAACACTATCAGGTTCTGCCTTCAGCTGACCACTGGGAAAGGCTGTGTGGTACAACATTTTATTTCTCCATTTGGGTTTTCACATACCTTTGTAGAAACTGATGGGATGCAAAAAGGCCTGGGAAGTCATGGGACGATATGGGCACTTTCTGGAGTAGCAGTTTTACTTGAGGGAGGAGGACAGAAAGAGTCAAGTAATGTAAAGTAAATTGGTAAGTTATTAAAAAAAATAATATTGAGGCAAACATGCAATAGACTAATATACTAAATTTGCACACATCTTTTAAGATAAGCAAATTTTGGATACTTAACAGAAATGTAATATTTCAGCAAGACGTATTCAGCTACAGCATCCCATATCATCCAGGGTTGATTTCTTTTAGAACTTCTCTATATTCTGCTCTTAGGACTACGTTGGTGAGGAAGTGTGAGAAGTATGGTAAAGCAAGAGTAACACTGAGCTTCTGGTTTTCCCCCTGCTGCTGGTGTGAACCTAGTCAAAGCCTGCTCAAAAAATATATATATTGACCAAAATATTATTACTAAATCAAATCAATATTACAAAGATTTGATTAAAGGAATTAAATATGGCTTGCTCAGTTAGTAGAGAATGTGACTCTTAATCTCGGGATTATAAATTTGAGCCCCATGTTTGGTGTAGAGATTACTTAAAAATAAAATCTTTAAAAAAAGAATCAAATATGATATTGTAGTTAAAGATCTTTATGAATTAGAAAAGAAGAGAAACATAATTTTTTTTTATCAATCTGTTCTTTTACTTAGCAGACATTTATTGAAGATTTCCCATCTGACAAAACTCCACTAGGTATTGTTCTTCTCCTCAAGAAGCCTACAGGCTAAGAGAAAAGAGACAACTCAGTCACTTCAGCACAGTGTGTAGAGGCCAGCGATAGAGGTTTCCTTTGAGTTTAGTGACATTTGAAGGGAAACCTGATGGTAAGTCACAGAAGACAAGTCAGGAAATGGATTTCTGGGCAGAGGAGACACACACAGACCCAGAATTAGGAGCACATTTCATTTGTTAGAAGGACACTATGTTTCATGTTTCTGAAATAGCATTTTGAGGAATCAACTCAGATGTATGTTTTTCTCCAGCAGTGTTTCATGTGGAATTGAAAGGTAGTTCAATTTTTTGAAGTTTAAGGCTCTACCATGTGATCACAAAGAAAGGAATTCGAATGTATAAGCAAGGAAGTGATTTTATGGAGGGATCAGGAAATCCAAAGGAGACATGGTAGAAATCACTGAGAAATTACTGAGAGAAAAAATTGTGGTAAGGTCAATGCATGGGTGGGTCTGCATGAAGATGGAGAATTGTCCAAGTCATATACTAAAGCATACTGAAAAAAGGATATGTCACATAAAAACATATAAAAGTCAAGGGGAAAAGTAGGTTACAGAGCAACATATAGAGTATCATCCCAGTTTTGTAAAACTAAATACTTGGAAAAATGCACAACAAAATGTTAATAGTGGTTATTGCAGGATGATAGAATTATGAGCCAGTTTTATTTTATTTTCTTTGTCTTCTATATTTTCCAAATTTCCTTCATTGAATATATATTGCTTTTGCAATTGAGAGAAAATTTAAAACAGATGTGGCAGCCCAGAAATATGGACGTAAAACCACACAGGTAATTAAGGACAATCATTCCCAGACCTGAAGAAATGGAGAGTGACGTTGGGCACCATAGAAGCATTGCAAGCTGATTCTGAGTTGGACAGGCATGCTACATTTACTGTACTTCCTTCACATTTCTGCCCTGCACCCATCCTCCCCTTCCTCACCCAGAAACAGATATCGAAACTCACATACACAGTGAGAAACTCACACACTAGCACACACATACTTCTGCACTTCCTTCTTCTTAAGATGACAGAAAGCCCTAAGTACCGTTTACGTAGGCAACTATACCCAATGCATCTCTGCACATTTCTGTCTATGGATAGTTGTTTTTTTTTTTTAAGATTTTATTTATTTATTTGATAGAGAGACTCCGAGCGAAAGAGGGAGGACAAGCAGGGGGAGTGGCAGAGGGAGAGGGAAAGGCAGGCTTCCCGCCAAGCAGGGAGCCTGATGCAGGGCTCGATCCCAGGACCCTGGGATCATGACCTGAGCCGAAGGCAGACGCTTAACAGACTGAACCACCCAGGCACCCCTGTCTATGGATAGTTTTGACTGTTTCCTTTGGCATCACACAGTAGGCCTTGGCACAGGGAAGACTAATTTAAGTCAAGACAATTCCCTGTTGAATTATTCAGTTTCCCTCTTCTGCCTCCATCTGTCCACTCTCATCTCCACTTAAAGTAAAAAAAATTACCAGAGATAAATGTATTCCAGGTCCAGTCCTGAAAATGCAGTGTGACAAAAGGATGACAGATGACCCTCAACCAGATTATAGTGATGTTATCACTGCCACTATCCAGGCGACTGGAAATTCTCTCCAAAAGAGAAATCCATAGACTTTTCCCTTTACACTCCTCTAACAATCCCTGTTAGGATTCTAGTTCCATGTCCACTGCAATACAGCACCTGAGACTAGCTATTTAAAATTGTTTATTTTAAATTCAGTTCAAAGAACTAAGAATAGGTACAAACTAGGTATAGATTACTCAATCTTTTTTATGAAACTTTTTCTTTCAGTATCTTTTCCATCCCTTAATCCTAGCTCTTGGATTTCCATTGCTTTTAGGCTAGTATATTCCACTCCTCCAAGGGTTAAGTCTTTTTCTTTAATCCCATGTTGGTCATTGGAAAGGCAAAATTGTTTTGTTTGAGCTGTAGATCTCAACTTCTGTTTCAGTTTGGGCAAGATATATCTTACACTCAACTGGAGGGAATCTCCTAGATTTGCTGCACAAAGTATTTTCTAACACAACGTTGGATTTGCTTTCCTAAACTCTTCAACTTTAATTCTGTGGAGACTTGCATTAATTATTCTGGAATATGCAATAGATATGAGTTTAAAAAGTACTTGAGACCTTCAGGGAAACCAAGATATTGTGAACAGGGAGTCCTATTAGCTGAGGAGGCATCAGTATAAACAGGAATAATCTTGACCTTGACTCAGACAGAACTGTGTTTAAATTCCTCTAGTGCCATTTTTTAGCTAAATGGTATTTTAAAAATTACTTAAGTTATTTGAACACTAATTTCCTTAATTAAAAATGGGGTTATAATAGCCTAAGACAGTTGTTTTGAAGTTTTGGAGCTGATGTACACACCATTTCCAGTATAGTGACTGACAGTAACATGCAGTAGTTGACTTCTTTCCCTCTGTGCCTTGCATTTGGGAGTATCTTTTCATCTGTCAGAGGTCAGCTGTAATATTAGCATATCTTTAACCTAAGGTTAACCCCAAGAATAAAACCTTTTTTTTTTTTAAGACCAAAAATTTTTGAGAGAGAAACATTATCCTGCCTAAAAATTCAGGTGAGAATTGTCAAAGGATGGTCCAACATTCCAATTACACCAAAATTACTTGGGAATAATCTAAGGCCAACTTGAGGGAAGATCCACTTCAAATACCCAATTGATCCTAAAATCAACCTGATTTTCTTGGATAAGAAGGAAACTCCTCAAGGTCATTTGCAAACCCAGCCTAGCCAACACTCCTGGATCACTCTCTCAGCCTGGAACTGAATCCGAATTTGAATCTGAATCTAAATCTGAAGAAGAAGAAGGAGGGGGAGGAAGAGGAGGGGGGAGGGGAAGGAGAGTGGGAGGGGGAAAGAAAGAAGAAAGAAAGAAAGAAAGAAAGAAAGAAAGAAAGAAAGAAAGAAAGAAAGAAAGAAGAAAGAAAGAAGAAAGAAAGAAAGAAAGAAAGAAAGAAAGAAAGAAAGAAAGAAAGAAAGAAAGGAAGGAAGGAAGGAAGAAAGGAAGGAAGGAAGAAAGGAAGGAAGGAAGGAAGAAAGAGAGGGAGGGAGGGAGGAAGGAAGGAAGGAAGGGAAGAAGGAAGGAAGAGGGAGGGAAGAAAAAGAAAAGAGTAGTTGAATTCTTGGAGGAGAGACCAAAAAAAAAAAAAAATCTGTTAATATTCACCTTCTGGCACCCTGTAATTCTGTATTACACGTGCAATGAAACCATTAAATTGTAGAGACACAAATCTCTCTAACAAAATTAATTTTTCTACTCAATTTAGACTTCAATAATCTTTCAAAATTAGCAAAGAAAATTTTCTAATTGAGGTAAGAATTAGAATGTGTTTTGTTATATTTTTTTTAGTGTAACCTCTCTCTCTCCTCCATGACCATTTTTTCCTCCAGCTTTTCTTTTTCCTAAATTAAGAGAAAACACTCTCAGAAATAGCCCACCAGAAAGACTTAAATGAATAAGAAATCAAGGAAGGATATAAAAGAAATAAAGAATATGATGATCTTGCCTTCGGATATGCTACTATTTCTGACTTGCTGGTTTAGAGGACTCCTCAGTTTATTTCAGGACTTAGTTTCTGTATTTGCGCATACTGAATTTTCCAGATTAAGTGATGAGGAGCATCATGTGCTTCAGTTTGTCTCCTGGTTCCTACTGAGATCACAGTAAAGAGAGGAGAAACACAAAGAAGGTAAAAAGAAATTAAAGTCCATTCTGGCAACACCCAGAAGTTGCAAAGGACTTAGGTGTGTGAAAGTAAAACCATCGACGCAGAAAACACAATCAAGAAATCTACTTTCCTCCTATTAAATATTTACCTGTCCTTATTAAATCTGAATTACAAAAAGCAATAGCAGATTGTAGAAAGGGCTAAAGTACATTTTTCTGAGTATTTTTCTGCCAAATCTAATGCTATCAAGGCAGAATAGTCTGGAAGCTCTTTGGAGTCAGCTGGGTTTTTGAACACTGAAAGCTCAGGGCCAACAGGGAGAATTCTAAAACATCGACCCAAATCCCCAAATCAGTCTTGAGACCACATTGTCCTCATGAATCCTTCAGACTGCAGATTGGTGGACAGGAATCACCTATGTTCCCAACATTCTATGTTATTCTAGGTATTTACTGGTCCATAGAAGCAGCTCTGGGAATTGGCCTCCTGGTAATGCGAGACAGAAAGCATCACTGATAGGCTAGTAATTTTACCTAAAGCTTTTATATCTTATAATATTGATAATAGCCCTGTTTACTGTTATATTCTTAACACCTAGAACAGTGCCTATCCTGTAGTAATAGATAGTTGTCGAATGAATGAATGAATGAATGTAGTGCTTGCATTGTGATAGACTCTTAGCTTAACTACTTTTTGTACATCACTGCATTTAATTTACAAGTTGACAATCATTCTATAGGGCATTAGGTATTACTGTCCCTATTTTACAAACAAGATGAGCTTCAGAAAGGTTAAGCAATTTGCCCAAGCTAGAAACAGAGCTGTCTGATTCTAAAGTTCCTATAGCAATGCACCATCATCCCATCTCATCTTCAGTCTTGAAATCAAAAACAACTGATGAACCATTTGGTACTGGCCCTAATGGCAACAAAATAATTACCTTAAATTATTCTAAAATATCTTTTCAAGAAAGTCAAATTTTCCTTTTTTTCTTTTTTTTTTAGAGACAGCATGCATGGTGGGGGAGGGGCAGAGGGAGAAGGAGAGAGAGAATCTCAAGAAGGCTCAGTGCAGAGCCCAAGGCAGAGCTCGATCTCGGGAACCTAAGATCATGACATGGGCTGAAATCAAGAGTCCAACGCTTAACTGACTGAGCCAGCCAAGCACCCCCAATTTTTCTGTTTATTCGTGCATTCAGGCAACAAATATTTATTAAGTACTTATTGCTATATGCCAAAGACATTGCCAAGTTCTGGGATGGTATTGAAAAAGAAGCCTTGAGTCCCTGTCCTTGGAGATCTGAAGAGATGCACACATAAGTTGAAAATCATGATCCAGAGGGCAGGGCACTTTCAAGAGATGCATAGGGTATAGTGGGTATGCAGAAGAAGGAGATCTATATCCCCCTTCCTGAAAAATGTAAAAAAATAAAAAAAAAATGATGTCAATTAAGACAGCCCAAGGCTGAAAAGTGCATTCTCAGGCAGAGATTCAACTGAGATTCTCACATGATAATTACCCTCACTGCCTCAGGCTCATTTGTCATTTCCAATTTTGGTAAATTGTCACTCATCCTTCTTCCAGCTTAAAAAAATCTGCGTTTTTGTTTATTTGTTTGTTTTTAGAGAGAGAGAGAGAGAACAAGAAGGGGGAAGGGGCAGATGGAGAGGGACAGAGAGAATCTTAAGCCGGCTCCACGCCTGGCTCAGAGACAACACGGGGCTCCATCTCAGGACATTGAGATTATGACCTGAGCCAAAATCAAGAGTCAAGAGTCGGTTGCTTAACCAAATGAGCCACCCAGGCTCCCCTCTATTGTTTTCTTTTAGGGGTTAAAAACTCTGTGTTAAAATTCTCTGGTCTCAGATATTTCATTTTCTAATCTTTCGATCATTTTTACTGTTCTCTCTATATCCATCACATTCATTTTAAATTATGGAGCTAAAAATTAAAATCATTCCCTTAAAAAGCACTGGAACAATGATACATGTCACATAAAAGAGGAACTCTCCTATTATTCTACTCCTGTTTATATACATCCCAGGGTTATGTGGATAGATTTCTATTTGTGCAAGCACTTTTTGAATAACATATCATATTCTTGATAGCGTATCGAGTCCCTTAAAATACACCAAATGCAATTTTTCTATTTCCTCTTTTTCTTTTTAATCACACTCCTCCAATTCCACCACAGCTTTTGGATTTTCCCTGTCTTTAGAAGTGTCCACATGTTGTGGGTTTTAGGTTCACTTCTAAGCAAATGAAAAGTAGTTTAAGGGAAGAAACTAGCCAAAGCAAACACACACAAATAAGCTGTAGATTCTAATTAAACAAGTCACTAATTCCAGTGTAATTTCTTCTTATTTACAGTAAACAACCAAAAACATTTGTCTGTTTATACTAAAATACCCGCTCTACCTTCTGGACCCTGCATTTTATGTTTCCTGTCATGGCAGTCACAAAACAAGGATGCTTTATGGGAGCTCACATTTTTTAAAAGATTGTGAAACTATTTTGAAAAGGAATTAAATTATCATTGTTCCAACTATCAGCAAAACACTTGAGATGCTTTTCATAGCTGTAACAGTTAGCTAGAAATACCCCATTCAATCCTTCCCTTAAGTAAGATTCATCCCTGATTTGTAATTGTAGTTCACTGAAACTCTAACAAAAAAAGAAGATGAAGATGAAGAGAAAGAAGAGAAAGGAAAGAAAGAAAAAGAAAGAAAGAAAGAAAGAAAGAAAGAGAAAGAAGGAAAGAAAGAAAGAAGAAAGAAAGAAAGAAAGAAAGAAAGAAAGAAAGAAAGAAAGAAAGAAAGAAGAAAGAAAGAAAGAAAAAAGAAAGAAAGAAAGAAAGAAAAAAGAAAGAAAGAAAAGAAAGAGAGAGACGGAGGGAGGGAAGAACAGAAATAAAACTATGATAAAAGAACTTGGGGGGCGCCTGGGTGGCTCAGTCGTTAAGCGTCTGCCTTCGGCTCAGGTCATGATCCCAGGGTCCTGGGATCGAGCCCCGCATCGGGCTCCCTGCTCGGCGGGAAGCCTGCTTCTCTCTCTCCCACTTACCCTGCTTGTGTTCTCTCTCTGGCTGTCTCTCCCTGTCAAATAAATAAATAAAATCTTTAAAAAAAAAAAAAGAACTTGGTATTATTTAATGCTTCTGTCACATTCTGTGCTGCACATACAAATACACATGTATTTGATGTAACAAAGTTATAGCCAAGAGATGATAGATGATAACAGCTAAATTTTCTATATCCCAGATATTCCTCCAAAGACTTTTCACATATCAAATCATTTCATCTTCATAACTCAATTACTTTACAGTTGAGGAATTGGAGGTACAGAGAAGCTAACTTCCCCAAGCATGCACAGCAAATAAATGGCAGAATCAGGCTCAAGAGCAGCACTGTCCACTACAAATATATTATGAGCCACATATGTAAATTTAAACTCTCTAGCAGTCACATTCAAAGAAGAATTGGATTAAATTAATTCTTACGCATTTTATTTTACCCAGTACATTCAAAATATTATTTCAACATGCAATTAATTAAAAAATGAGATATTTACATTCTTCAAATCCAGTATGCAATTACATTTGTAGCACATCTCATTTTGGAGTAGAGAGTCACACTTTAAGATCTTAATAGGCAAGTATGGCAAGTAGCTACCATTTTGCACAAGGCAGCTCTTTGGTCTGGGCATTTTTTTTAATGTGTGATATTGGTCAACCTCAGACTTTAAAATAATGAACTTTTCAAATTGGCTAAGTATATTCAACTTACATCAATATACATCAGTTCTAAATAATAATGCAAGTATTTTATTTCTATTTTGACTTGGAAGGTATGTAATAGACACAAACTGAGACTTATATGTTGCCTGTATTTGAAGAGAATGGGAACTTATTTCATGCAGATGAGCTCAGCCACTCACATTTCATCACATGCCTCAGTTCCACTCTGCACCAGCAGGCTCCTTCTTTTTCCTTTCCCTACCACAAGCCATTTCCTTCTGCTTGGGTGTGAAGCTTCTCCTGCCCCAGACTCTTCTTCCAACCAACCCTTCTTTCTCTGAGTTCCTAACACAAATCTTTTTGAGCTTCCATTGGTTCTTGCTGGCTCCCTAATATCTGTGAACACTCTCCTGTACTAATGGTCTTCTACATCCATTGCAGTTAGATGCTTCTTTGGCCAAGGGGAGATAACATCTTTGGAGCCTGAGTCTCAGAGCTGAGAGTGTCCCAGAACACAGAAGAGTGCATGGGGACAGGGTCTGCACTAGGCAACCTTTTCTCTAGGTCTGGTTCTCGGCACTTTCTTTTTAATACCTTACTTCTCTTTTGTTGAGGTTTCTGAACATTCTCCAGGATTACTGGTGAGTAGCACAATGGTTGTTTCTTCTTTCCCTCTCCCATATACCTATAGAGGGGAAACTAGGTTAAAGGAGCCATTTGGAGCAGTCCTAGAAGATTAAAATATAAGGTCATGAAAGTGCAGCCCCAGGGGAGGTGAAAGGAAAGAGGAACACCTGCCCCTCCATGCCTCTCTGACAAGAGTTTTCAGTGAGGGAGGTTATGGGCAGATGGCGTGCAAATCAGTCTCAGTTCTCTATAAGACAAGCTGGGAAACACCCTCTTCTCTCCAATCTTATGATGTCCTAGGTCTCCCAGAAGCAATTTTTACTCCAGCCAAGAACATGGGGCTGCCAAGGACAGCCTCATCAATACCTTAACAATGGTTAGGCACAGGGTGTCCCAATCCCATTTGACCTCAAAGTACTGCCTTGGAGGCTACACATTTTCAGCCTCCATCTCAAGCTTTTACCTGCAGCTTTCTTTATTTTCATAAGCATGGCAAAAGGTCAGGAAGAAGACAACTACAGTGGCCATTGATGGTGGATGCCTACAAAATGTTTGGATACACTTCCCTCCTCCAATCACTTCCTGCCACATGTAAACAACCCAAATTATCTGCAGAATACTCAGTCTTTTCCATGCAAATCCATGATTTTTTTTTTTTTTATTCCTAAATCTCTTAAAAGTAAGATGTAATGTTAAGTAGAAAGAATAGTAAGAGTCAGAGTAAATGTCAAATCCTGGTCCTAACTTGACCTTTTAAGAGCCAAATGAGTTGGACAAATAGTACCTGAGTTCCCCACATCTCAGGTTCTTCATATGTAAAATGGGCAAAATTATGCTGGTTGAGCCTGCCTCATGGTATTATTGTGAGACTCAAATGAGGTTATATATATGAAAGTGCTTAGCAAAGTGTCAAGTGCTAGAAGCACTGTGAAATTGGTGGAGTTAAAAGTCAATTAATTCGTATCACAAAAAGTTCTGTGGAGGATATATCGATTTTCCATAACCTATAACTTCTAGGCTGATCTAAAATATCCCAAATAAAAAATGCATTTTTATACCATTTATTTTCCTTTGATGTAGAGCTACATCTGAGAGACCGAGGGTGAAGGCTCTACATAAGTCTATTACGTTGACATTAAAAAAAAAAAATCAAACTCTAAATGACTTGCTTTTCCATTATCTTGTTTAATCTTCATAAAACAAAAAAAATGTAAAAGGCATATATTATGGTTACAGATTAATAGTAAAACAGAGTAAAGTAAACATTCCAGGCCATCAGGAACTCTTCCCAATTGTCCAACCTCCCATTTACCATGAAGCATCTGAGAATTGTCTGAAAGCCAGAAAACTGGAATACCCAGATATTTTTTCCTTTTGTTCTTTTCTTCTATATCAGTGGTACTCAAACTTTAGGATGCATGGAATTATTATACGAAGTTTTTTTGTTTTTTGTTTTTTAAATAAGCAAATCCAAGTTAACCAAATTTTACGGGGCTTCTAAGGGTTTTCATTCATATCTTGACGTGGGCAAACCGTGGACTTTATCAGACACAAGTCAACCCCAGAGGTAGGACTCTTTACTGCTGTCACTGTCCTTTCCTTCACATGGTCATGCCAACAACTGGCACTAGTACCTACTATTTGTAAGGATCCTTCTATATACCAGTCATTACCATAGGCATCCTTTATTTATTATCTCTGATGCTTACAATGACAGAAAAAGTGGATGCAATTACAGTAGTTTACAGTAAAAAGAAACAGAGTCTCAGTCAAGGTAAGCAACACTTTGAAGTTTACATGCCTTGAAGATGGTATAGTCAAAACCTAAGCCCAATATGGGTTCCATGTGTATGGCTCTTTCCACCGTGAAACACCACAATAATGATTACCTGAGTAAAATCTTCAAGAAAACATCTCTTCTGTGGTAAGCAGCCCCGATAGGTTAAATGGTCTATATGGTGTTTCTGTTTGCTTGTTTGCCTGGTGAAAGAGGTGACTGGACCTGAAAGCTTGACAGGACTGTACTTATAATTATACTAACATTGATTAAGGAAGAGGTTAAAGCTTTTAGTGGTACTCTTCACAAGTTGCTAACAAGAACTGACTAGTCAGTCACATGGTCAGCATGAACAAATGGAGTGTTTAATAGGAGCAGTCTTCACTGGCTCAGTAAGATTTTTCTTCTGCTTTGCAGAACATAACGTCAAGCAAGCAATTAGACTATATGCCATTGACGCAGAAGAAGGAAGCCTGCACACTTCAGAAGGATACTATACAAAGTCACTCTGATACCTGAGGCTGTGTGAAGGGCAAGAACGTTAAGTAATACTTGTTGGTAAGATCTCTGCTTTATCCAATGGCTAACAATAATAGCCAGCATTTATTGAGCACTTACTATATGACATTTTTCATACTTGATCCAATTTAACCTTTATGAATTCTATGACATTGGTACTGTTTCATCTATAGCATTTTATAAATGAGGTTAAATAACTTCTCCAAATTACCCAACTTATAAGTGATGGGGGTTTGAGCCCCAACTCTTGGTCTTTGGGCCCCAGTACTGAGTCACTCTATACTCCCACATGCCAGGGATGAGCTGAAGGATTCAGCCTCTTGGGAGCAATGGCAAATGAAATACAAATGTCTAGTGACCCTTCAGTTTATCTGCTTTAAGGGTAATGACTTCCAGTTGCAAATTTATTAAAGGAATTCTGAAGCAAAAAGCATAAACCATGTCTTTGAATAAGGGAACCCCACTGATATCTTCACTTTTAATTGGGATGCATTTAAACATTGAGGACTAGAAAATATCCTTAATAAAAATTCCTCATTTTTCTTTCAGACCTTCCCTGGACAGTAGTGCCAGGCACTATTTTAAGAGCTTTATAAATATTAACTAATTTAATATTCAGAGCAAACCAGCAAGATAGGTACTGGTTTTATCTCCCATTTTACAGATGAAGAAATGGGCTCAGCTAGAAGAAAGGCTGAGTCCTGAGTCTATGCTATTAACTAGTTTTACATTGAGTTTATTATTGACAATACATAATCCTAAGTGGGAAGTGAGGGCATGGAAATGAAGTTATACTCACTTAATGATTTGCCCAATAATTTTGGAATATATTGTAGTATTGTTTAAACCTAGTTGAATGTCCTCTCAAAGAATAAATTAAACAGAAAAATTTTAAGAGATGCTTTTTCCCCTGGTAGTAGAAAGCAACTAGTCTATTTAACATTATTGCTCTTTCTCTATCTTCTTTTCTTCAATTCCTTCTTTCTTTCCTTCCCTCTTTTCTGCTTCATTAAACCTTAGGTATACATTTGATTAAAATGTACAGGAAGAGAAGAAAAGAGGTAACATGGTGATGAATATACTGTAAGAAACAGGTCTCCACAGACCTCTTACACAGAGACATTCCCATTTATTACCAGATAGATTAATTGCAATGATCATACTCTCCCTGGTAACTTCATATGCATTTGCTCATGCAACAATATTTGAACACCTACCATGTAGCAGGGATTGTTCCAGATGCTGAGCATAAGGGAATGAATTAAACAGGAAAAATCTATGCCTTGATGGAATATAGTACCCTAGTGGGAAGAGGTGGATAATAAACAAAGGAAATAGTAAAATAAAATGTAATATGGTGCTAATGGCTATGGAGTAAAATAAATAGAAAAATAAGGTAGTGAGTATCTGAGTAGGAGAGGGAGGTAGAGTCTGGCAAATTTAGATTGGTTGGTCAAAGAAGTCCTCATTGAATCAGAACATGAGTGTGGGGAGGAAGCAAGCCACGCAGATACTTACGGATTAGCATTATAGACAGAAAGAAGAGCAAGTATATGGGTTCTAAGGCAGCAGCATGCAGGAGCAGGGAGGTCAGAGGAACTTGAGTGGAATGAATGGTGGAAGCTTTTAGATGCCTTGGTAAGGATCTCATCTTTACCCAACTGGTCTGGGCAATCATTATAAGACCTTGAACAGAGGAATGAGATTGTTCTCACTGTTTTAATAGGATTATTCTCACTGTTATATTGAAAACAGATTTAAATAGGGCAAGAATAGAAATAGAAGAGCAGTTCATAGACTATGACAAATCATCTATTCAAGAGATGATGTGGCTTTGACCAGAGTATTAATGGAGAGATGAAGAGAAGTCAGATTCTAAATTTATTTTGAAGGAAGAGTCAACATATTTGTTGAAGGATTGGATATGGGGAATGAGAGAAAAGAAGACTTGATTTTGAGCAAATATGTGAATGGAAGTACCTTTTTTTTTTTTAAGTAGACTCCATGCCCAGTGTGGAGCCCAACTCAGGGTTTGAACTTATGACCCTGAGATCAAGACCTGAGCTGATATCAAGAGTCGGACACTCAATGGACTGAGCCACCCAGACGCCCCTGGACCTACTACTTTTTTTAAATGAGGGAAAAGTATAAGAGGAGCAGACTTGTTGGGGTTCAAGATCTCTGATTAGGGCATGTTAAGTCCAAGATACCTTTTAAACATGCAAGTGAAAATGGGGCTGGCATTCATAGGGTAGGTGTAAAGTAGGAATTTAATTTAGGAGTCATCAGCATAAAGATGACATTTAAACTCATGAGCCAGGATGAGATCACCCCGGGAGTGAATATAGATAAAAAAGAGAAGTGGTCCAAAATTGAATCCTGGGTAACTCCAACATTTGAAAGAAAAAAAAAAGAAGAAAGAAAAGGAAAAAGCAGAGAAAAGTAAAGAAAGAAAAAGAAAATGGGAAGAAACTAGATAAAGAAAAAGAGACTAAAAGGGAGCAGCTAGAAGTAGAAAGAAAATAAAAAATGTTGGTGTCCTTCAAGGTACGTGAAAGAAGCATTTCAAGAGATCCAACTAGGAGTAATGGAATAGAGTAAAAGAAACTCCAGAAAGGCCCATGCCTACCTTTCAGAACAACATGGGTACTTCGGACTCTATCTTTCATCTGTTTGAATAAACACCCAGATCCTGTAGTGAAACTTATTGTAGCAGTATATGGTAGACTAGAGAGTAGGAGGGGAGGGGAGACACTTACACAACAATCTCAAAACAACTTCCTCAGACTCAGATTTCCCACAGAATCCATCTCAAAAAGCAACATGAGCTTCACTAGAAATGGGAAGCCATTTAATACCACAAAAGAAACACAAAACTGAGACCTAAAGTGACAGCATTTTCTCACATTATAGAAATAATGAAGAAATGCTGTCAGTTAAAATTGCATCTCTCTACCACCCACATAGTCTAGTATTTCTTCTACATTTGGAACTATTCTCATAGTCCCTATAGTCTACCTTCCATTACAGTTATTTCTATTAGACTTCAAGTGGAAGGCAAGGAGTGGAAGTCTTACTCAGGTAATCTAGCATGGCATAGGTATTTAAAACATTTTCTTGAATGTATAAATGAAGGTCAGGTTTTGCAGGCATTGAGCAAAAAATAGACAGAGGGAGATGTAATGCACTCTTTAAGAAAACCAGAAAGGGAGATGAAAGGTCTATATAACCTAATCCTGAGAGCACACAATGGTAGAATCTACGTAGGAATCAATTTGCACAATCTCACCATAACTAGGAATATTTTATTTCAGCTCTAAGCAACTACCATATTTAATTAAAATGTTTTCACCTTTATTACTTTTTGTGCTATAATAATTGCTTACTACAAGTTTGTTCCTTTGATATAAGAAGTGCCCTGCTTCACAAAACGACAGTTTGAAATATGGCAGAATCCCCGCTTAAATTTCTCACAGTAAATAGAGTTCATTGTTGTACTTCATCTGAAAGAAAATGTTACCACAATTTCCAAAAAAAAAAAAAGTTTGTGCCCACTATGTGCAAAGTGCTGCTCCAGAAACAATCACAAGTAAAATGCCACCTTTATTCCCCCAAAGCTTATAGTTTGTGAGTGAAAAAAAGCAAATGAAGCTTGGGGAATGTCTTCTGAAATTAACGCATAAAGTCCTATAAAGTTCTAGATGAAGAAGGGATCAGTTAGGTCTGAGAGGACCTAGAAAGTTTCATCCTTTAAAGTAGACATTAAAATTGGGCTTTGAATGATTTTTGTTCTAGGGAAATATGAAAAAGTTATTCCAGGAAGAAGAAAGAGTCTGAATGAAAGTGTAGAGAAATGTTTCTGGTGTTGAAGAGACAATAGGTAGCATGGTGAGTAAGCTGGAGGGAGATATGGGAGAAGAGCCAGAGGATGAGAGACAGGAATAAGGAGGCTCATTTCCCTATCTAGTGGTGGAGATAAGAAAACAGAAGATGATCAATAGTTCACTTGTATTTGCTTTATATATTACTGCTCAGCTCTAATGAATATGTGAAGTGAATAATAATATTGTGCTCTGTAGAAGCACCCAGACCAAGTCTTAGAGTTTTGCTTAATGATTGAAGTTGACAGCTTAGAAGCTTCAGGCCTTCAGGAAACCAGGGATTAATCTACTTTTCACTATTAATCAGATTCAGGGGCTAAACCAACATGGGCAAAAGAAGGAAGGATCATATGATTAGCTGAAATATGCAGAGGTGATGATGGAATGGATAGCAAGAGGAAGTCTGAGTAGAAATGAAACTTCAAACAAGAGAAACCCAATATATATGTGTGTGTGTGTATATATATATATACTGAACCCTTGCTAAATTTATAATTACAGCTATTCAAACATTCGATGTTAAACTTTTTTCAAGTTAAATACAAGTAAAAATAAGAGGCATTTCATTGTAATCCTTAACATTCAACAATTAAAACTTTTCCAAAAAGAACAGATTTTAAGATTTTGTCATTTTTTCTTAAAGATTTTATTTCTTTATTTGAGAGAGAGAGAGAACAAGCAGGCAGAGGGGGAGAGGAAGAGGGAGAAACAGACTCACTGCTGAGCAGGGAGCCCTATGCGAGGCTCAATCCCAGAACCCTGGGAACATGACCTGAGCCGAAGGCAGAGGCTTAACCGACTAAGCCACCCAGGCGCCCCAAGATTTTGTCATTTTTAACAACTTTTTTGCATTTTTCACTAATAAAAATATATGAAAGCATTTAGAAAAGATAATCAAAGAACAGAGACCTAAATATACACTATATTGATTTTTACACTTCCTCTTTACAAATTACTATGAGTGATACACCCATTTCTCTACTTCATTTGAAAAGCCAAATCCTATCTACTTCTTGGAATTTTTATAAAAATATATAGCTAAGTATTCAATTTATCATGAAAATAGTAGTCAATAATAATAAAATAACACTATATATAATGTAATAAAAAATATAAAGAATAAGTATCAGTAAATTGTGTTATACATTGAAATCATCAATGTTAATATTCCATTAACATAAAAACCAAAAATGATTTATATCAATCAAATTAAAGGAAACTCTATTATTTGGTTTAATTTCTAAGTATAAAAAAAAAAGTAGAATATAATAAACCATAAGACCAGAGCAAGTGGTCCCAAATAAATAGGATAGGAAGAGCTCTAGTTGCTTAACATGAGCACTCCTAGGGGGAATCTTCAACAAACAAGATCTCAGTTAAGCCAAATCTCACTTCGTTTTGATATTTTTATTATCAATTGTTTCAGCATCTGGCATTTTCATTGACCCACATTTTCAGTTTTTTTTTATACAGAGGGAAAGGCCAATAGATATTCCCTGTTTTCCATTTATCTTTTTCATCAAGAAAAAAGGAATATGGAAGGACATTTTTCCTAGGAAGAAAAAGCATTGTGCAGCAGGAAGATGACTGACCCTGAGGTCAGGTCGTGACCTTGGGCCTCTCACTCATATTTTCTGAGCCATGGTTTCTTGACCATTAGTCTTGTTTATTTGATAGAAGCCCTGTCTCTTTATTGATAAATAAAGATGTGATATGTGATAATGATACCCATGTCCAGTGCTACAGTGAGAATTGAGTGAGTTAATGTATAGACATACGCAGTATAAATTGTTTACAATTAGACCCAGTTTTGAAACACAGTTGGTATTTTATTAGTGACTAGAAAAAGAAATGCTTGTCTACTGATACCTCAATGTTACAAAATATTAAAAGCACAACTCAAAATCTAGGTTATTAGCAGATAAATTTTTTCAAAATATGATTATCCTTAAAGTGTAAATTTTATAAATAAAAAGTCACATCAGGCATTAGCTTTGATTTTTAAAAAAGGAATAACTCAGTTACAGGAAGTTAATATGATATAGTCATAATATAATAATATAGTAAATAAATATAAAAATAATCCATTGCATGTATGATAAAGTTCAAATTCCACTGCTAGGCATCTGGCTCTATCTACCTATACTGTCCACTTCTCCTTGACTTTACCTTCTCATTTGTTTTGCACTTTATTCTGTTCAGCATGGTTTTATCTCTATGGAAGACATGGTAATATAATTGCAAACCAATACAAGTATAGACTTATTTTTACTTTTTTTTTTTCCCACCCAGAGCCCAGAATAAGATGAGTAGCTTCCTTGCCATTTTTCTGTTATGAATGGTCTTTTTCATCTCTCCTTTCCACTGGGAGGGTAATCCTTTGTGGGTCAGGAGAAAACAGAATCCATTCTAACTCCCTACTTTGAGTTATGTCCAAAGTCTATCTCCTAAGAAGACACTTCTTCCAGATATTCCACTTTGCATCTTTTTGTCAAGAGACACTATACAATGTCCTGTCTATATTTTTGTGCTGAGAAGGCCTTTCCATTAAATAAAAGGAAAAAAACCTTTCTGCCATAAAATTAAAAATTATGTATTTTGATCTTAAAGAAAATATGATTAAAATTTTCTGCCATTGATATGTTCACTGAATGTTACAGGTATTTAGAAAGGGTCTAACAACACATGAAAAAATGTTCAACATCACTCAGCATCAGAGAAATACAAATCAAAACCACAGTTAGATACCACCTCACACCAGTCAGAATGGCTAAGATTAACATCAGGAAATGACAGATGTTGGCGAGGATGCAGAGAAAGGGGAACCCTCTTATACTACTGGTGGGAATGCAAGCTGGTGCAGCCACCCTGGAAAACAGTATGGAGGTTCCTCAAAAAGTTGAAAATAGAGCTACCCTACAACCCAGTAATTGCACTATTAGGTATTTACCCAAAGGACACAAACATAGTGATCCGAAAGGGCACCTGCACCCCAATGTTATAGCAGCAATGTCTACAATAGCCAAACTATGGAAAGAACACGGATGTCCATCAACAAATGAGTGGGTAAAGAAGATATAGTATATATATATATATACAATGGAATATTACCCAGCCATCAAAATAAATGAAATCTTACCATTTGCAACGACTGTGGATGGAACTAGAAGGTATTATGCTAAGCAAAATAAGTCAAAGAAAGACAATTATCATATGATTTCACTCACATGTGGAATTTAGGAAACAAAACAAAGCAGCATAGAGGAAGGGAGGGAAAAATAAAATAGTATGAAATGAGAGAAGGAGACAAACCATAAGAGACTCTTAACTATAGGAAACAAACTGAGGGTTGCTGGGGGAGAGGTGTGGGGGGGGGAGGGGGTAACTGGGTGATGAGCATTAAGGAGGACACTTGATGTAATAAGCACTGGGTGTTATATGCAACTGATGAATCACTAACCTCTACCTCTGAAACTAATAATACACTATATGTTAATTAATTGAATTTAAATGAAAATTAAAAATTAATTAAACAAACAAATATATAAAAGGTCTAACAATATGACTGTATTAGTAGCAACTAACAATGGGTAATTCTTTTGTTCCATTCAATATCTAGGTTATTGAAAATTTGTCATGACAGCTATCCAACATTACGTACAGGATTCTGATAGGAGTATGAGAATTTGTCAACTAAAATTTAATCAATACATTGCTGAGTTCCAAGTGTTTGAATTTGCTAATAGTATAGTTAGTCCCAGTGTGAATCATTGATGTATATTACCTGATGGTAGTGGCAGGAAGTGATGTTAAGCATTTTATGCATTTCACATAATATATATTTTCTGTTCTAATACTAACTGATGCCTAAAACAAGCCTAATTTGACACTAATGAACTACACTCCAGTTTGCCTTCACTTTTGCTCCTATGCATTTGAAGAATCTATTACCAGAGCTGTATTTGTTCACATATCTGTTTATTCCAATTACACTAATTATTGTAATCATGCAATAAAAATTAAATTTTATAAACTGATTAAATATGAATGCAAAAAGAAAGAAAGGTATTCCTGTGAAAAAGAGCTGATCCTTTGAGAAAGATTTGCTAAAGATGACGTACACATAACATTGTGCTACAGGCATGGATGATGGGATAACTCTAAACTTAGGGGAAAATTAACATTAAAACCTTAACAGAATTAGCTCTCAGATTGTTTTACAATTATTTTGAAATCCATGCACCCTATTGAAAGAAATTCAACCTGGTGTTTATAGTGAGGCAATTGATGTGTAGTAAACGGAAGAAATAATATGTGAAATCCCAATTTGCAAACCATTTCAGGAAAAATAAAAAGCCTTGACCACAAGTCAAAAGATTAGCTTTTCATTTCACATAAAAATTTTAGATACATAGGGGCGCCTGGGTGGCTCAGATGGTTAAGCATCTGCCTCCGGCTCAGGTCACGATCCCAGCGTCCTGGGATCGAGTCCCGCATCGGGCTCCCTGCTAGGAGGGGAGCCTGCTTCTCCCTCTGCCGCCGCCTCTCTCTATCTCTCTCTCTGACTCTCATGAATAAATAAATAAAACAAACAAAAATTTAAAAAAAAAAAAAAAAAATTTTAGATACATATAAAATGGTATTTTATGATTCTGCACTGTGATCAACATTCTCATTGTCCCAGTCACTACTGGATTGAATCAAATCAAGCAAGATGGATTTCACTGTACTATCTTAGGACAACACCCAGTATAAACGCTGAGTAATATAAAATACATGTTTAGATTATTTTAATTTAACCTCAAAACCTACAGTTATAATTTCTCTTCATGTTGATTTTGTCACCACACTAAGATCTCCCTGGAACTCCAGCATATAGCATTACGAAAAAAGTAACACAATGCCCCAAAGAAATCTTTTCATTCCTATCACCTGAGGCCTACAGAAAGAAAAGAATAGATTCCTAGCCTATCTTCTATGCACAAAGTCAGAAAGTCTCCTTCCTAGCGAAAGGTTAATAAAATTTGCCCTAAGCAGATAATTGAATCTCTAGAAACAAATAGAGGAAAAAACCCTAAAACCAGAACTGCATGGACAAATTAAAAAAAAGGTCTTGCAACTTGAAAGAAAAATTTAGTAAACAAGTCAATATTTCCTGGAAGAAGAAGGAAGCTAATCTTCCAAAAGGCATCTTACTCATTTTTTATTTATTTCTCTTAGTTCGTAGCAAATACTGAAGTTGGCTGAAAGGACAAGTTTTCAGCTTCCTCATTTTGATTTAACTTGTTTTTCTGGATTCCACCCTTGGGCTCTCCTTGGGGCCCAGCAATCTGGCCCAGTCAGACCATTTTGAAACAAACACCCATGTTTAGAACTCACCGTTGACACAACAACCTGAGTTATGTGGTGATTTCTAAAAGGATAAATAGATCCACCACTTTCCAGATTTCACAGAAGCCACCTAACTCAAAGCAGGCTGCCATGACCAGCCAGTCTCAGGGGATCCACCAGCTCCTTCAGGCAGAAAAAAGGGCCAAGGACAAGCTAGAGGAAGCCAAGAAGAGTAAGTCTCCATTCTGTCTGACCTATGAGGGATTTGTCACAAAATGGGTGAGGGGGATGCAGCGAAATGAGCATAGACCTCCAGGGGCAGGCAGACTCTGGCTAAAACTCTGGCTCCACCATACTCCCTCAGAAACCTTGGGCCAATTCACTGAAACTACCCAGTCATATGTCCCTATGGCCATAGTGGGGATGAAATCCTCTAACTCAGAGCCTTTGGAGAGGTTATGTGCTAAGTGAAATGATAATGGGCATTGAAGTTACGGGGAGACATGGCCTTGAGTCTTGTCTCTGCAACTTCCATAATGTTGCCACGCCTCAGTTTCTCAGTATTGTGAAATGATTAGGAGACAACTTCCAGAATGAATCTACTTACTAGCAAGAGAACTTGAGCAAGTTACTTACCCTCCATACACACCAGTTTCTGTTTCTGTAAAATTGTGATAATTAACATTTAACAGCTCATTCTCATCCCTCTTTTAATGGCTTTTAATTTCCAATATTTTAATAATATTTCCACTTCATTCTCACTTTCTAACTTCCTTTTTATTTGGTCAGACATCTGTATATTAGCACAGAATGTTCTCAATAAAGGTCAACCCCCTTCCTACTCCCTTTGATATTCACCACAAAGATATGAATGAGATGTTACTATTATTTCAATTTTATGTATTTAGAAACTGAAGTTCATTATTTGCCAAAGGTCATATTTTAAAAATAGAAAACACCATGCAGGCACCACATTTATTTATTTTTTATTTTTATTTTTATTTTTTTTTTTTTAAAGATTTTATTTATTTATTTGACAGAGAGAGACACAGCAAGAGCAGGAACACAAGCAGGGGGAGTGGGAAAGGGAGAAGCAGGCTTCCCGGTGAGCAGGGAGCCCGATGCGGGACTCGATCCCAGGACCCTGGGATCATGACCTGAGCCGAAGGCAGACGCTTAACGACTGAGCCACCCAGGCGCCCCAGGCACCACATTTAATTCTTACCTTATTTACTCCTCACACCAACTCTTACTGCAAAGACAAAATGTGATGCTTAGATAAATTATGCAGCTTGCCCAAGGTCCCACAGAGGGTAAAGGGTATAGACAAGATTTGGACAGAGTCTGATCCCCAAGCAAGGATTGTAACTGTACTACACAAAATTTATATAATTTTCATTATGAATAAACTAACATGTTGTAGCTCAACAACTCATATTCAGGTTCTCTGGGCCAAGACCTATGTTTTCTCCACTATCTCATTTCATATCACATCATTACTTAATCTTTAATGATTTGTGCCATTTACCTTCTTCCTAATTATATGTCTTGCATCTGCAATCTGATTCAAAGTTCAGCAAGATAGGGCCATGTCTTAAAAGTGTTGCTTATGTGACTCTTGGGATGAATATAGTGACTGGAATAGAGTAGGTAGTGACAAAAGCTTGTTAAAATGGATCGAATGAGATGTGGGAACAATATATTATAATGTAAGAGAGGAAGCCAGGAGTGAGGCAGTACTCAATCTGCTGGGTTTTTGACCACAGGTAAAATCATTTTTCTTTCCTAAGTTGATTTCCTGAGCTGTCAGCAATGTAGGCACCAAACAACAGCAAAAGGAAGACTCCATGTGGAAAGACCTAGAAAAGAAAAGGAAGGAGAAGAAATTAAGACAAACTTTACCTACTTCTCCATTTCTTTTTCTATAACAAACTATGCAAATGACTGCAAAATGGTATGGCATTTATATATTATGCTGCAAAAATATTAATATATTCCATTAAAGGGGGCTGCTTCAGATCTCAGCGAAGTTGTTACATAATACAATATAGGGTATAAATGTTTTGCCTTAAGGGATATAGATAGGGGTTTATAGACCTGATATATCAGGAATTCTCCTGAAGGCTGTTAGGTCTGTGGAAATGAAATATATAGGTCCCTACTCTCGACACTCACCAGCTATGAGAGAACGTTGTGGCGGGGGTGGGGTGGGGGGAGATTGTGAATAGACTCGAAAAGCTGGGATGTGAGGCAACAGAGTAGAAAAAGCATTGGCTTTTTCTTATGTTTCTGTGTATAAGTCATTTAGAATCTCTGAGTTCCACTCTTCTTTTTTAATAGAAATATAAGATATATATGATATACATAAATATCAGGGTTATACATATGGCCATGATGTTTTAAGGATCAGAAAACTACCTAAGAGTGCAATCGAAAAAATTATTTTTAACTTACATAATATGTATACTTGAATATTAGTATAAGTTATAAAAGTAAAGGAATGGAATAAAAGAACAGGACAAACCAGTTTCATTTCTTTTTACAACTGCCTCCACTTCTGGGTCAGCTTTTCCTGTAATGGGGGAGACTTGGACTGCTTCTAGTAGATGGCTGGTAAAGCGCAGATATCTGCCTCTGTTCATTGATTACAGATTAAATTATATTTGTTAGTTTTTTTTTTTTAAGATTTTGTTTATTTATTTGAGAGAGAGAGAGAGAGACCAAGCAGGGAGGAGGGGCAGAGGGAGAAAGAGAGAGAGAGAGAGAAGCAGACTCCTTGATGTGCAGGGAGTCCAAGTAGGGGCTCAATCCAGGACCTGGAGATCATGACCTGAGCCAAAGGCAGACGCTTAACTGACTGAGCCACTCAGGCACCCCAATTATATTAATTAGTTAAGACAAAAAAAATTTTTATGTGCAAAATAACCTTGCTGTTTGGTTAAATTTAGATGGAATTGCAGTAGGTTGGCACTACTTTAAATTACCTTATTTGAAGTTAACACTTTTCGCCTTAAAAATTGTTCATTAATCAAAACATAAAAGTGAGTATGTTGGTCCAAGACAAGTTACATTTTTACAGAAGAACATCAGACCTGCCCTGGAGCTCCAGGTGTGGGGAACTGAACAACTCCCATCAGAATTAGATTAGAAATTCAAGACACCATCATCAGTAGGAGGAGCAGAGACTTATATTTCTCTGAAATATAAGGCGTTTTTACTTGTAGTTATGACTTTTTATGAGATCAGTATTTATTCCATTTACACCCTTTACAAACTTGAAAAACTCTACAGCTCTTTTGAAATGCTCAAATGCACGTGACTCCACATCACATAAAGAACGAATTATTTTCAAAGGTGAACCATAGCTTTCTCACAAATAAACACTCAATCTGTCTACTTTGGCAGCTGCCAAAAATAGTGTTTTTGTTTAACTCAAAATTACAACTTGCATGACGGGATATAGATCAAAAGATGTGATAAACAATGTAAATGTTCAAATCTGAATATGAGAAAAACTGAACAAGCCGGTATATTTAAAATGTTCTAAAAGCAATAGATAATCTTAATAAAAGTGAAGGACATCCAGAATTTTCTACCAAGATAGAAAATGGTCACCGCTCACTCCCTGGAGCTGCTGTGCCTGGTTACAAATCCAGCTTTTGCCTCCTACTAGGGGGGTGAATTGGCCAGGTTCTCTTCTAACCTCACTGTGATTTCCTCAGCCTCAAAATGGAGGTAACAGTATCTACCTCATGGAGTTGTCATAATTCCCAGAGTTAATACCTATAAAGGACTTAAAACACCTCTTGGCACATAGCAAGTGCTCAATAAATGTTAGCTATGGATATTCTTCCACTACTTAATAAAAAGAATTCTGTTGAAAAATACAGCAAAATAACAGAGTCCCATTGATCTCTTAGGCACAGTCTTCTAGGAGGACCTCATTGAATTATACACAAGTGCAAAATATATTCTTTTTTTTAAAAGATTTTATTTATTTATTTGACAGAAAGAGACACAACGAGAGAGGGAACACAAGCAGGGGGAGTGGGAGAGGGAGAAGCAGGCTCCCCGCCGAGCAGGGAGCCCGATGCGGGGCTCGATCCCAGGACCCTGGGATCATGACCTGAGCCGAAGGCAGACGCTTAACGACTGAGCCACCCAGGTGCCCCCAAAATATATTCTTAAGACAATATTTTAACTATCTACTTTGATAATATGTCAGCTAATACAGTAAAGCAGATTTCATTTTTGTGGGCTTATAGGATGCCAGCCATCAATATTTTTTTAAATCAGGTAATTGCCTATTTGTTTCCAAATATGCAGATATTCCAAATTATTTAAACAACCACCTTGATTTGATTTAATAAATTCTTCTCTATGCATGTGAATGCTTTGGTTCATGAAGACATGACTTTTAATAAACTAATAAAATAAAAGTTGCTGTATTCGAATTTCATGGCCCTGTCTTGTGTGTTTTGTAGGCCTGTAAATTTTTTCTTTCTTTACAGTCCACAGACTAATGGGGTATTTGTAAGTATACTGGACTTTCATTTCTTCAAGTGGGTCATATTAAAATAATAGCCATAGAACATTTTCATCTAGTAATAGCATTTGATTATATGCAATCAAGATCTACACAAAACTACGTACGATTTTTTTAAATAAGGAAAATACAAGTACAAAGAATAGCAAAGGAAACACCAAGAAAGCAAAGATATGAAATGAGAGATTAGGGTCAGCAGAGAAGCTCTTTAACAATCACAGGCACCAAAAGAGAGGTTGCTTCATTGTTTTTCTGGTGACATTACTTTTTCCAATGTTTGTAGCAGGTGAGCAAAATAATAACATTCTGTGAACCACATTGGTTTTCTCATAATATTAACAATCCCCAAAAGCCCAGAAAAGCTGTTGTTGTTTCTCTTCTGCATGGTATAACAGAATCAAAATGATTATTAGTCACATATAGAAATCTCCAAACATTCCCAAAGTGCTCTTTGTTTTCCTACCAAGTCAAGGTAGCTTCTGTCCTGTTTATGCATATTTTTGTCAGGTGTCTCATTCATTCGGATACCTACTCTTCCAACCACACTCCGGTATCTGGCTTTGTTTCCAATGCTCAACTGACATTGTTGTCTGTTCCTCACTGAGCCTCTGTATTGTTTTCCTAGGGCTTCTGTAACAATTACCACATACAGGATGGCTTAAAACAACAGAAGTGTATTATCTCAGTTCTGGAGGCCAAATGTCCAAACATAAGGTGCCGGCAGGGTTGGTCCCTCGTGGAGGCACTAAAGGGGAATCTGTCCTAGCTTCTGGTGACTGCCAGCAAGTCTTGGCATGCCTTGGTTTGCAGCTGCATCATTCTAATCTTTGCCTCTGTAATTACAGACCTCCTTCCTTATGTGTCTTCCGTGTGCCTCTATGTCTCTACGTCCAAATCTCCCTCTCCTATAAGGACACCAGCTATAGGCCCCATCTTAAATCAGTGTGACCTCATCTTAACTTGATTACATCTGCAAACACTTTATTTCCAAATAAGGTCACATTCACAGTACCAGGGGTAAGGATTTAAACAAATCCTTTTGAAGAACACAGTTCAACTCACAACATCTTCTAATTGTCAAATCCACTTGACTGTCTTGAGCCTTATCTTCTTTGTTCCCCGTTGTAAGTGAAAACTTCTCACAGAAGTTACCTATATTCCTTGTGTTTACATTTTTTATTCCATTTTCTCCTGAACCCACTTTTTTCATTAATTTTTTTTATTTGAGTGTAGTTAACATACAATAGAGTGATTCCACTTCTCTATACGTTATCCTGCGCTCACCACAAGTAGAGCTGCCATCTGTCACCACAGAACGTTATGACAATATCATTGACTATATTCTTTATGCTGTGCCTTTTATTCTTATGATGTATTCATCCCATAACTGGAAGCCTGTATCTCCCATTCCTCTTCACCCATTTTGCTCATCCACCCACCCCCCTCCCCTCTGGCAACCATCATTTTGTTCTCTGTACTTGTAGGTCTAATTCTGCTTTTCGTTTATTTATTCATTTGTGTTTTTTTAGATTCTGCATATGAGTGAAATCATATGGTATTTGTTTTTCTCAGTCTGACTGATTTCACTTAGCATAATACCCTCTTTAATCAGACTTTTGTCCCTACAACTCCACCAAAGCTCCCTTTGCCAAGACCACAAACATTGCTAAACCTTTTATTAATTAAATATCTCAGTCACAACTGGATCCCTCTTTTATCTTTGAAACTCTTCCTTTATTTGACTTTGGGACACCACTTTCATGGTTGGCTTTCTGTCATCTTTCCAGTCTCTAAAGTTGGGCTCCAAATTTGGACCTATTTTCTTCTATATCTGGAGATACTTCCTATGTGATCCCATCTAATCCCATGGCTCTAAACACCAGCTGCATGAATGATGATTCCTAAACTTAGTATTTCCAGCCCTCATTGCTTCCTCAATCTCCAAATTCATGTAAACATCAGCCTTCTCACCATTGCCACTAGATGTTTAATAAGCATCTCAGTTAAACTACATTCTTGACTCTACTCCCAAAATTAAACGTTAGAGTCACCATTGCCTTATCTCTGTTTCTCATGTTTATTCATTGACTCTGCCTTCAAAGTATATATAACTTCTTACCAACTCCTCTGTTACTTTACTATTTCCAGCAATCATTAACATTTATCTGAGCTATTGCAGTGGATTTCAAACTGGTCTTCCTATGTCTCCCCTGCCCCTACAATCTGTTCTCACCACACCCAGTCAAAGAAATCCTTTTAAATCATATATAGTATTATGCCACACCTTTGCTAAAAACCCTTCATGAATTTAGCATCTCAAGAAACAAACACTGTATCATGCCCCAGGAGCTCTATGTGACCTGGTGTCAGTGCTACTTCTCTGATATCATCTCCTAACATTCAATCATCTCATTCGCTTTGTTCCAGCCATGACAGCATTTTTGCTGTTTCTCGAGCATGTCACATACCCAGGGTATTTGCATCTGCTGTTGCCTCTGCTTGGAATGCCCTTCCCCTTTAGATATTTGCATGGCTCATTGTCTTATTCCTTCATGTCTCTGCTCATATATCTCTTCATCCAAAAGATGACTTACCTAAATTAACAGCCACCGTCTCTCTATCCCTTAGGCTCCTTCTTTCTTCTTCTTGGTACTTATTATGTCTATCATATCATACACTACCTGTTTTCTAGCTCCCCTTAATGTGTTCAGAAACAAGCTCCATGAGAAGAGAAAGTTTGTCTGTTTTTGGTTTTCACTGCTGTATTTATAGATCTAGAAATAGCGTGTGGCACATAGAGGATATTCGATAACATTGGTTGTTTAAATGTCTCTTTTTTCCATTCTCTGCAGCATTTGACACTGTTGGCCACATCCTTCTTGAATGTTCGTTTGGTTTCCCCTACTTCTCTGACCACTAACTCTCAGGCTCCTCCTGAGGGTCCTCTTCCTTTTCTCATCTCTTGAATGTTGGCATCCCCCCAGATTGAGACCTTAGCTCTCTTTTCTCTTCATTCTGTATACACTCCCTTGGTTTCAGTCCAAATCCCATTGCTATGACAAGCACCTACACAAACCCAGATGACCGACATGCAGATCTTTGTCTCCATTTCAAAACTTGCTTCTGGATCCAAACTTGTCTGTCCAGATGCCTTCAATACCTCCACTTGCATGTCCTCAGGGAAGCCTACAGAGGCTTTTCTAGTGACAGCCTGAGGACTGTTCCTCAAACACACATTGTATTCATTGTTTTTATTCCTAACAAAAAGTCCCCAGAAATTGGGCTTATTTTCCTAGTAATGATTAAAAATAATCAAATAGTTGTTCTTTGTTATGCATTTTATTTATATTTTTTCCTAATACATATAATGATTCATTGCAGTAGATTATTAAATCTGTTTTGTGATTGAGAAAACTCAGGCTCAGACACACTAACTTGCTCAAGGTTACAAGGCTTCTAATATCTCATTTTAGCTGTACACTAATCACAAAAAGATTCCAGAACCAATTTAACAATCCGGTCAACAGAATAGGGCTCCCTGTGTCTCAAGGGCTCATTTGCATTTGGGATACTCAATTCACTTGGCATCTCCTAACCACAAAGCCAGGAAAAGTCCATCCTTGAGCATTGACCACCCTCCTCACTCCCACATGGAGTTCAGTTTTAACCTGCCCAAATTGATTTTTTCATTCTTTTCCCACAAATCCTCTGGAAATCAAACATCTCTCCCTCTCTTTCCTTCCCACAAAATTTCCTGTAAAATATCTCAATAAGGGCATGTTGAACGTAAGACATATTTGCATGACAAGCCACATGTCTAAAAATGAAATGCATTATTAAGGTGCAGCTGTTTACAAAGAATATCCAAAAGTATCTTAGAAAGGGTCACTGTGCCTTGTTCTAATCTCCAAAATGGACTATTTGTCCCCATTGCTGTCCTGCCTAAAAAGTCCATTCAGCTCGGGGCGCCTGGGTGGCGCAGTCGTTAAGCGTCTGCCTTCGGCTCAGGTCATGATCCCAGGGTCCTGGGATCGAGCCCCGCATCGGGCTCCATGCTCTGCGGGAGGCCTGCTTCTCCCTCTCTCACTCCCACTGCTTGTGTTCCCTCTCTCACTGTCTCTCTCTCTGTCAAATAAATAAATAAAATCTTAAAAAAAAAAAAGTCCATTCAGCTCAATCATTCCCTCCTCAGAAGTTCTTCCCTGACCTCCCTTGGCAGCCTCCTCTGACCGCCACTCTACATATCTGGGTTCCGTTGTTTATATTTTTGATTTACCTTAATAACATAAGACATAACATGACTATTGGGATGAAAGGCAAGCACAGATTGTCTAGAATTTAGACATGATGCTAATTTCCATAAACTTGTGGTTTTAACTGCCATGGAAGAAACAGAACTAAAACATACGTTCCATTGTTTTCATAACTGATTATGTGTATTCTTCACAATTTTATGTATTTTATAGTTTCCTCTTGGAAGCCGGAAATCATGTACACATTTCCAAATTACACTGACTTTATGCCAACTGGAGGCAAGGGCCATATCATACGCATTTCTCTACCCTCTGTAGCAGAATATATACTAGGTGTTCAGTACACGTTGAATGAATAATGGATGGACGAATCAAAACAGTCCTTTCTTGCCCCACTCTGGAGCACCTGCTTGAGTAATATTCAAAATCATGATGCAAAAGATAACCACATTTTTTAAACCAAACATTAGAACATTTGGTCTCATAGCATATACGACCTTGTAAGAATTTGGGGACCAAATATTTGATTGTCATATTTAAAAATCTGGGCTTTCGCATATGGTCACCCCTCTGTTTGCTACAGAAAGTATTGAGAAATAAGAACATAAACCTAAACGCCGCTTGGGATACAGTAGCCATATTTTTAATGCTTAAGAAGAAAGAGGTATAATATTAAAATTTGGAAATCTTCATACAAAGACAGCGAAGCAAGCTAGAGGTTAATAGGAGCTGATCTGATGCATGCATTTTGCTTCACCTCGAGGGAAACTGCAGGCTTGAGGCTCCAGTTTCTTCCCCTGGATTAAATCAGGTGTAGCCTAGGCAGGCTCTCACGCAGGGGCAGCTGCTGAGTCTGTCCAGAAAACGGCTGCGCCAGCAGCGATTTCCCCGCGGCCCTCCTGTTTAACTGAATGAGAACCAGCAGGTGACTGGTGCCATGACGGGGGAATCACAGACCCGCTCTGAGCCGGTCACTGTGTGGCGGAGCTAATAGACACCCTTTTAAGTGGCGCACTGGATTCTGCTCAGGGATAGGGCATGCAGAGGTTTTCCTATTATTATTATTATTTTCATGTCCTAGAGTTGTGACTTTGAAACCAATATTTTTACATATTATGTAATTAACATGGCGAAGTAGTGATGTCTCATGTAATTTATTTTATAAAGTGATTATATATCTTACAACCCATTATTACTAAGAAAATGTTAATACACCTTAAATATATTTTTGTCCTAATGTTAATGACAAGCAGTGATAAGAAAGAGAGCCGGGGATCAAGGAACAGTTTCCCTTCCCAACATATTGTGTATTTGTTCTGTGAATAGTATGTGTTTGGATGCCACAAAATGGTTAGAAATGTGGAGAATGAAGGCATCTGTATATACAAAATGGTAATGAGCATTCATTAAGTAGGAAAAAGGTAAGCATTGCTGTTAATGTTCCATTAAGCCTCAAGCATCAGAAGAGCACTAAATTTCACCAGATCTTGGATTTTATAGGGAGTAAAGACAAAGCTAACTATCTGTTTTGAATGAGGTTTACTCAGTCCTATTCAAAGACAATAGGCATTAAAAGAGACACATGTCAATTTATAACTCAGTGAATCTATCTTTATAGAATAAATAGAATACATATATATATGTATATATATATACATATATATATGCGACTAGCAAAGCAACTCATGCCTAGCAGGGAGAGAAATTTAGAAACTACTTACACTCAAATGCTACAAAGATATATAAAAATAAAGGCATATAAAAACATGTACGTGGATGACAGAAGTTTATGCTAAGATTTTGCTTTGTGCTACTTAATGAGAACACATTTTGTTCAAAGTCTACACAATATAACAAACAGTTGACAAAAATTATAAACAAAAGCTTGAGACATTATCAGAGAATGTTAAATAAGCAAAAGAATGAAGGCATTTAACTGAAATTAGAAGACAATAGATTCAGATAAAAAAATTTTAATACAGTTCAGAGTTTCTTTAAAGTTTTAATGATCACAAAGCATTAGAACCTAACCCCCTGAAGGTGGTGGGGGATGGTGGCATAGCAACAATTAATATTAGTCTCTAAGCCCCCAAATTTACTCTGGTTGTCAAAAAAAGTCATGTGTTTAGTTAATGATCCCTACAGCATTGTATTTGTCTGAAACTTTCATCTACATCGCTGTCCGCTGGCTTAAGGCTTACACCTTTGCTCTTAATAAAAGAAAAGAAAGCTATTTAACTAAATCTCCTAACCATTAAAAACAATTGGTTTTACAGCCACTTTCAAGTCCCCCTCAGAGAAAGCTACTGCAAAAAAAATACCTACTTTGATGTGCTGTGGGGCTTAATCAGACATTCTAGAGTCAACAAATGCTAAGAAAAAAACCCCAATAAAATGCTTTAAAAAATTGTAAGTCAGTTTGATAGAGTCTGAGTTGCATGTTTGTAGCGCTTTTGGAGATCTGCCAGTGTTAAATAGGATCCAGTTGGTGTGGACTGAAGGATTCCTGGCAGCAAATCAGGACAGAAAATCTGACCAAATAATGTCTTTTCGAATAAGTGACAGCTAAAATCTGTTCTCTGGCTCTTACTGCTGTGAGTAAATGGGCAGATATTTTATTTAAACACGTAAGTGTGAAAGAAAGTTGTCATTTCCATGTTCTGAAAATTCCAATTGAAAAAATAAGGTATTTTTCAATATCGTTTTTTAATGAAGTTTGCTATTTTAGGAGAATTTGTCAAGAAAATAATGTAGACCTTACCTATTTGTTTTTTTTTTTTTTAGAAATCAAGTTTGAAATTCCATGTCTATTTTAAAAAAAAATCATTCCTTCTATGCCACTGTTAATATTCAGGAAAAGAGAAGCGATTGAAGCAAGCTAAAGAAGAAGCTATGGCAGAAATTGACCAGTACAGAATGCAGAGAGAGAAGGAGTTTAGACTGAAACAATCTAAGGTAAGCAAGAAAGTAAACACAGCTTTTTTTTTATGCAGCATAGATTATAATATATTAATATTCAAAAGGTATAATGCAGAATATCAAGGGAGAAAAATACACTGGATTGAGCAGATGCAGTTCAGCTAAGCCTGAACATCAAACTAAATCTTACACATTCTAGAATTACTGATTTTACATTTTCACTTTCAAGACTTTTTGATTTGCTATAGAAAGTGTCAATCAATAGCTAATATCTAATATGTGGTACCCGTTAAAAATCATATTTTAAAATATTCAAATTGAAGGGCCTGGTTGAAGTATTATTCCTACCACAGATTACTGACTGACACATTTTATTAAGAAAAACACTTCAGAAAACGTATTTTTTCTATCAACGTTTACTACTACAATCAATAAAGAAGTGTTGCACACCGTTACAGAATGAATTTGTTAAGCCACATCTTCTTTGGTGAATTCAAGATTTACAAATGACCAAAGTAGATAGTGCTGCATATTGCTGAAAAGGCTTCTGGTTTTTTGGGTTTTTTTTAATTTCCTTTTCAACTGTCTGGCTTCATTCAACAAATCTTTCATGAAAATATTTTTAAAAGGGTTTTTCCTCCACTAGCATTTTCAAAATATCTACAATTTACAGTAAAAAAAAAAATAAGTACATGAAACTTTCAGAACCAACATCCTCCCTTCTATGTTGCAACATGGACTAAAAAAAAATTATTAAATTCCATGTGTTACAAACTAAAGTTTATATGATATGGTATGGTTTTTCCTCAGTAGAAACATAAATAAAGGCTGACACTGCAAGATAAATTACAAGCACTTTGGAAATCCCCTTATTTACAACTTTTATTTTAGTGGGAGTGGATGTGGGGCTTGTGGAGGATCAGGTAAATTGAATCCCATGGTAAGAAAAACTTTTCCAGTGGGCTCTTTCTTTTTTCTTTTTTCTTAATTTTCTTTTTTAAAAAAGATTTTATTTATTTATTTGACACACACACACACACACACACACAGAGCATGAGCTAGGGGAGGGGCAGAGGGAGAGGGAGAAGCAGACTCCCCGCTGAGCAGGGAGCCGGATGTGGGGCTCCATCCCAGGACCCCCGGATCATGACCTGAGCCGAATGCAGACGCTTAACTGCCTGAGCCACCCAGGCACCCCCAGTGGGCTCTTTCTTAACAGAAAAAGTCCTTCCTAGAATAAAAATGGACCACTCAGCTAAAATAAATTCTTCTTATTAGTATTTCAACAAAGGCATCATAAAATCCAAAGTCTATATACAGCCCTCCATGATTGGCCCTAGGCTATCTTGCTAATCTGTCAGTTCTGAAAATGTCATGCGCTTACTTTTTACTGTGAAACGCAGATATTTTTTAAATGCTAGTGTAAGGAAAAGCATTTCTTTATATTCTATGAAAGATTTATTGAAAGAAGCCAGCCAATTGAAAAGGAAATCATAAGGAAATAGAACAGTGTTCAGCAATGTGAAACAATATCTACTTTGGTCATTTGGAACATTTTCTATTACTTTTGTCTCTACTTGTTCTATTCTAGCCACATCTGCCTTCCAGTTCTTCCTCAAACAGACTGAACACACGATTGCCAACAGCACCTTTGCACATGTTATATTTGCTCCCTGGAATCATCTTCTTATAGACATTTTCATCCTTCTTTGATCTCTGTTCATTTGTTAACTCTTCTTTCTGATCACTTTATTTAAAACTGTGTCTTTCATTAAAAAAAGAAAGTAATTCCCCACTATAGTCATATCATGTATCATTACTAGATACATTATATATTTACATTTTTTTACTTTTGCCTATCTTTCCTTCTGAACTATAACACCAAAATGGCAGGTTCTATGTTTTGTTCTGTCACTTTCCCCAGCGATGGAATAGTGTCTGCTCCATAGTAAGCATGCAATAAATATTCACTGAGAGAATGGGTAACTAACATTTCTTCTGTGCCTTTATCTTTCCCATTGAGTCCTGTCATGACCCATGACATATTGGGACCTGAGAAAATAGTCATCCTTAATACCAACCAACATTTATTATTCCAGGCAGAATATTTCTGATGTATTTATTTCTATTTTTAAGTAGTAACAAGACTGACTGTAATTTTAGAAAGTAGTTGGGTTAAATCTCTTGAAATATTGTTTCTCCAGAAGGATCTCATAAGATGTAAATCTGGTTCAGGATATTTGTTCTCTGCTTTGGAAAATAATTAAAACTCCTCATTGCTCTCATAATTAGAGCTCTAAGCCAATTTTCCAGCTAGTTGATCAAAAGCTCACAGAGAAAGGTCAACGTGCTTAGGCCTCCGCTACTTCAAGCATATTGTAAAACCATTAGCACAAGATATTCTTTCCTTGGCATGACCTCCATATGTCAGACATATTGCTATTCCAGTTAAATCTCATCATCATTAACCCAGAGCAAGTAGGAGGTCTGGGAGGAGACCCAAGAAGCCAGTTTTCTGCCTGCTGTGGGGGAGACACCTCCATGTTACTTTTTCTAGTTGCGTCTTAGCTCTTGTTGATGTATGTGTTGTTTCAATTCCCCTGATGTATCAACAGAAGCAGGTATCCCAATGTGAGTTGTTTATCAACAAATATTGTTTTATTAAAGATTTATTTATCCATTGCTTGTCATTGCTACCAGATATAATTTCTTCTACAAAAGAAGATATTACATTGCTAAAAGGAAATCTGGACGACAGTAGAAACATGAAATCTATTGTTAATGCATGTAGAAGTTAGATGGACCATGAGTCTAAACAGAAGACATGAAAATGGTTGCCTGGGGCATCTTGAAGACTTTTGTATCTTTAGTCTTTCTTCCTGAATTCATATCATGAAAATATTCTGTTTTCCTGAAACAACCATAGATTGAGAATGTAAAACTGTGTTTTCCTTATGATAGTGGGGCCTGAAACTGAACCTCTGCTTTCTCTTAAAAAAAAAAAAAAAAGTTTTATTTATTTTATTTGAGAGAGAGAGTGAGTGTGTGTGGGGTGGGGGGAGGAGAAGGAAGAGGGAGAGAATCTCCAAGCAGACTGCCCGCTGAGCGGAATCCGACACAGAGGCTCAATCCCACAATTCATGAGATCATGACCTAAGCTGAAACCAAGAGTAAGATGCTTAACCAATTGAGCCACCCAGGTGCCCCCGCTCTGCTTTCTCTTAAACAGGAACATTTGAACAATTGGAACATTTGAACAATTTATAAAGAAACGTATTGAATGTTGAAAGATTTCACCAACACCATCAGTCATTTAGCTGTAAATCTATATGCATCAATCTCAATACTGAAGCTTTGAAAATTAACAAGAAGAAGTCCTTAAGGCGCACCCTTTGATGAAATGTACCACCCCATGTCACACAATTATTAACTTCTAATTTATATAGTGTCCCAAACATTCAGATAGCAGGCTTCTGCCAACAAGAGCAACAGAATGTAGGTAATAAGTTCTCTGTAATGCCTAGAGTTCTGATCATTCTATTCAGTTCAGCAAATATGCATTGAGCATCTACTACGCTTCAAGCAGTGGTTGAGACACTTATAATACATCAGTGGACAAGATGATTGATCCTTTGTGGAGCTTATGTTCATTCCTTTACTCTCCTGTATGGCTTAAATCAACACTGTCTGCCTATATAAAGGTATGGAATTCTTCCTGAGGAAGGCCATTTAAAATAGTATATGGTACCAGAGAAGAGGTGGGTGGGTGAAGGGTGTTAAGAGTACATTTATCTTAATGAGCGTCGAGTAATAGAATTGTTGAATCGCTGTATTGTACACCTGAAACTAATATAACACTGTATGTTAAGTATGCTGGAATTAAAATAAAAAATAAAGTAAAAAAATAATAAAACAGTATATGCTTGGTCACTGGTATAACAATGTCTAAGAAACACTGTAGAAATTCAAATTACTGCACATCAAATAAACTCAAAAATAATATTATGTTTAATTATTCAGGACGAGACATGGACTATGGGCTACTTTTTAACGGTATTCCAATGTTTCTGGAACTGTAAAATGGATTAAAAAATTAAAAAGCACAAGCAACACAATCAGTAAAAACTCATAATAATAATCACTAGTATTTACTGATTAGTTGCTCAGGGCTAAACTCCTTGTGACGTACCGTCTCTACTATAATCCTTTCAGAAAATCATCATATTGTCTTAGAAAAGCACATGAAGAATACAACTAATAGTAGTAGCTGTCGTCTGTGCATTAGACCTGCACAGTCAAAAATGGTGGCCACTTCACATATATAGCTAAGGAACACTCAAAATGTAGCTCGTCCATGGGTGGGGGGGGTGGGTGTAACTGGGTGATGGGCATTAAGGAGGGCACAGGATGTAATGAGCACTGGGTGTTATATACGACTGATGAATCACTGAACTCTACCTCTGAAACTAATAATACACTATATGTTAATTAATTGAATTTAAATTAAATTAAATTAAATTAAAAAAAGAAATGTAGCTAGTCCCTATTAAGATGTTCTGTAAGTGTAAAATATATACCAGATTACAAAAACTTAGTATGAAAAACAACAATGCAATAATTTTTATACTGATTGTACAAGATAATAGTATTAAGAATACATTAGGTTAAATAAAATATATTATTAAAATCAATTTTGCCTCTTTCTTCTTACCTTTTTAATGTGACTCTATAAAATTTAAAATTACTTATATGGCTTGTTGGGGCACCTGGGTGGCTCAGTTGGTTAAGTGACTGACTTGATTTCGGTTCAGGTCATGATCTCAGGGTCGTGAGATGGAGCCCCGTGGTGGGCTCCCTGCTCAGCAAGTAGTCTGCTTGAGCTTCTCTCTCTCAAATAAAGAAATAAAATCTTTTTAAAAGATTACTTATACGGCTTGCTTTGTGGGTCATGTTACATTTCTATTGGACAATGCTGAAATAAAGAACCTAAGGTTGAAATGAATTTTTCCAAGGTCCTACAGGATAGTTGCAGCAATCTAACCTAATAATTGCTATTTTTAACACTGCTCCAAAGAAAAATAGATAATAATTTTAAAATAGTTTGTTTTATAAATTTTTCATCACTAAAGACATTGGATTTAAGACTTTTTTTGAGTTTGGTAGAATCTCACTTAAGATAGTAGATTTAGAGGAAAAATAGATTTTGGTAAAATTATTTTGGTAAGTAGTTCTCTTCCATTTTTAAACTTCTTCCTAGCAAGGGAAATTCAATCCATATGTCTCTGCTCCTTGTATTCTCACTTATCAAAATGTTATTTTATAAAAGTTATTTGATGTCTTAGAAGCTAGATTTCCTTAAGTGATTTTCTCTAAACTGGGAAGCCCTTATTGCATGGAGTATAAACAAAAAAGAACTTGAACCTGATGGCCTCAATCACATTTGATTTCAAGTTTAGGACCCAGAAAGATAATGTGAATTCTAGAATTTAGAATAGTCTAAAGACCCTGAAGTAGAAGTCAATCATTAGGGGAGTCTCTTGGATTGAACTAAATGCACACTCACAGAAGAGAAAAACAAAAACAAAAACCAGCTGTGTAGCCTTAACAATACTGTTTAAGAAAGGCTGAGTTTACAAAGGAGATAAATTAGGAGCTAATTGTTTGCTTAGCAAAGGATAACTTTACAAAGGGTTTCACTGCAGAATCCCTTTAAATTGGCAATCCCCTGGTGAAATTATATTTTGGTCAAATCTCTTGGAGATAATGGGAAATACTGGGAAACCCTGCCTATGAGAGAGCAACCAGAAAGATATATTAAACTGCATCTAAAAATATAATGTAACTAAATGGACAAGTATATCTTAAGTTGAAAGAAATTCAATTTATATTAAAATTTTCAAAATTATATCTATTACCCAAAAAGAGATACCTATGCATGTCAAATTATCTTACCAGGCATGTTGTTGCTTATCTTCCTGAAAAACAACAATCAGTTCAGATAATATATTTTAAAAATTGGCAAACCAGTTATTTGCTCTTTAAAAACCAGCAAAACTGGTTTAATGATGTCTTTCAACTTTATTTTCCAGACTTTTAATTCAGAAAAGTAAGCCATGGGGAAGATACAGGAACAGAATTGAAACTATTATAAATATATGAAAAATGTAATACATGAAAAAACTTCTGAGTATGGTATCATGATTGTGAATGTGCCTTCAGTTTATACTGCCTCAAAGCAGAAGTAACTGACCATGGCTACTTTTCATTCTTTAGGAATGTTTATCCATCTTACTTACAGTATTGGCGATTGTATCCATTCTCTGAGAAAGTTCTGGAAAAATAATATGTAAGGTGTACACCATAGAACAATCATTAATAAATAAGCCAAAACAAGTTTAACTAGTAAAACAATTACACTTTAAAATGATGTATAGTGTGGTGAATTCTGTCTGTTTTATTTTGTTAGGTAATGGGCTCTCAAAGTAATCTCTCAGAAGAAATAGAAGAGCAAACACAAGGGAAGATAAAAGAACTGAGCGGAAGCTACAACAAGTACATGGAAAGTGTGTTGAAACAGCTTTTGAACATTGTTTGTGATGTGAAGCCAGAAATCCATGTAAACTACAGAGCCACCAACTAAATGTGCACCCTCCTGTTCAATCAATGGTATATGCACGCCACCTGGTTGCTTATGGTTTCAAGTTTATATTAAGAAACTTGAAATGTAAATCTTAAATTTACTAGACATCTACAGATTTCAATGTGACATAATTCACACAAGAGCACTGAATTTGAAAGCAAACAAACAAAAAGTTGTTGCATCTTTCTGGGTAACAGGCATGACTTGTCATTTAATGTGAAGTAAATCAAACATGCGGAGTAACATATTTTTTGACACTTGGCAGAAAAATATGAACCTGGCCACTTTTTAGTGAATATGTGGTTTTAAAAAAATGCTTCTTTTTAGCAATTTAGAAAATTTTTCTTTGTTGTAGCTGTTAAAAGATCATTTTTTTTTAATTTTATTATGTTATGTTAGTCACCATACAATACATCGTTAGTTTTTGATGTAGTGATCCACGATCCATTGTTTTCGTATAACACCCAGTGCTCCATGCAGTACATGCCCTCCTTAATACCCATCACCGGGCTAACCAATCCCCCCTCCCCCCTCCCCTCTAAAACCCTGTTTGTTTCTCAGGTCCATAGTGTCTCATGGTTCATCTCTCCTTCCAATCCCCCCTGCATTTTTCCTTTCCTTCTCCTAATGTCCTCCATGTTATTCCTTATGTTCCACAAATAAGTGAAACCATATGATAATTGACTTTCTCTGCTTGACTTTTTTCACTTAGCATAATCTCCTCCAGTCCCATCCATGTTGATGTAAAAGCTGGGTATTCATCCTTTCTGATGGCTGAGTAATATTCCATTGTATATATGGACCACATCTTCTTTATCCATTCATCTGTTGAAGGGCATCTCGGCTCTTTCCACACTTTGGCTATTGCGGACATTGCTGCTATGAACATTGGGGTGCATATGGCCCTTCTTTTCACTACATCTGTGTCTTTGGGGTAAATACCCAGTAGTGCAATTGCTGGGTCCATAGGGTAGCTCTATTTTTAAATTTTTGAGGAACCTCCACACTGTTTTCCAAAGTGGCTGTACCAACTTGCATTCTCACCAACAGTGTTAAGAGGGTTCCCCTTTCTCCACAACCTCTCCAACATTTGTTGTTTCTTTCCCTGTCCATTTTTGCCATTCTAACTGGTATAAGGTGGTATCTCAGTGTGGTTTTGATTTGGATTTCCCTGATGGCTAATGATGATGAACATTTTTTCATGTGTCTATTAGCCATTTGTGTGTCTTCTTCAGAGAAGTGTCTGTTCATCTCTTCTGCCCACTTTTTGACTTGATTATTTGTTTTTTGGGTGTTGAGTTTGAGAAGTTCTTTATAGATCTTGGATACCAGCCCTTTATCTGTAGTGTCATTTGCAAATATCTTCTCCCATTCTGTGGGTTGCCTCTTTGTTTTGTTGACTGTTTCCTTTGCTGTGCAGAAGCTTTTTATCTTGATGAAGTCCCAAAAGTTCATTTTTGCTTTTGTTTCACTAGCTTTTGGAGATGTATCTTGAAAGAAGTTGCTGTGGCCGATGTCAAAGAGGTTACTGCCTATGTTATCCTCTAGGATTTTGATGGATTCCTGTCTCACATTGAGGTCTTTCATCCACTTTGAGTTTATCTTTGTGAATGGTGTTAGAGAATGGTCGAGTTTCATTCTTCTGCATGTGGCTGTCCAATTTTCCCAGCACCATTTATTGAAGAGACTGTCTTTTATCCATTGCATGTTTTTTCCTGCTTTGTCAAAGATTATTTGACCATAGAGTTGAAGGTCCATATCTGGGTTCTCTATTCTGTTCCATTGGTCTATATGTCTGTTTTTGTGCCAGTACCATGCTGTCTTGGTGATCACAGCTTTGTAATATAGCTTGAAATCGGGCAACGTGATGCTCCCAGCTTTATTTTTCTTTTTCAACATTTCCTTGGCGATTCGGGGTCTTTTCTGATTCCATACAAATTTTAGGATTGTTTGTTCCAGCACTTTGAAAAATGTCATTGGAATTTTGATCGGGATGGCATTGAAGGTATAGATTGCATGGAATATTTTTCCATCTTTTTGTGTCTTCTTCAATTTCTTTCATGAGTGTTTTGTAGTTCCTAGAGTATAGATCCTTTACCTCTTTGGTTAGGTTTATTCCGAGGTATCTTATGGTTTTTGGTGCTATTGTAAATGGAATTGTTTCTCTAATTTCTAAAAGATCATTTTTAAAGGAAGATTTGTACCTCATACAGGTATAAAATGAACAGATGTCAAAGATTTTATTTGTCATTAATCAATGAGGAAACCAGTAAGATGCTACCACTAGTTCAAATAAGAATACTAAGAATGTCAAAGATAGAGAAATGAGAGATTCTCGATGATAGAAAGATAGATAGATAGATAAATAGATGATAGATAGATAGATAAATAGATAGATAGATGATAGGGATGATAGAGAAAGAGAAATGGGTTGGTTATATAATCATCCTTTCTGCCTAACTTCAACTAACCAGATATTCTTCTCTTTCAACTATTATTCTTTAAAAGAAAAAAGTAAATGATAATTAAATGAGGTGCTCACATAGATGTTTAGGTTTAAAAACAAATAAAAAATTGTCCCAGGAGATGTTATGTGTTATATGTTATGAATTGAATGTTTGTATCCCCCCAAAGTTTATATGTTGAAATCTAATCCCTAGGGTCATGGTATTTGGAGGTGGGCCTTTTGGTGGGTAATTAAGTCATGAGAGTGGAGCCCTCATGATTGGAATTACTGCCCCTATAAGAAGAGGCCAGAGAGCTAGTTCACTCACTCTATCATGTGAGGATAGAAGTTGGCAGTCTGCAACCTGGAAGAGGGTTCTCACCAGAACCTGACCATTCTGGCACCCTGATCTCAGACTTCCAGCCTCTAGAACTAAGAAAAAATAAATTTTCTGTTATTTATAAGCCATCCAGTCTGTATGGCACTTGGTTATATCAGCCCCCCAAAGTGATACAGACATTATGCTGTTAGCCCAGCCATCTAAACAGCAATAGCTAAATTCTTGTTAAGTACCAGGCACTTTAGGTAACATGTATGATTATCCTGATCCCATTGTGGTGGGTAGTGTCAGCATCCCTGTTTTACAAAATGGGAAATAAAAATTAAGGAACTTGCTTGGAGTTGTTTGTGTAACAGTGACAGGGGACTTCCTGTCTGGCCAATGACTCCAATGTTCCCACCCTTCATTACTTACCATACTACCTCCCTGAAAAGTTTCTATATTTACATCATTAAGAATCCTGAGTACTCTGATTTTCCAATAGTATATGCAGACAAATTTTAATTCCAGTCTAAACAAAATTTAATTGGTGAATTTTAATTGTTACCAAACTATTCATATATTCAATTCCAAATATAAACTGAAATTATTCTAATTGGTCATTGTTTTAGATTACCCCAAATTAGATTTAGGTTTCCCTCTCCAGACAAAATTAAAACTTTACCACATAGTTTTAAATCTGAGAAATATTCAATTTTATATTGACATTTGGCAAACCGAAGAAAAATTTAATTTCATTTGTTTTTCCCAACTTTTTGAGCAAGGAAAACCAAACAGGTTAGTTTTTTTAATTTCTTGTGATAGATTTTTCTATTTGCCAGAAAGACAACTGATTCCCCAGTTAATGACCAGAAGGGTATCAACCTTTCTTTTTTTATTATTATTATTATGTTATGTTAATCACCATACATTACATCATTAGTTTTTGATGTAGTGTTCCATGATCCATTGTTTGCGTATAACACCCAGTGCTCCATGCAGAACGTGCCCTCTTTAATACCCATCACCAGGCTAACCCATCTTCCCACCCCCTCCCCTCTAGAACCCTCAGTTTGTTTTTCAGAGTCCATCGTCTCTCATGGTTCGTCTCCCCCTCCGATTTCCCCCCCTTCATTCTTCCCCTCCTGTTATCTTCTTCTTTTTTTTTTTTAACATATAATGTATTATTTGTTTCAGAGGTACAGATCTGTGATTCAACAGTCTTGCACAATTCACAGCACTCACCACAGCACATACCCTCCCCAATGTCTATCACCCAGCCACCCCATCCCTCCCACCCCCCACCACTCCAGCAACCTCAGTTTGTTTCCTGAGATTAAGAATTCCTCATATCAGTGAGGTCATATGGCCAACAGACACATGAAAAAGTGCTCAACATCGCTCGGCATCAGGGAAATCCAAATCAAAACCTCAATGAGATATCACCTCACACCAGTCAGAATGGCTAAGATTAACAAGTCAGGAAACGACAGATGTTGGCGGGGATGCGGAGAAAGGGGAACCCTCCTACATTATTGGTTGGAATGCAAGCTGGTGCAGCCACTCTGGAAAACAGTATGGAGATTCCTCAAAAAGCTGAAAATAGAGATACCATACGATCCAGCAAAGGCACTACTGGGTATATACCCCAAAGATACAAATGTAGGGACCCGAAGGGGTATGTGCACCCTGATGTTTATAGCAGCAATGTCCACAATAGCCAAACTGTGGAAAGAGCCAAGATGTCCATCCACAGATGAATGGATAAAGAAGATGTGGTATATATATATACAATGGAATATTATGCAGCCATCAACCTTTCTTTAGAACAATGTCCTTTAATTTTTCCTGGGGGATGGGGGGAGGTAAGGCATCAAGTAAAATTGCCTCCCTAAAATAAGGACAAAAATACTGATTTGAAGGATACATGCACCCTGATGTTTATAGCAGCATTATCAACAATAGTCATATTATGGAATGAGCCCAAATGTCCATCTACTGATGAATGGTTAAGAAGAGGTGATATATACCCATACAGTGGAATATTGCTCAGCCATCCAAAAGAATTAAATCTTGCCATTTACAATGACATGGACAGAGCTAGAGTGTATTATGCTAAGTGAAATAAGTCAATAAGAGAAAGACAAATACCATATGATTTCACTCACATGTGGAATTTAAGAAACAAAACAGACGAACATAGAGGAAGGGAAAAAAAAGAGAGAGAGGGATGCAAACCATAAGAGACTCTTTACTATAGAGAACAAACTGAGGGTTGATGGAGGGGAGATGAGTGAGGGACGTGCTAAATGCGTGATGGGTATTAAGGATCCACTTGTGTTGAGCACTGGATATTATATGTAAGTGATGAATCAATAAAATCTACTCCTGAAACCAGTATCACACTATATGTTAACTAACTAGAATTTAAATAAAAACTTGAAAAAGAAAAATATAAAGGGGAAATCAAGACAGCCTAAAATGAAGGAAAACTAAAAGAATTTGTTGCCAACCAACTTACACTAAAAGAATGACTATCTTGGTTATTTGGAATTTAACAAAGAAATAACTCATTAAATTAAGTTTGTGACAATATCGGGGGAAAATAAATGTTTTCTGGTGCACAGAGTGAAAAAAAAATAATGAAATAATGAAATAAAGTAAAATAAAGTAATAAAATAAAATAAGGACAGCCAAGAAGGATATCCACTTCAACATGGATTTGGAGAATTTGATTACTCCTACAAAGGTGAGATATGTAAAACAATGAGCAAACTGCACATTTGAAAAATTATCCTGTGAAAAGGTAATTCTAAAAAACAGCCTTGTGATTTGCCTTAGATATCTTATCTTGTAAAAAATGTCTTGAATATCTTACCTCATGAAAACCATCAAGATGTCAATTTCTGGATAGGAAAAGCTTGAATATATATCTGGAACACATTCCTGAGTCTACACAGGAGATAGGATGATTTTTTAGGCTTAAATGCAATAGAAATACACTAAAATCAGTATGGGATTTTTCTCAGCGTAAAGTGGCTACCAAGGCCAGAAGTCAGTGATGAAGACTGGGGGTCAATATCCTGTGTGTCTGGTCCCGGCTGTGCCCCACACTCTCTATGTCCCATTGGCAACTTCTTCAATCTCTCTGAGCCTCAGATTCCCTTTAATGTTTTAATAAACAAGATGGCATTCAAGTAAATGATCTCTACGGGCCCTTTAATATTCAATTCTACATACTACATCAGACCATTTATAAATATCAGTACTCATGATTTGTATTTTTTTCATGCACTTCTGTAGTATTTGTTAATTTTTCTTAATGACCCCACATCTGTTCTAAACTCTTGAAGAATGTCAGAACATCTCCCCAAAGTATGCCACTTCGGCATGTGGACTATTTTAAGCTGAGAGCAATCAAGACCCAGCAGACTCAAGAAAAACTTTCACCTCTCCTTTAAGCTACCTAAAAGAATTTGGGTAGGGGACCTAGCCCAGGAAGAGAATTTTACTAAGAGATAACTTCTGTATCTGAATAACCTATCTGTATGGCAGGACAAACATCTAATTACCAAACATCTGCTCTTTTTAATATCCTGTGACTCACTGTCCTTCCTTTTGCGCCCCAGGTCCTTATCTCATTCCTTAGTTCAAGAAGGCATTTAAGGGGCCCCTGGGTGGCTCAGTTAGGTAAGTGTCCACCTCTTGATCTCACCTCAGGTCTTCATCTCAGGGTCATGAACAGTTCAAGCCCTGCGCTGGGCTCCACAAAGTGTGGAGCCCACTTGAAAAAAAAAAAATGGCCTTTAAGCTTCAATTGTCCCACTGTCCCTGGGTCTCATATTCTTACAGGTCTCCTATATGTGTGTAATTAATCTGTCCTATGTTAATTCGATTATTAGACCAGCCCTAGAACCAAAAAGGATGGAAAAACTCAACACACTATATTGGCAAGAGTATGTGCTGATCTTCAGCATTCTAGATTCTCTGTAGCTCACATAGTTTTGCATTCAGATATGGTTTCATATCTTTGCCTAACTGAATGAGTCATTTTTCAAGAGCTCTCACACTCTCACAGATGGCTGAGCTGCCAGGTTTTACTTTATTTACATATGAAAAAGGTTTTACATATTTCAGAGACAACTCACTTATCTATGACAGCTTTGTCAGTCACAAAAAAATGTTGACTTTTTTTGCACATGTACTTATCCTAAAATAATTTTCCTGTTCATACAGGTCTTCACACAGAAATGCAATAAAGTAAGGATGTGTTTACTCCTCCTGTGTCCTTGTTTTTATCCTTGGCACAATCAGAAAGTGCAAAATGAAAAATGACTCCATTAATTTCTTACTCATTTCCATTGTACCTGAAAGCAAAGCCATGCAATTTACAGAAATGTAGTGGAATAAAAAGGTTTCTGATTTTTTTTCTCTATATTAGCACACAAACACAGATAAGGTCGAGAACTGCCACCAATAATTCAGCACTATTACTTTCTAGATGAGTAGAACTAGTAGAAGAGAGTTGGCCAGAGTATGAAAACCTGCCAATTTTGAAATATCCAGATGAGGCCACCTTAGAATCCGTCAATCCTCAACATGTTAAGAATCCATTGTCTGCAGCGGCCCATAAACATGTGAGTGAGAAAAGTGAAGACCATATAAACCACCCAGAAGACCCATAGACTCCAGAGCAATCATAAATTATTATTTTTTTATTATGTTACGTTAGTCACCATACAGTACATCATTAGTTTTTGATGTAGTGTTCCATGATTCATTGTTTGCATATAACACCCAGTTCTCCATGCAGTACGTTCCCTCCTTAATACCCATCACCGGGCTAACCCATCTCCCCACCCCCACTCCCTTCTGAAATCCTCAGTTTGTTTCCCGGAGTCCGTAGTCTCTCATGGTTCATCTCCCCTTCTTGATTTCCCCCCCTTCGTTTTCCCTTCCTTCTCCTAATGTCCTCCATTAGGAGGACACTAGGAACATATTCCTTATGTTCCACAAATAAGTGAAACCATATGATAATTGACTTTCTCTGCTTGACTTATTTCATTTAGCATAATCTCCTCCCATCCGTGCTGATGCAAAAGTTGGCTATTCATCCTTTCTGATGGCTGAGTAATGTTCCATTGTATATATGGACCACATCTTCCTTATCCATCTGTCTGTTGAAGGACATCTCAGTTCTTTCCACAGTATGGCTATTGTGGACATTACTGCTGTGAACACTGAGATGCATATGACCCTTCTTTTCACTACATCTCTATCTTTGGCTTAAATACCCAGTAATGCAATTGCTGGGTCATAGGGTAGCTCTATTTTTAATTTTTTGAGGAACCTCCACACTGTTTTCCAAAGTGGCTAAACCAACTTGCATTCCCACCAACAGTGTAAGAGGTTTCCCCTTTCTCCACAACCTCTCCAACATTTGTTGTTTCTTGCCTTGTCAATTTTTGCCATTCTAACTGGTGTAAGGTGGTATCTCAGTGTGGTTTTGATTTGAATTTCCCTGATGGCTAATGATGATGAACATTTTTTTCATGTGTCTGTTAGCCATTTGTATGTCTTCTTTTGAGAAGTGTCTGTTCATGTCTTCTGCCCATTTTTTGACTTGATTATTTGTTTTTTGGGTGTTGAGATTGAGAAGTTCTTTATAGATCTTGGAAATCAGCCCTTTGTAGTGTCATTTGCAAACATCTTCTCCCATTCCGTAGGTTGCCTCTTTGTTTTGTTGACTGTTTCCTTTCCTATGCAAAAGTTTTCATCTTGATGAAGTCCCAAAAGTTCATTTTCACTTTTGTTTCCCTTGCCTTTGGAGACGTGTCTTGAAAGAAGTTGCTGTGGCCGAAGTCGAAGAGGTTACTGCCTATGTTCTTCTCTAGGATTTGATGGATTCCTGTCTCACATTGAGGTCTTTTATCCATTTTGAGTTTGTATGGAACCAGAAAAGACCCCAAATCATAAATTATTCTAAGCCACGGAGTTTTAGGATGATGTGTTATGAAGCAATAGCTAACTGATACACCCATTAGCTATTGCTTTAAAAAAGAGAGGGTGACAACTGTCTTGAAGGCTGCTGAGAGTTCAAGTGAAATCAGACAGATATGTGAATGTTCAACTCAGATCTGTGAAGAAGGACTTTGAGGAGGAAATGCATGGAGAGCAAATGAGAGATAGCAGCTACAGGTTAACTATAAAACTATGAAAATGGTCAGAGAGATGAGGCTGCCACGTGAGGGAGATATGTGTCCAACGCTTTTTTTTTTTTTTTTTTTTTTTGCTTGGAATAGGAAATGTTAGAGCATATTCATAGGCCAACTGAAGTTCGATCAGAGAAGAAAATATTTCTATGAAGAATAGAAGAAAACTATTGCAGAAGCAAAGTCCTTGAAAGGGCAAGAAGCATAGGATTCCCATCCCGAGTAAAAGAGAGGCTTAGATAAAAGTAGGGACACTTACATTAACAGGAAGATGGCAGTGGGGTTGACAGACAAATGGGTAGGTAGACTTAGCAGTAGGAAGATGAGAAATTTCCTGTATGATATACTGGTGTTCTCAAAATAAGTGGAATGAGAGAAATGGAAAATAAATGGAATGAGGGAAATGATTTGGCTGGGAATGAACAGAAATTTTAGGAGACTTATCAAGACAAGAGAAGGAGTGAATGGTCGTTTTATAAAGTGAGAAGATGACTATGCTAGGGAACTGTAATAAGACTGTCAGGCAATGTTGAGTGTCCAAATGAGATATATTGTCACCATTGTAAAATGAAATAAAGTCAGTTGTGTGCTTTTCTCCGATGTTGGTGAGCTGCTCAGGTGCAGGCATGGGGCAGGAAGATAGTCTGGTTCCACCTCTAAACTCAGTAATGGAGACCTGACATCAGCTCCCTTGTCCTGCTTCTTTCAGCTCTAAAGCTGAACTGGGATAAATCCTTCTCCTCAAAATGAATACTGTATTCCAAACTTTAAAGAGAACAAGATTAATGGAAAGAAAGCATGAAAAAAGAAAGATAAGAATCTAAGCACAGGGGTCATTAAAAATGTAACGATTCCGTTTTATCAATGGGAAGAAATGTAACTGCTACTATTTCTATATGGTTCTCCCATATCCCATTCTCCTACCTCCATTCTCTTGGGATTGCTGGATGTTGGCCCTGCAGGGAGTTGCTAGTGTATTGAGTTTCTTTTCTCACTCCAAAGAGTAGCCTGAAGGAGCTACTTACCAATGACATAACTGGGAGATTTTACATCCTGCACAATATTAATCATTCATTCACTCTTTCATTTATTCAACTAAGATTGTTGAATCCTATTATGTATCACACTTTGAATCTATATCACAACCATGGGTATTACCATAATCGACAAGTCCATATTCTTACTCCTACTTGATCCTACCATCTCCTTTGACTCAAGTTCTCACTTCCAGTTTAAGACTAGGTAAACTTTGAGTATTCAAGGTTCCCTGTGTTTAATTGTTTAAATCAACTAAACCCCTTCTATGTGAATAAAAGCATATTTACTATGACTGCTATAAAAAGAGGTAGTTTATTTAAGGGCACAATCCCTGGGACTAGACTGTCTGGATTCATATTCCAGCACCATCAGTTACTAACTCTGTGAACTTGAGCACATTACTGACCTCTCATTTTAATTTCCTTGTCTGTAAAATGGAATCCTAATAGTGTAACCACAGAGTTACTGTAAGTATTAAATAATTAGATATCCATAAAATGCTCCAAATGTTACCTGGCACACAATGAGTGATATACGTGTTTATAATAATAATGTCAATTATTATTACTGCAGTTGAAAAAAGAACTGCAGCAAATAAGCTTATTTAAGGATCGAATGAGTGTAGAAGGGGGTGATGAGATGAGGAATGGCAGAAAATCACCGTAACTTACTTTTGCAGCCAGTTTTAATAGACCATTACCTCATTTTTAAAGTAGAGCAAGTCTAAACCATTTCTATTTGGGTAAGTAGAATTCATGGAACAGAAGTTTAACAAAGCCTGTTTTATCATGCTAGCACTACCATTGAAAAATTATCTACAACTGTTAATTTGTTATCATCTTTATTAATGTGTAATCAATTAATTAGAACATATGTGTTCCACAGACAAACCCCAAAGATATTTAAATAGAGCTTACAGTGAACATGAGAACCTTGCCAATATTATAAAGATCTGTTTCCTAGTGGTATTCACAGTTTCTAGTCACAGTTCGGAAAGATGCTTTCCTAAGCAAAAATGTAAATATGTCTAAACACCCCAAATAAACCACCAACACTGAATGTAATACACATTTCAGTCTACACAAGAGGCAAAAATTTTCCCACGGTGAAAATACAGGAGTCAGCAAGCTTTGAGAGAGCTGTGATTGAAACTTGCATAGGCCACCATCTATGAAAGAACTTCCAAAATTGTCTGTGACCACACAGAAAGAAACAAGGAACTCTCAGACAATAAATATACATCAACACAATACCACTCCCTACCCTAGCTGTGAAATGAGTAAATGTGTCTAGTAAAAATTACCCAGTGCCACTCTCTGTAACTCAACTTAAGGCCTTGCAAATGGTGAGAAAGTCAAAGCAACAGTGTTAGCAGAAGTGTTAGCAAATGAAATAATAATGTTAAGGCTGGTTACTATAATAATATGGTATTCCCTTTGCCTAGAGTTTCTCTTCTTTCCTTCTCTACCTGGCCAATCCTGCTTGTTTTGTTTTGTTTCTTAAGTAGGGTTTAAGGTTTGTGTAACTTGTGAAGTCTTACCCAACTTCCCTAGGAAAGGGGGCCATGACCTTCTTGGTGATTTTATAGTTCTACTAGAACACTTTTCCATATTGTAAGATATTTAGTCACATTTGTCCTCCCTGGACTGTGTATTCCTCAAGTACAGAAGCTATGTCTTACTCACCTTTATCTCCTAAGGCCTGACTCAATGCTTGGCACATTGTCTTAACTAACACATTTAATTTTCATATAATCAGTATTGTTATGATGTGAGAATAGCTTCTCATGAACACTGACAGGAATCTCACAGAATTAGAACAGTTTTCAGAATCTCCTATTGATCTGCCAAAAACATGAGGTTGATTATGAGCTAGCCTGGTGAATGTGGGGTGGTGCAGGGGGCGGGGGCACTACAACTAGAGAGAAGAACATGAGCCAAGGCCCAGAGGTGGAGAGAATATGATGCAGATGTAGAAAGCTAGCATTTAAGGAGAAGAAGACTTAAATTGCATTTGAAGAGGTTAGAGCAGTGGCTTTTGAAGGGTCTTTTAGGCTATGCAAAGTTTGTTTCTTTACCTGAAATGGATGGGGAGCCTTCGAGCAGCTGTGAACAGCAGAGTAACATAATGAGAATTGTACATTTATTGAGCAGAGTGCATCCAGTGGATTGGAAACAGGGACAAGACTGGAGACCAAGGCATCTGTTCAGAGGCTATTGTAGGAATCCAAGTGGTTGATGAGTAGGTCCTTATCTATAGTAGAATGGACATAAGAGGATAAAGAGGTAGGATTGACCTGACTAAGAACTGGCTGGATATGAAAAAAAAAAAGAGAGAAAGAGGGAGAGAGAACAGACAGAATGCTAAGGACCATAAAATTTCTTTAAATTTAAATAATTAACATATAGTGTATTATAAGTTTCAGAGGTAGAGTTTAGTGATTCATCAGTTGCATATAACACCCAGTGCTCATTACATCCTGTGCCCTCCTTAGTGCCCATCACCCAATTACTCCATTCCCTCCCCACACTTCCCCCAGTAACCCTCAATTTGTTTCCTATGATTAAGAGTCTCTTTGTCTCCCTCTTGGATTTTGTTTTGTTTTATTTTTCCCTCCTTTTCCCTATGCTCCTCTGTTTTGTTTCTTAAATTCCACATATGAGTGGAATAATACCCTCTTAACATAATACCCTCTAGTTCCATCCATGTCATTGCAAATGGTAAGATTTCATTTATTTTGATGGCTGAGGAGTATTCCATTGTATATATATACCACATCTTCTTTATCCATTCATCTGTTGATGGACATCTGTGCTCTTTCCATAGTTTGGCTATTGTGGACATTGCTGCTATAAACATCGGGGTGCAAGTGCCCCTTCAGATCACTACCTTTATATTGTTGGGGTAAATACCTAGTACTGCATTGCTGAGTCATAGGGTAGCTCTATTTTCAACTTTTTGAGGAAACTCCATACTGTTTTCCAGACTGGCTGTACCAATTTACATTCCTACCAATGATGTGAGAGGGTTCCCCTTTCTCTGCATCTTTGCCAACATCTGTCATTTCCTGACTTCTTAATTTTAGCCATTCTGACTGGTGTGAGATGGTATCTCATTGTGGTTTTGATTTAAATTTCCCTGATGCCGAGGGATATGGAGAACTTTTTCATGTGTCTGTTGACCATTTGGATGTCTTCTTTGGAGAAATGTCTGTTCATGTCTTCTGCCCATTTCTTGATTGGATTATTTGTTCTTTGGGTATTGAGTTTGATAAGTTCTTTATAGATTTGGGATACTAGCCCTAAAACGTCTATGCCACCTAGAGCAATCTATACATTCAATGCAATCCCTATCAAAACACTATCAACATTTTCCACAGAGCTGGAACAAATAATCCTAAAATTTGTATGGAATAAGAAAAGACCCCAAATAGCCAAAGGACTGATGAGAAAGAAAACAAAAGCTGGTGGCATCACAATTCCAGACTTCAAGCTATATTACAAATCTGTAATCATCAAGACAGTATGTTACTGGCACAAAACAGAATAGAGAACCCAGAAATGGACCCTCAACTCTATGGTCAACTCATCTTCGTCAAAGCAGGAAAGAATATCCAATGGAAGAAAGACAGTCTCTTCAACAAATGGTGTTGGGAAAATTGGACAGCCACATGCAGAAGAATGAAACTGGACCATTCTCTTATACCATACACAAAAAGAGACTCAAAATAGATGAAAGACCTAAATGTGAGACAGGAATCCATCAAAATCCTAGAGGAGAAACAGACAGCAATCTCTTCAACCTCAGCCGCAGCAACTCTAGACTCTCACCCCATCTCCCCACCAGAATCTTGACTCCCAGTTTTTCTCTAGCTTTCCCCATCTCAGTCCCCTTACACCTCCCAGGCCAGGTCAGTGCCTCTTTTCCCAGCCCCCAAACAATATAAAACAGCACAGGTAGTCTGGAGACCTGGGAGATGTGAAATACCTTTGCAAGTATTATACATGCATCATTCCAAAGGATGTCCAGCTGCCTTCTCATATATGTGGGTGGACTCTGCTCTGACCTGTGATAACCTGGAGGCAACTCACACCATCATCCACTTTCTCAAGAGAGCTCACAGCTCTAAGCGTCTTATGGGTTTTATATTTTTCCTGAATATTGATGGAGTCAAAGAGATCCTTCATGCCCTTAAATGCAACATTTCCTTTGAAAAATTCCTTTTTTACCTGCCTCTCCCCTTGATTCTCTCTGGCCATTCCTTCAAGAAGTCATGCTCTGCCATCCTCAATAGCACAGAGACCAGCCACCTAGCTTTCCTTCTGGAATTTCCTTTCTTAAATTGCCTTCCTTTCCCTGCTTCCTGCTCATCCCTCACCCTTGTATATTCCCTGTACAACAAGCATAATTAAATACAGCATCAGCTTCTATCTCCAAAGGTAATATTCCCACACCCATCACTTTCCTCAGCAAATAATCATCCAGCTACCAGGAACCAATCTCCACTAAGGCAGTGGGGGCATTTTAAATGACAAAACCCCTAACCTTAAATTAGTTACACTATACAAGTTTCCAGAATAATCCATAAAACACTCCTTTTGCAGGATGCAACAAATTTTAAATTCCAGGAAGGAATGGTAAGACTGAGTTTTAAATTTGTCTTTTTAAAAATGTGGATTTGGGACCATAGAGATTTTGAGTCAGTAGGTCTGAGGTGAAGTCCATGAATCTGCTTAACAGATACTGTTGGTGATTCTGATGCAGGACTCTTTGCTTTGAGAAATGTTGTAAGATTCAATAGTTTAATTACCATTTAAGTGAAAAATTTGAGTTCAACTCCAGATGCTAGGAGCAGTCTGAGGAAATTCAGCCCCCAGGTGTAGCAATGACTTCTTCCCTTTTCTTATGGTAACAGTAGGACTTCTGAGCATCAGAAGGAGGAGGGGAAGAAAGGAAAAAGCGAGAAACATTTCTAATTTCAGTGGGGAAGGTTCAGATTTAAAAGCATGGGGGTGTTGTACGAAAACAATGGATCGTGGATCACCACATCAAAAACCAATGATGTATTGTATGGTGACTAACATAACATAATAAAATTAAAAAAAAAAAAACAGAGAAAAAAAAGAAAAAGAAAAGAAAAAAAAAAAGAAAGCATGGGCATTAGAAAGGACCAACAGAAAGGGAGTAAACAGCTTCAATCTGAAGGCGGAGGGGAGGTGGTTTCCATGCATAGGATTTCCATATACCAAGCATTCTTAGTTCAGAGAATACGTTTACTGGGATTAATTTTTCTACTTCACCACACTAGAAGTTGTCATTTTAAGAAGATGAATAGAATTCAAGTAAATACAGAGGGCACATGATGGCAGAGTAAGTAATAAAAGGATATCATAAATCAGATGCAAAATCTAATGAAAATGCACTGGAAAAGACATCAAGTTTGTTGAGTTTGTTTAAGCTGGAGAAGAAAAATTCTCCATAGTATCTAAATACATGATATCTGTATAAAGGCAGTATGACACAGTGCTGAGCATGTAGACTTGACCTGGAGTCTGAGTTCAACTCCCAGATCCGATACTTAAAATCTGTGAAAATGTAATGCTTTGCATTTCTTTCTTTATAAAATGAGGCTGATAATAATGCATCTTATAAGACTGTTGTGATGAGTTAATGTAAAATGCTTAGATAGTGCCTAGAACACAAAAATGCACTTTAATACAATAAGTGAAAGATATTGTTATTTTTTAAAGATTTTATTTATTTATTTATTTATTTATTTGAGAGAGAGAGAGAACAAGCAGGAGAGGGGCAGAGGGAAAAGGAGAAGCAGACTCCCTGCTGAGCAGGGATCCTGTTGTGGGGTTGGATCCCAGGACCCTGGGATCATGACCTGAGCTGAAGGCATATGCTTAATGGACTGAGCCACCCAGAAGCCCCTGAATAACCACATTTAATGTATTAATTTTAGCCAAAATCCTAATCAAAATGAGAAGCTTTATTTTATGTCTATAGACATCTTCAATGAATTTCACCTTTAAAAATTTAGTATTTTTTACAAAAGTTGACTGAAAATAAACCAACACATATTTCTCAACACTAACTTGATTCTTTGTTAATTATAAAATGTAGTACTAAAACTTATGTAATAGAATAAAAAGGATGAGATTCCTTATATATTTGTAAGAAAATCATTTGGTGCATTTTATTTGTGATCATAATTTGTCTCAAAAAAATTATGACTAGCCATTAGACAGAAAAAAAATTTCAAGTTATAGTTAATGTTAAAGAATGCTTAGCTGAAAAAAATTTCCTTCATTCTACAACAAAATTACTTAACAGTAAAGTCATAAAGTCAACAAAGCCAACCTTGCAACCTTTTGAATTCAACTTCTAAATTTAAAGCTTAAAGACTCTATTCATTAAAAAAGACTGTTTCCAAATATTCTGATAATCATGCTATCCAGTTTCTCTGCAACCCATTCTTGACAGCGTGTGAAATCTTAAATATGAAATTATGTACATACCAATCTGAAGAGGGATTTTAGATAAAGCTTTAAAGTTTTTTTCTTGATATTTTAAATTCTAAAGAGTTGAAGTACACTAATCCAAACTTATTTAATAGTTTTCCTTTTCTTGAAATAAAGTTTTCCTTCAGGGCGCCTGGGTGGCTCAGTCGTTAAGCATCTGCCTTCGGCTCAGGTCATGATCCCAGGGTCCTGGGATCGAGCCCCACATCGGGCTCCCTGCTCGGCGGGAAGCCTGCTTCTCCCTCTCCCACTCCCCCTGCTTGTGTTCCCTCTCTCACTGTGTCCCTCTCTGTCAAATAAATAAATAAAATCTTTAAAAAAAAAAAAAGAAATAAAGTTTTCCTTCAATCATCAAGGTTATTTATAAAATCTCCAGTATTCTTTCTAGTTATATGTAACATTTAACATTCTTCTTGTGCTAATAAAAATATAAATGTGCTTATATATATATATATATATATATATATATATATATATCTTGCTTTTTCCCAATCCTAGTCTTTAGTACAATTCCTTTTTTCTTATTTACTTGTCTGTTTTTCTTCAACATACTACAAATTCTGTGAGGACAAGAACCTCACAGGGTTTGGGTTTGGTTATAATTATGCAGTATAATATGGTCCTGATTATAGTTATAGAGTTGAAGACTATGGGTTATCATGCTTTTGCTTTTGGCTACAGTAAATTCCATTCAAACTGGTTCAAACAATAAAGAAGATTTTTTTTGGCTTAAGATAACTAAAACTTCCAACAATGGAACTTAATTCAGATGAGGCTTGATCGAATGATGACATAAGGACCCGGTTTCCAGTCCTGACATGAAGATCTTCATTTTCCTCTGCTTGACCTGCTGTCGTGAGGGTTTCATCCTAAAGGTGGGTACTTTCTGTTTACAGATGACATGATCTTATATGTAAAAAACCCCAAGGATTACACACAAAATAACTTAGAACTAATAAACGAATTTAGTAAAGTTGCAGGACACATCAACTGTATTTCTATCCACTAATAATGAACAATCCAAAAAGGAAATTAAGAAAACAAACCCAGGTACAGTTGCATCAAAAATAATAAACAAACAATGAATCATGGAACACGACATCAAAAACTAATGATGTAATGTATGGGGATTAACATAACAATAAAAAATTTTTAAAAAATAATAAAATACTTCGGAATTAACTAATAAGGTGAAATATTTGTACAATGGAAACAGGAAAATTTATGAAAGCAATTTAAAAAGACATAAATAAATGAAAATACATCCTGTGTTTATGAATTGGAAGACTTCATATTTTTTTTTTTTAAGATTTTATTTATTCATTTGAGACACAGAGATACAGAGAGAGAGAGAGCATGAGCAGGGAGAGAGGCAGAGGGAGAAGGAGAAGCAAACTCCATGCTAAGCCAGGAGCCCGATGTGGGGCTCGATCCCAAGACCCTGGGATCATGACCTGAGCTGAAGGCAGATGCTTTACCATCTGAGCCACCCAGGTGTCCCGGAAGACTTTGTATTGTTAAAATGTCAATACTAACCAAGGTGATCTGCAAATTTCATGACATGCCTATCCAAATTCGAATGACATTTTTTGAAAATAGAAAAATTCATCCTAAAATTCATAGGAAATCTCAAGGGACCTTGAATAGCCAAAACAAAACTGAAAAAGAAAAATATTGGTGGACTTGCAATTCCTAATTTCAAAACTTATTGATTTCAAAACAAAACAGTAATCAAAACAATGTGGAACTGGCAAAAAGACATACATATACACCAATGGAATATATGGACTCTCCCTACCAAAAAAGAAGAAGAAAAAAGGCAAATTGATTTTCATAAAAATTTTAGAAACTTGTGCATCAAAAGACACTAGCCATGAAGTGAAACGGCAACCCACAGAATGGGAGAAAATATTTGTAAATCATATATGTAATAATAGAGTAATAACCAGGATATATAGAAAACTTCTAAAACTAAAAAACAAAAACAAAAAAACCGAACAACTCAATTTAAAAATGAGCAAAGAACTTGATTAGACATTTCTCCAAAGAAAATATACAAATGGCCAACAGGAATATGGAAAGATGCTCAACATCACCATTCAGGGAAATGCAAATTAAAACCACAGTGAGTTTTTCACCTCACACCTGTTAGGAAGGCCATTATCAAAAAACAAACAAAAAACAACAGAAGAGGTGAAAACAAGTGTTGACAAGGATGTGGAGAAATTAGAACTTTTATGCACTGTTAGTAGAAATGCAAAGTGGTGCCGATAATATGAAAACAGTATGGAGTTTCCTCAAAACATTAAAAATAGAATTACCATATTATCAGCAACCCCATTTCTGGGTATTTATCCTAAAGAATTGAAAACAGGATTTCAAAAAGATATTTGCACTCCCATGTTCATTGCAGCATTATTCAAATAGCCAAGAGGTAGAAACAACCTCAGTGTCCACTGACAGATAAATGGATGAAGAAAGTGTAGTAGCTACGTGCAATGAAATATTGTTCAGCCTTTAAAAAGACAGAAATTCTGTCATATGCTACCACATAGATAAATCTTGAGGAAATTATGCTAAGTGAAATAAGCCAGTCACAGAAAAACAAATACTACATGATCTCACTTATATGAGGTATCTAAAATAGTCAAATTTATAGAAGCAGAGAGTAGAAAGCATTTGCCAGGGGTCAGAGACAGGAGAATGCAGAGTTGCTATTCAATGGGTGCGGGGTTTTAGTCTGTAAGATGAAAAAGTTCTAGAGATCTGGTGTACAACAATATACATATAAGTAACAATACTGTACTGTACACTTAAAATTTATTGAGGGTAGGTTTCATCTTATGTGTATGTTTACCACAATGAGACACTTTTGTGAAGAATAATATTTTTATAAATTTAGAGACAGAAAAAAAAAAGTGCATGAGATGCAAGCCAAGTGTGAACGTGTTAAATGTGGGACACTGAGAAGAGAAAATTGAATAAGAAAGAAATTGAGAAGGCACTGTATATTTATATTCTGCTGAATTATTAATTATAAAATAAATAGCACATGTTTTATATTTTAGAGCTTGAACTTTTGCTTTAAAAAAATCCTACCAGGATTTATACTGATTTGTATGAATAAAAGCAATTGGTACAAATAAAACCATCCAACAAAACCAATAAAATTTTCACAAGACTGGCCTACTATTTAATTCCTCTTCTTCTTCCACAATAAAGTTTTTATCCTTTGGTCTGTTATCCATTTCTGTGTGTGTGTGTGTGTGTGTGTGTGTGTGTGTGTGTGTGTGTGTGTGTAACTATTTCTTTATTCTTAATATTCTGTCTTTGTTGTTTTTCTCCCCCTCACATATCCTTTACATTCTTTCTTTGTGATACATTTGCCAGCTATTTTTCTTTTCACCCTCAGTGGTTCCAAAAGCCTTTGCCGTAGACCATTAAAGGGTCATGGAAGAGAAGTGGGAGGCAAAGCTATGTTTGAGGTGGACATCTCTTAGTTGAAATGCTGGCTCATCAAACTGCACAGGTTCACGCTCAGCAAGTTAGAGCGCCTCTCCAAGAATCAGTTTGTCCATTTTAAAAAAGCAGAACACATAACGCTTAACTCACAAATTTGCTGTAAACATTAGGTAAAGTACAAAGTACATAAAGAGCCCAGTACAGAGCCTGGCGCATACTACCAGCTCAAAAGATGTATTCCTTTTCCTGATTTCACCTTCTGCTGAGAAGACAGCATCTCTCCTACCTCAGAGCTCAGACATTCCCCAAGACATCTTTGCTTTCTCTGATTTCTATTTCCATAAGTCTTTCAAATACCCTCTAAATGTCCTTATCAAGTTCTATGTACATTTATTTTAAAGTACGAAGTTCTTTGATCGTTCTTTGTAGCTATCCAGGTTTTCCTTTTCAAGTTGTTGACTTTTATCCTCCACTCTGTGTCCCTCTTCTCTGTGTCCTTTTCTTGGGTCACCAAATGCCCCTTTCTTTTCAAAATATCTTTTTCAACAGAGTGCTCTATTTCCACTGGTCATATTGCCTAGGAAATGGAATGCAAAATTTGACCCTGGGTTGTTAGAATCCTCTCTTTTCTTAAAGGTGACTCGCATTATATTATAAAGCAATTGTAAATTATGCTTAGCATTCCTGCCAGATGTGTCCTCTGGCTAAGATGTTCTTATCGCTATGTGGGACGACCAAAATGTCTCCAGTACCCCCTCTTCCATACAGAATGATCATAGACGCCAGCCACAAAGAAATGGACAGGAAATTTTGCTTAATTTTTGTTTAAAGAAGAGCAGTCTTTTTATTTTCTATAATGACAAATGAAATTCTTGTTTTCTTTTTTCTTTTTTTTTACTGTAGTCATCTTAACATTGTTTTTAAATCTGTTTACAGAAGTAATGTTCTTCCTTTATTTTAACTTACTAACTTCCTTTTGCATGTTATTGCTCCTTAATTCAAAGAGTAAAATATCTGATTAAAAGCTTCCATTGATATCTTTAATAGCATAATATTTTCATGTCTTCCCATTTTTGTGGCTTTAATAGTGTAATACATAACTTTAATAGCCAAGTATTGCTTGAATAATATTTTCATTATTTTAGCTTTATGCTTTTACTAGATTTTCTTTATTCCCCTGAACAGCTTTACATGTTTGCTCCTCATTTCTTATTTTGCTGAAGAAATGTTATTTTTGTTCATGAGATTATTATTCTCTCTACTTCACAGGTGAAAAAAAATAAAGGTTCCAAAAAGTTAAATATCTTGCAGAAGATTACATAGCTATTCAACTTTTGGAGCTAGAATTTAAACTCATGCCTCCTGAAATGTAGGAGAACTGTGGGCACACTGCTAGAGCAGAGGACAGGTAGAGATGCCCCAGCAAGAAAGGAAAGACATTTCAGGGAAGGCCGCGTTTGAGCAGCCCTCAAAGATTAAGAAGGAATTTGCTGCTCTAAGTAGGAAAGGTATGTCAAACAGAGGGACAGTAGGCCTTGTCATCATGTTAACTCTACTTCGTACAAACTTTATAAGCAAGATCCTGTTAACTCTACTTCGTACAAACTTTATAAGCAAGATCCAATAGAAAATCGAAAAATCAATACTTTGTCATGTCACTGACATTCAAATTTTATTCTTCCTTTAAAGGCATCATTGTCTATCACTTGTGCCAATCATTTCCCCTTTTCCCCATTTATCTGCCACTGAAAAATGGAACCAGGAAAGCTTCCCCATTGGTGCTCAAAAGTGCATAGAATCCAGTGTGATAACTTTGGACCAGAGAACGTCTCATCTCCATCAGTCCTATCATAACCCTGGCATCCTGACCCCTGCCTTCTGTTAATTCACTTACTCCTCCCTGCTTTGATGTAACATTAATCCACATTCTCTCTTCTTCCTGAGTGCTTTTATCTTGCTTTTGAGCAAGGCTCTAAAGAATTTCATTATTCACAGTTTCTCTTTCTTAGCCTGTCCATTTTAATTCCATAAACTGACGACCCCAAATACTACAGGATGCCTGCAGTCTGTGCCTCTATCCTTGCTTGAACTCTTTACCTCCATATGTCACTTTAACTTTGTCTTACAAGTATTTATCTCATTTTGCTATTTCTGATACAATCCATGCATTGAGTGTGTATCAACCAGTGCATCCTAGTAATCACTCCAGCAGCTATTCAAGTTCATTTTGCTCATCATAGTCATTAGCTTTTCTTCTTTCTAGAATGTTTTCTATCTTCATTGTTTACAGCCTAGCATTTCCTACCTCTATTCTCTGGTATGAAAATATGAGCAAGACTTCTCATCTCTGGATTATTTATTTTTGATGCCTTCCCCTTTTAACAGTAATGTGCTCACCTTCCACAGAGTTCTGCCATGTTTCCAAGTTTTTGAAACATTAACTTCAGGGAAGGAAGAACATTCCACTATTTTTACTATCTCTCTACCTCTGGACTCCTACTCTTATTAGTTACACGGTCTCCTTTACTTTTGGTAAGAAAAATAGGTTTCAGCTTTGCATCGTAACACTCATTGTTAGTATTTCTTTCTTTGGGACTCCTGTCATATCAAGTTTTTCTTTATTCAGTGCATTTCACCTTAATGCAATGTTTTATTCAAAATGTTCTGAAAATACTGAGTTTCATTTTTGTGCAAGAGCTCAACCTAAACATTCCCTTACTGTCTCTAGCAGATTATCGTGAAACTAGTAACATGGACAGCACTGTGCATATCTAATGAATCACAGATTTGGCTCCTGGTGTTCAACTGTGATTTCTCTGGTCTGGGATACCTGGACTGTCAGTGCTTATCTTATCTTTTATATGTCTTTCTACAGACATAACTAAAAAAGATGAATTAGGGATGATTAGATTCAGGATTAAAAAGCACATTTTGTCATTTGCAAATATCTTCTCCCATTCTGTCAGTTGTCTTTTGGTTTTGTTGACTGTTTCCTTTGCTTTGCAAAAGCTTTTTATCTTGATGAAGTCCCAATAGTTCATTTTTGCCCTTGCTTCCCTTGCCTTTGGCGATGTTTCTAGGAAGAAGTTGCTGCGGCTGAGGTCGAATAGGTTGCTGCCTGTGTTCTCCTTTAGGATTTTGATGGACTCCTGTCTCACATTGAGGTCTTTCAACCATTTGGAGTCTATTTTTGTGTGTGGTGTAAGGAAATGGTCCAGTTTCATTCTTCTGCATGTGGCTGTCCAATTTTCCCAATACCATTTGTTGAAGAGATATACAATGGAATATTATGCAGCCATCAAAAGGAATGAGATCTTGCCATTTGCAACGATGTGGATGGAACTGGAGGGTATTATGCTGAGCGAAATAAGTCAAACAGAGAAAGACATGTATCATATGACCTCACTGATATGAGGAATTCTTAATCTCAGGAAACAAACTGAGGGTTGCTGGAGTGGGGGGTGGGGTGGGAGGGATGGGGTGACTGGGTGATGGACACTGGGGAGGGTATGTGCTCTGGTAATCGCTGTGAATTGTGCAAGACTGTTGAATCTCAGATCTGTACCTCTGAAACAAATAATGCAATATATGTTAAGAAAGAAAAAAAAAGAAGAAGAATGTAGCAGGAGGGGAAGAATGAAGGGGGGGAAATCAGAGGGGTAGACGAACCATGAGAGACGATGGACTCTGAAAAACAAACTGAGGGTTCTAGAGGGGAGGGAGGTGGGAGGATGGGTTAGCCTGGTGATGGGTATTGAGGAAGGCACGTTCTGCATGGAGCACTGGGTGTTATGCACAAACAATGAATCATGGAACACTATATCTAAAACTAATGATGTAATGTATGGGGATTAATATAACAATAAAAAATTTTTTAAAAAAGCACATTTTGAAAATGTGAAGCTTATCAGGAAAAACGTTGAGATGAATTTGGTGGAGGCTCCAAGTGTTAAAATGAAATGAATGTTATTAACTCTGATAAGTGGAGGTATTTAGCTGTTAAGAATCTACATTAATCCTGTAATAACTGCTCACATTTTGTTTTAAATTTTTTTAGAGATTTTATTTTTTAAAAAAAGATTTATTTATTTATTTGAGAGAGAGAGCATGAGCAGGGAGAGAGAGAATCTCAAGCAGACTCCCCGCTGACCACAGAGCTTGACGTGGGGCCCAGATCCCAGGACCAGATCATGATCTGAGCAGAAATCAAGAGTGGAATACCCACCCGACTGAGCCACCCAGGTGCCCCTTAAAGATTTTAAAGTTATCTCTCTACGCAAGTTGGGGCTTGAACTCACAACCCCGAGACCAAGAGTTGCATGCTCTACCAACTGAGCCAGCCAGGTGAACTAACTGCTCATATTATAAATAGTAATTGTTTGTCTTCTGCTTTGTCCTTAAAAATTTGGCATTGTGTATACACAATGTAATTTTGCCCAAATTTACAATGTAATTTATCCAAATTACAATGTAATTTACAATGTAAATTGTATGTACAACATACAGTTTATGTTGTATTTTGCAATGTACCCACTAGCGCATGCACACATACGCACACACACTACAGCTCCCAAACATTTGGCTTGTTTTAATAAACACAAATATTAAATAAGTTGAGCAGTTTGGAATAATTATAGCTCCCAACTTTTAACATGCACATGTAAATAAGTAGTGATCAACCCTGGAAACAGTTAAACAGTTAAATCCACAGATGACATTGTGACCACTTTCATCACTATTATTATTTCTATCACTTTTCCTGTGCCCAGTTGAACTACCTCCCCATATCTTTCAAAAAATGACTCCTTACATTCCAGAGTCTAACATTCTCTCACTTTTAAGTCACATCTATATATGTATTTTCAATCCAGGTCTCCTACTTTGCTGCCCAATTTGGTAGAAAGAACCCTGGAGTAGATGTCTGTTCCAGTCCTGGTCTGACTCACAGTTTCAACAATACTCATAAAGCAACAATAACATCATCCTCATGTCCACCACTTACCATCTGCCAGTCACAGAACAAAGTTCTTCCAATGCACTACTTTTTTCAATCTTCATATCAACCTAGGTAGTTGATGTCAAAGTTTACTGTTTCCAGATAGAGGTCATAGACACAGACGTTGGTCCTTCAGTGTTCAGCCAGCTGCCACCACTCTTCCTCATGTGCTCTGTGAGTGGATGGAGAGAAGTCCTCAGTTGGCCTTGGCTCTGGAGTTTAGTATGAGTCCTCTCCACTGTCATCTGCTGAACAATCAAAAGAAGGTGCTGGTAACTGGCCTACAGCCTTCACGTTACAGACCAGATCTGTTGTATCGCCTTTCTCCCCATTTTAGAGATGACAAAAGTAAAGCCCAGAGAGGTTAAATAATGTGTGCAAAGTCACAGAGCCAGTAACCCGGTAAAACAGGGACTTGAACCCGAGTGCATGTAATTCCAAAGAATATCACTGAAATTGCTTCATTAGCTATGTGACCTTGCAATTTCACTTTTCTCACTTGGAAAAGTGGCACCACTAAAGGAGCTTCCCTCCTCCACCCTACGGTTGAGAAGATTCAGTGCTTGAATATGCTAGGAGCTAAGATATCCATTCTACTATTCTTTAAACACCTTATGTATGCACCTTATTCTGGTGGTAACTTGCCCAGAAGGGGCCTTATATTTTGGGCCACTTAGAAATATTAAATCCAGAACCTAGGGCTAAAATAAATTTTATTCCTTGTATCCAGTCTTTTGAATCATATTATATGAAGACCATGTTTTTCTGCTTTCAGAATTTTGGAGACTGTATTGCTAGTTGCCATATTCTTTTTTTTTTTTAATTTTATTTTATTATGTTATGTTAGTCACCATTCATTACATCATTAGTTTCTGATGTACTGTTCCATGATTCATTGTTGTGTATACGTGGCTAGTTGCCATATTCTTAAGTATGAGAATATATTTTTACCCTAAGCTCCACTAGCTCCATATTTGTAGGATTTTAGGTTCAGTTGTTTGAAGGCTCATTTTCTTTCCACTCCTTGAGCATGAAGCTTTGCCTTCGGCTCAGGCTAGATAGCCCTCCCCCTCTCTGTTTTGGGCCTGGTCCCATCTACAGAAGACCTATTATTCTCGTTTCCTTTGCTTTTCCCAGCATTCAATTCTGTGATGCTTTCCCTCCTCTTTGCTTTTCATCCCAGGACTCAGACAAAGCCCTCTCTCATGAAGTGCTCTCTATCTTCATGAACCATCTTCTCTCTGCTGCTCTCCTAGAACAACCTCTTATTTACCCTCAGCTATTGTGTCCATCTCCTTTGTTTTCCCACCACAGCCAGAATCCTATGTTCTTTATTTTTCTCTCTCACTTCAAGAAGCCTCTTCCCATGGGCTCTTCCCTCTGACTGCCCCCATTCAGGTGAGTTAATGTGACTTGCTCCAGTCACATTAACTGCCTCTGACTGCCCCTTCCCTCTAACTCCCCCCATTCAGGTGAGTTAATGTGACTTGCTCCAGTGTTTTCTTTCAGACCCTTTCATCCCAGAGCCTGAAGAGGGCACAGCTGCTTCTGAATCTATTTTATTATAACATGTTATGGGGAGATTTGTCCTTCTTCACCACGAAGGTTACAAACAGTATCACTGTAACAAGGAACTCTACACTGTCCTTGCTCCCCACACCCAAATCACTTCTTGACAACATAGCGACCCAATGATAATAACCTCACTCACCCTATTTAAGGCAGAACACTTCCCTTGACTTAACTGAAAAGTTACTTGCAATTAGCTGCTTGGTGCCTGTACCAATTCCTGCCCCTTAGCTCTTGATACTTATTTATCCCTCTCTTTCTGAAGATCTCCTGCTACTTTGATGCTTTCTCTCCCAGGTCCTCAACAAACCAAGTACACAAGGCTGTGGAAATTTTTCTGTATCCTCAGACTTGCACTCCTACTGCAATTTTTTCCCCCACATTCCTAGGTTGTAGCTGTTATCAGCTACATATTAATGGATTTAATCAACCTTATGGCTTAGAAGACTAAAAGAGGAACTGGTTAGCCAAATCATCCAGAACGAGAACTGTTGAGAATTGCTTTGCCATCTTCGAGAGACCCCACTTTCCCATTGGGGCTTCCTATCTCTTTCCATACTCTGCCAGACGGTGATGTTGCACCATCCATAGGCTCCTCTCTTCTGTTTGTCTGCTCGCCCATAGTCCTCAGGACCTGGCTGGCACAAGAATTGAGGAACATCTGAACCAAGAATTATGACTCATCGAATATGGAGTGTCTAGTACCATTCTAATAGAAGGGCGAAGAAAGGAGAGAAGATATGAGCATAGAAATTGAAGGACAGAAGTTGAATTTTTTCTACTTAAAAAGGATCTTTATTGTTTCTGAGGGAGAATTTCCTTTCTAATAAGCTGGATTTGATACGTCATCCCAAATGTTTCCTGATGTTGCAGTGAATCGCAAAGATATAAATGTGACCCCAAAGTACACCATTATACTGTGACAACTGTAAGTGATAATACAGTACTTTTTAATAAACTAATTTATTAAAGAGACTACATATTAGAAAGCAAAAGTTGAACATAAAAAGTTTTCTAGTACCTATCATTTCATAAGTCCCTTTAAATCTAGCAGCAATGATGAAGCATATCTAAAACACGACAACAGGAACTGAAGACATTAGAACTGCATAAGATTTAAACTATAGCTAATTTGAACCATAATTTTGACAATTATTTTACATGTGCTTTTTGCAGATTTTTTTAAAATACAAAGGCTTTATAAATTTTTAAGATAAGATTCTGAAAAATCATTATTTTAGAACAGTCCTGAGCACAGGATTGTTTCTCAATATGTCAAGTTGTAGTTAACAAAAGTTTACAAGTCATGATAATCTCATGTGCAGCACATCAGTGGGATTATTCTCTGAAAGTAGTCAGTTGGTTTAGCAAATAATTCATTCTGAAACTCCTGTTGAAGCAAATGTCCTGAAAACATATCTCATTAAGCGCTTTGATATGTGAAACATCTCAGTCCTTTAAAATCTTTCCTTGAGTAAATGACACATTTTGATTAAATTTTGTGGCAACATGCAGAGATTAACTGATGGCATTAACCAGTTTTTCAGGCGTGCTATCGTTCACACCGCCAGTGTTTATAGAATTCCTACCAGAGTGGAACTTATCTGACATCTTTGCCTTCCCATCATCCCTGATTTCTATAGATTTATGTGGTTGACGAAAGACCCTCCAGATACAACTCTAAGGATGACGAAATTGACACAAGTCAGCCAACCAGTACGTTTAGTCCTTGGTCAAAGATATTGGTGCCAGGTGGTCACGTGACCCAATCCTGCCCCATCAGAGTGAACCTGGGGATTGTTGAACAGTGCATGTTGCAGCAGACATAGTGCTTAGAATCACAGCAAGCACTTTGCTACTATGAGGCAAGTCTGCCTAAGAATGAAGCAAACACACTGTGGAGAGAAAAACCTAGAAACCCTCAGAGAAAGTCAAGGTCACCATAAGGATCACCCTACCTCTGGATTTCCATTTACATAACCAACAAATGCCCCTTTTTAAGAACTGGTTTGAGTATGGTTTCTCTTATTTACAACCTAAAAATGTTTACCTGAGACATCTCTGATGTACTGCGAACTCTCCTAGGAAGACTATAGGGGCTATACAATTCCACTCTCAGGAAGTTTGATCTTTAAAGTGCTAGGACTTACACATGTAAAATGGTAGCTTACGGTACTGAGATGGTATAGGATTTGCAGCTATCCCAATTAATGATGAAGAAGGCACAAAGATACTCGAAAGAAAAGAGATCAAGAAGGGCTATCTCAGAGTGTCTTCGCAGGTCTGGGCCTTGAGAGATGGGTGGGATTTGGATACAAAAGGAATCAGGTGAACTGGAGAGAATAAAGTGAAAACACTGGGCAGGAATAGGCATTGGGTACCTGTAGGTCAACGCAGCTATGGTTCAAGCACAGAGATCTCTGCCTGAGATAGAGTAGGACATAAGGTGAACTGGGTCAGATTTGTAGAAGACCTTGAAGGACAACCAAGGAGATCCAAATTTTATTACAGAGCACAAAGAGCCACTAGATATGTGTCTTAAATTTATAATATTCCTATTTAAAATTATAAAATGTTTACACACCCACTGTAGAGAAGCGAGGGGGGGAAATAACATAAAAAGGAAATAAAATTAGTTGATATTACTGAAGATAACTGCTATTTTCATTTGGACATATTTCATTAACCTTTTTCAATATGAGTGCCTGTATTTAACAAAATTGAGATCATATTGCCTACACGGTATTGTACCCTCTGTTTTTACTTCATATATCCGCATGTTGTTAATAACTACAAATGGTCTTCTATATAGCTATTAGATCCATTATTTTATCATGTACTATTGTTAGATAAGTAGAATTACAATTTTAGTAGGAAAATATTATGAATGAAAACAATATTTAAGAAAGAGTTATCTTCAGGAGTCTGAATTGTAAGTAAAGTGCGGGGAAAAATCTTTCATTCTGCTAAATAGTCATCTTAATCTCACTATGAAAGATTGTGAATTGAACTAGACTGAGTATTGAGAGAAAAAAAAAGGAAAGATGTTGAGGAATTTTGAATAATATTGTGTGGCCTTAATAGGTTATTAGTCATGACAGATAGAAATAAGTTAAAGCCAGCTAAAACAAAACTTGAATAAGAAAAAAATTAATGTAATTATCAGGAAAGGAGAATCTAAAAATAGAGCTTTTGAGGAAGATAGTTGTATTTCACACATACTGAGAGTGAAACCATCTCAAAACAGCCAAGTGGAAATACCTAATAAGCAATTTAAAAACTAAACTCAAAATTAGTTGGAGAGCAAGACGAGAAATAATATTAATAGCTCCTATTTTATTTAGCTCTGACCATGTGGCACTTGCTGCTTACGTACTTTCCAGTAACTACCTATATACTACACACAAGTGTAACTCAAGAGGAAAAGGTGCAACTCACCAGATGCAGTAAAAGGTCAAGAAATGGGGCATCTTGAGGTCCGATGGCAAGAGAAAATGAAGTCACTTGAGGACACCTAGATGAATTGGTACCAATCATTTTGTGTCCATGTGTCATTCATTCAAGATGAAAAATCAGTAGTTCCCCCCCAAGGAAAGTCAAGGTGATATGAAGAAGTTAGAGGAATGAATGCCAGGCACAAAAAACAACAGACCTCACTACAGAAGGCAATTGTTCCAATAACCATGACCACCTAACTTTATTGAGTGCCAGGCATCGTACCAACTGATTTACATCCTCACAACAAATTTCTGATGCAGGTACTCATAGGGGTTTCCTGAGTTGTGTAACAAATACCTGCAAGCCAGGTGGCTTAAACACACAGAAATTTACTCCCTCACAATTCTGGAGTCCAGGAGTCCCAGGTCCAGATTTCAGTATACTGTACTCGCAGCAGGGCTGGAGGCTTGGAGAATCCTCCTCGCCTCCTTCAGCTTCTGCTGGCTGCCACATTCCATGGCTTCCATTGCCCCGTGGCCACCTTACTGCTTCCTCTGCCTCTGTCTTCATATCACCTTCTCCTTTTCTGTTTGAATCTTCTCTTCTATGTCTTACAAGCACACTTGTCATTGGATTGAGGGCCCAACCCAAGTTGATCTTATCTCAAGATCCTTAATTTAATTACATCCACAAGGATCCTTTTTCCAAATAAAGTAACTTCAGTAGGTTCCAGAGATTAGGATGTGGAAGTTTTTTTTTTTTTTTGGAGACCACCATTCATCCCACTACGGTACTATAATCATCTTCCTTATAATGTAAACTATGCAGAATGTAATGTAAACAAAAGCCTATAGGTTTAGCAACAGTCTCACAACTACACAGTGAGGACAGCCATCTTTAAACCCAGGTGGCCTAACTCCCATGTCCGTGGACTTAACCACTCCACTGTATGTGATACACAGAGCATAGGAGATGAAATAATGTAGAATAATAGTCGGAATCAGAGATCTAAAAGAAAATGCTTCTACCGATATCAGGACAGAGAAAATGCCCCTTGACCACAGTAAGCTATGGGTTTCACCAGTTTGGAGTGAGGATATATTACTTGTTAACATCAAGATCACACTGCATATACGTATTTGTTGCCTAAGTGAGTTGTTTCGTAAATGGTATAAATTTGATTTCACAATTTGGAAGTCATAACTAATCTTTTTTTATTGTCTTTACATTAATCCTCCAGCTATAGAATAATCCCTGAAATAGATGGGCCTCACTTACTACAATTTTAGTCAAAAGTTTAGTCCATAGAATAGGAAATACCAAAAAAGGAATTCTCCATCAGAATGGTGTTTGGACAATATAAATCTTTGTCTGAATAAATCCTTCAAGGTGGACTTCTACCTTTAGTATATAGGATAGCACCTTGCCTATAAAATAAAACCAATAAACATTTTTTGAGAGACTAATTTCTTGAGCTATGCAAGTATCTGGCCTAGCAACTATCAGACATAAGTACATCATTGAGTTAGTAAAAAGCTGCTTTGCATTCTTCTTTTATTGTCCTTCTATTTACAATAGTAGAAGACAATTCAAACCATAGGAAATCTCCTCAAGGAATGGTAACACTGGCTGTAAGTACATGATCCAAACATCATTACTGCAAAATTCTAGTAAATATGACCTTGGAATATTGTTAATAATCAGTGTAGCATTTATAGGACATGATCACATGAGGAATTCCATGCCAATTTGTTAGCTTAATATATTTGGGGGGAGTGTTATTCTTCCCTGTTAAAGATGTACTAAAACTGTTAGGAAGATCTATGCTGACCTTTTTATAGTAAACATACGACTACCATCTGTGGCTCATTCTTATATCACATACATATTGATTTTTTTCCTATTTTCCTAACTTTTCAACCACACAGACTATTCCTTTCTTAAATCCCCATGTCAAGGAGATGTTCTTGACCATCCCAATTAAAGTAGCTCCTGTCTCCTACCACCTTGTTTTACTTTCCAACATCATTTTATTATTTAAAATCATCTTGATCATTTCTGTGCTCACTTGCATTACCTGCCAGCCTTCCACTGTTAACTGTCATTCCTAGAGTGTAGAACAGTGTCAGGGACATAGTAGGTCCTCAGTAAATATTTGTTGAATGAATTAATGAATAATTGAATTCAAACTCTTATGTATAATTAAAGCCTCATGTTAAACTCAGACTAATAGTATAGTCTGCTTCTTGTCAAATACAGGAAAGAAATATAAGAGATAAGGAGGGCTCTAAGTAACTCTCAAATTACACTGCGGTTTTGGCTTTTATTTCTGGGAGTATTTTTTCTATGGGCCAAATCTTTCACTGGAAATATTTAGATCCTTCTAATATTTCAGAAGGTAGCAACATAATTTTTATATTTAAAGAAAATAATTTTCTAATAACATTAGTCATAATGCTTTACTTAATGCTACACAGTGAGATGTAAGAGGTGTCACATTATGACTTAAAATTCCTATTAAATGTTTGATGTTTGGGGTTAACCAAAATCTGGTAGAAATCATTGTATCGTCTAACGTAACGTCAACCTCTGCAACCAAATAAAGACCCTTCTTCTCATCCTCTTCCAGCTCCTTTGCCAAACTACTTACTGCTATCCAGCAGTTGGAGATGAACAGTGACTTTATCCCTGTTACCGCTGTCACTGCTAAACAAATTTAGCCTGGGTTCATGATGCACTCTGTTCATCCTGTGAGTATAGTCCCTCACACATAGAAGTTTCTCTTTCTATTGCACAAAGGAATTGTCAAGAAACAAGTGCTAGTTACCTGATCTGTTCAGGCCTCATGTTTGACTCTAGGAAAGCAAAGGAATATAAGAAACAGGGCTGGGTGTCTAGGACGGATGCAGCAGAGAAAATGACTGCTGGGTTATGCACTACAGAAAGTATGACCGTAAAAATATTGCCATTGTGTTAGGACAGATGAGGAGCATTTAACCCAGCCTGGTTGGGAAGTGGGTGAAAGGCAGATATTGAATATGTTTGAAGTACCACCGCTGGCTTCTTCACTTCTCCTAAAGAACAAAGTTTTGTCTATTTAAAAATACATGCCAAAAAGTCATGTTAGTGGACCTTAGATGTTGCTTCCTCTTACCCAGTATGCAGCTAGGATCTTTTTCCTGCCAGTTCCTATAGTTATGGATAGTGTTTTTACTCATCTCCTTGTCAGAGAACTGAATGTAGTTCCCTCATTCTGCAAAATTCCCTGGAGAAAGACAGTATATATTTTCATTTACCTCTGATTCTGAATGATTCTGTTGAAGGATGATAGATACTAAATGTGTATCATTTCTCATCCCCCCTGCTTTTCAGCCAGAGTGAAGACTTGAAGCAGGTGCTGCTTGAGACATGGAAATAGCCATATTCCCGATCTCCTGAAGCTAACATTCTGTGTGTGTGTGGGGGGGGGGGGGGGTTGAGAGAGGCTGAACAAATATACAGGGTAATTTTCAGCTAGTAATAAGAACTATAAGGACCATAAAACTGGAAACAGTATAAGTAGGAGGTTGAGAATAGCTACTTAGCTAGAGTGGTAAGGAAAGGTGAAGAACTGGGAACAACGTGCAAGTGCAAAGGTCCTGCGGTCAAGAATAAGAACACTTTGAGTGATTGAAATAAGACTATTGTGACTGGGCTGTGGGGGAGACAGAGAGACAGAGAACGAGAGAGATAGAGAGATATACAACAGGGTAGCGAAAGGTAGACTGACACCAGATCTATTTTTTATCCCAAATCCAATAATGTATTACAGCCACTTTATTCATGTCTGCATCCTGATCCTTACCACCTGGTCTGGTATTCAATAAATATTTGATAAATGATGAATAAATAAATAAACAAATAATTAAGTGAACGAATGAATAGGTGAGTGAGTAGATTAATGTATAAATAAATGAAAGAAGCATACTGAATAGCCAGGCACTTGCTTTGTTCCACAGCTAAGACTTAAGTCACCTGGCCACAACTCCTTAGTGCACACAATAGCTACCAAAAAGATTTTCCTTTCTGAGGACAGAAGCCAGGTGAATATAGCAACGCTTAGATGAAGATGCTATATGCCCACAACTCTTTACTTTGTTCCTATCAAAGTGTTTAGTTTGCTTTTCAATACCAAGGTCTGAAGTCACACACAAAAAGAAATGTAAACATTATATGAAAATATAAATATGCAACATCTTAATCGCTCATATTTGTATAATTCTTTAAAACTTACATAGTATTTTACATACAGGTTCTGAAATGATACAGATAACCCTGGGATGTAGTATTTCTATGCTCATTTTACAGATGGAGTAAACAGATGCATACAGATCAAAGAGCTGATATGCGAATCAGCGTAATGAGAGCCTGGCTGTCCAGCTCCATCCTCAGAATAGCACACGCCCAGGGACTGGAGCCACGGTGCAAGATCACCTGTCTGCAGAGGGAAAAATAGCTTCATAAGAGTTCATCTTCCTAGAAAGGGTCTAACTTCACAGGCCAGCAAATCAAAATAGTGGCACTAAAACTTTGTTCCCCACCTTGAAATAGTTTCCCTCCTCATACTTTTAACTTCCCTCCTTCACAGAGGAGATTACCATTGTCTGATTATACTTTGTATCATTCCATTGCAAATGGGTACTATTCTTACACGCATATGCAAAGTCAAGGGAAGGAAATTCTAGCTGCTGGAAACATACTGAGACTTTTTTCTTAATTTATATTAATGCCCATAAAAAGTATTGAACCGCGCATGAAAAAGAAGCTGTGAATACTAATTGATGGTGTGTCAAGATGTTGAAAAAGCATCAGAGACAAGAGAAAAATAAATAAATATTTGATTTAACCATATACATATGACTCTCATTCATATTAGGTACTACGGGCCTTGCAAAAGCAAGCCCCAGCGTTATTAAACGTATCCATAGACCCCAAGCAAAGTTTATTAGGTTTTAACTCTAAACGCTGTTCTAAGTATCTTTCTTCATAGATGAATCTTCTTAAAATCACATTTAAGGTATTTATTTTGGCTAACATCTAGTGAGCTCTTATCATACACTAGTCACTATGTACACACTTTACATGATATCTAATTTAATCTTCACCACAATCGTACCAAGTAGGAATCACTGATATTTCCATTTTGTAGATTATTAGGGAACCAAAGCCCAAAAAGTTTATGAAACTTGCCCAAGGTTACACAACCTCCACTAAGCCTGCTTACATCTTTTAAATCTTTGGCGAGGTCACTCTAATTGAACCTTGAATGTCCAGAGATGAAGTTTTCTCTAGTGTCAAGGCAGTAGGGGGAAGGACATCCATCAAATTGACAGCATTTCCATCTGTTCCTCAGAAGCCCACAAGAGTTCCTACTGAGTCATTTCTTGCTTATGCTCCCCCAGGTGGCTCTAGACCATACTCTCCCAGCTGTTCAAATCTCCTACATGAAATCATGAAAATTGTCTGCGCCTGCATACCTTAAGGGCCATGGTAAGTCGTATGGTGCTACCCAAGGCCATTTTTTGTGCACATATTATTTCACTGATCCTTAACACTCAGGATACCGGGAACTCCATGAGGTGACCAAAGCCCTGGACAAATCCTGGAGCCACTTCCTGTCTAGGGTCTTCCTGTACACAGAGCTCCACCTGGGAAGGGAGGCACCAAAGGCCTCTCCAATTAGATTCCTCCAGATCCCTTCCGAGATAGTTTTGCCCTAACCTGGGAAATCAGTCAAAACTTGTGTGAAGTACAGGGTACTCCCCCTTTCTCAAAGATCCACAGTATCAATGCTTCTCCTTTTGGTTTCTCTTTTTCCCTCCCTGAGGCTCCTTGTCCAGACCTGGTGAGATGCACTGTACTTATACCATGTATTCCCCCAGAGGCTGTTGTAGATTTTGTTTCATGATCCCATCAGTTTCTGTCTATGGTCTCTGCTTTGTAAATGCAACAGCCAGCTAAAAATTTCAGTGTTAATTTCTTGCTGTTGCATTACTCTTTCCTTGAGGCAATGAATATCTAGCCATTGATTGATTAAATCATTGGCTACTGGAGATTGATTCCCCCCAAAGCCGGGGGTTTCTGAAAGTTCCAATCCTCTAATTACATGGTTGGCTTTTCTGGTGACAATCCCCCTACCTTTAGGTGACCCAGGCTTGGTCTAAAAGTCACCATGTTAACACAACAAAGGGTACCTTTGTCATTCTTATCACTTAGGAAATTACAAGCATCTTAGGAGCTCTATGCCAGAAACGAAAATGAAGACCAAATATATACTTCTTATTATAAATCACAATATGACAGATACAAAAGAGGAAAGGAGATTGGTAATACCAATCTCTAAAACAACTTATAAAAATGTGACCTCGTGATGTATTATTTTTAAAATACCCACTGCCTGCTCCTCATCTAACCCAGAGAGTATTTTAAGGAATAGAATATGATCTTCTTACGTAGAGTTGAGAATTTACCAATGTTCTCCTGAATCTATTTACTTGGTTGCGATTCTTCTTATTGCCAAGGTAAATTCATCATTTACAAGAATTCCCTAATCCTTCCCTAATCACAATATTCCCTCAACTCTCCTATCAGAGAGTTGATCTACAGCACACAGTTATCCTTTGTTGTGGTAACGAAGGATGACCACCAACATAGTTGACAAACCATATTCTTGCGTTTTGGGGTTTTTTTTTCCTCTTTCTCCCACAATGAATAATGAATGTGATTCATGTAACTAATTCGGCCCAAGGTTAACAAAATAACCTGGGGGTGGGATGCCTTTCTGGCCTTTGCAAGAAAGAAACTAGCATTTCCTTAGAAATTCCTCTCTATCTAGCACCAGCACAGGAGTACTACATAATTCACTTTCTAATTTAATTTTGAAACCAGATTGTAAAGTAGGTATTATCTTCACTTTACAAACAAGAAAACTGAGGAACCATATCATAGTTTCACAATCAGTAAGGAAAAAGTTAGCATTCAAATTCAGGTACTTTTTAATGTGAGCTCATGTTCTTTCTCTTCACCGAAAGGCTGAATATCTGTAGAAGAAACAAGGAGAAGATATCGAAGAGTGGTGCTTGCGTGTTAAGAAGAGATATGTCCACAACAAGCAAAAATACAAGATACTATAAGGGAATGAGAGAAAGGAACTTAAGCATAAATTTGATGTCAGAGGTACCAGAGATCTTCAAACTTAGGGTGATTTGTATTGTATTGTAACAAATGAAAGACAAGAAGACCTGAGCCCAAGGCAGTGCAATGATTGAGAACCAAGAGAAGGAGGAAGATCCAAGAGATGTCAATGATGTAGCTGGATATAGACCCTGCATTGCAAAAAATGGCCCATGGAGAGCCGCCAACAGGCACTGCTTAACTGGTTTTCCCACTTTGAGTGCAAGAGTTTTGACTTTAGTTTCAGTTGGATCCTACTGGAATGGGTGTCCTTTCTTAACAACACACCTAAACTTTAGTTTTTATTCTTTGTCAAATCTGGAAATTTTATAACAGTTTTGTACAGAACAACTAAATTCATGTTTACTAAAAGGTAAGCTCAAGTGCATGTTCATATGCCAACAAAAAGTCATTGTTTTTTATTTAACTGTTCAGATATAACTACATGGTAGCACTAGTCTTGGATGCCAATCTTTCCTCAATGAGGTGAGGCACTTAGCTACATGTATTACAAAAAATATTTTGGTCTTGGTCCTATTCAGGCTCTTTTGTTGCCTCTGTATGTGCATCTGTGTAGGATTACACACACATTCTGTTCTTCTGTGTTTTATGCTAAAGAACTTGTTTCATCTCCACTGGGTGCTTTGCTCTATTTGGATGTTCTGTCAGTCTTGTAGTCTGCAATTATCAACATTCTTCAGCCATGGTATTTCCATAACTTTAGCTTTTTATTTTTGTTTTTCTATGTTCTACTGCAGAGATCTATGCAAATGTGGAAACCTGAAACAATGACACACTCTCCCAAACACGCACTGGGGATGATCTCTTCACACACTACTATTCTAAGCAGGATTTTATATGCTGCCATGAATTACAATAGGAAGATAACAACTTCTGGATTAATGTTCTCTCCATAAATTCCTCGGTACAAAGCAGAAAGAAGAGAAGAAAGAAAGAGAGAGGAAGAGAGAAAGGAAGGAGGGAAGAGAGGGATGGACGGAGGGAGGGCGGGAGGGAGGGAGGGAGAAACCATGGTTATTTTTGTACCATTAAAGGTTTCTTACACCTGCAGCAGGTATAGTTAAGGCTGTCTGTATTAATTCATTTGAATTTGCTCTTTAACCATTGCATGCCAATTGATTTATAAGCAATAGAAATACACACAAAGTTAAGTTCCTCGAACATAGTTAGCCTTAAACCAATGTTAATTTTTAATTGCTTTTGAAAAAAATGTATTTTATTGTCTACTTTTAGAAATAAAATTTTATTCTATAATAAAATTAACAATAAAGTACTATCTTTTTTAAAAAAATATGGAGAATTGGCCATTTCTGATTGTTTATAGAAAAACTAAAACATGATTAAGGAAGAACAGATTGCCAGATAGGTACAGGCATAAAACTTGGTTGGGTGCTCATGAGGATACTTACACAAATCACATACTTACCTATGTTATGCCGCTTCTAAAATATATTTGATCAATATATAACATTCACCTTCACTGTCTTCACTTTAATTTTGAAATGTCTCTTTACTATATTGCTAGAGTATTTTGTAAATTCATTCATTCAACAAATAAACCATTCAACAGATATTGCATGCAAGGCTCTGTGCACGCCTCCATGTGATACAGAGATGAAAGATGTCCAGAATCTTCCAAAGGCTAAAATGACATAAATATAATAGAGTTTTATTTATTTATTTATTTTAAACATATATTTTTAAAGATTTATTTATTTGAGAGAGTGGGAGTGTGCGAGCGTGAGTGGTGGAAGGGGACAGAGGGAGAGAATCTTCAAGCAGACTCCCCACTGAGTGGGGAGCCCCACAAGGGGCTCTATCTCACAACCCATGAGATCATGGACCATGAAATCATGACTTGAGCTGAAACCAAGAGTCCCACACTCAACAAACTGCACCACCCAGAAGCCCCCATAATAGAGTTTTTAATGTTCAGTGCCAAGGACGGGTTTTCAAACTGCACTATTAAAGTTTAGATGAAGTGGAATGTTGATATTTTCAGGAAGGCAGGAAAATACAATTTAAAATAACCCATGCTCTTTGTTCCAGGGATATACAAAAATTATTACCATATTACCTCATTTTGAATTGCGAGTTCTTTCTGTCTAACTTTTTGTGGGACTCACTTGGCGTTAGCTCATTGCTTCTGCCAGCCCAGCCAAAGTAGTCCATGGATTTACCGTGAATGTAAGTTTACACTGCGCCGGTGGAGTGAGGCTCCAAGCAGGAGGGCTGCCCGGTGTGGTGTGGACAGAGCTTGTTTTGTGCCACAAAAATGCAAAAGCTAAATCAAAGGAAGCCTTTTGGTGGATGATAAAATGTCGATCCAGTCAAACAAATATGTTCTCCTAACTGCGGTGGCAAATATTTTCTTTCTTCTGGCTGCCAGCCCCTTTCAAAGATGATTCCCAAAGGCTTTCTTTCCTTTGTTGGTTTTGTGGGGGGCAAATTAATTCATGATTTGTTGTTATAAAAAACAAAACAAAACAAGGCAAAACAACAGCAACAAAAAAAATACCTCTTTCTCCAACCTTCCTCCAAATACCCACAGGAGCCCACCCAATAGAATGGCCTGAAACAAAACACTTTTGTTCAAAGTCAGGAAGGCTGGCAGACCCGCAAGTCTGCCCATAGCTACCTGTATCATGGGTAGCTGCAGAGAAATATGCAAACTGGCAAACTGGGTACATTTTACTGTTTACAACAATATGTTTTATTGGTCTCTCGCTAAGTTCTTTGCCAAGGGCAAGGAGCACTGAAGTAGCTGACGGGAGCCCAGACACAGCTGTCTGCGTGAGTCTTATCACTTCTGGCATTGTTTTCTTAGCCAAGAGGCACTGCGATTGCCTTCCAATAAGTCATGATGAGTTGATAATGCAGGTGGACTAAATCATAAATATTTCAGCATTTCAGCGTGTTTTTCCATCCTCAATGACATAATACTGCAATGGCAAAGGATCCTCCCCTACAATGGGCAATTAGAGCGAGGTGGGAACAACTATTAAAAAAAACCCATGAAAATAAAACTACTTTTAATTGAGTACATTAAATGGCTGATCTATAATGGCAAAAACAGAACACTACTTAAAATTAGGCTTCGTTTGAAAATTGTCTTAAGTCTATACTATTTGAGCATTTTTTAATTGTGAACTACTTATCAAATATGGATTTGTTGCCCTAGCAATATTAAAACCAAAAAGAAAATTATACGAAATGAATCAGAATAGATAAGAAAAAGAAAAAAAAAATGGGTGTATGTGACTAGTTGCAGTTGATAGAATGGTACTCGGGATGTTGGAAGATCTCTCCACTGAATTTTCATTAGCTCTTTACATCACTAATTTTCATTAAGTGTTTGATAATTATGAATATTCTACTTAGGGATATCCCATTAAAATGGATTGTTTACAATATTCATAATTCTTTTTTCCATTCTTTAAAGAACCTTATGGGTTACAAAGCCTTGCATAAAATGTTGCATGAAGCTTCCGCAGGCTGACTCTCTGGCACGCAGCTTGAGGCCCCCTCTCTCCCTGTCCGGGCACTTAATTCTATTCCCCCTTCCCTACTCCTTTTCTTACTGTTTCGCCCAAGCTTTCAAAACGCCACTAAGAGAAAGGAACTAGGACACCTGCAGCCACGGCAGCTCCATGGAGTACATGAGACGGGTTTTGGATGCCAACCCTGCAGCTCACTGTACATGGGGCTAAGAATACTTCACAGCGCTGCTTGGAAGATGAAATAACACATACAAGGCTTCTGAAATTTTAAAGTGAAGAGAAGTATGTATTACTGTATTTCAGTGACAAAGAAAATAATGTAAATATGTCACATTTTGTGCCTTGCTCAGAAATGCTTCCAAATCAAGAGCATCTTCATTATGTTTGTTTCCTTCATAAATTTTAAATCAAGTCCTGAAAATATCAGAACAATTTTGTATGGGAAGAAAGGGCAACCAAGGCAAAAACTTTTTGGTAAATAGAGGTTGGTTCGTTTTCTTGAAGTAGAAGCAAAGTAATTTGCTTTTTCTCTTCGGTGAACATTTTCCTCTCTGGATTTTCATTCCAAACAGACTCAGAGAATATACATTTTCAGAAGTATATAGAATAAAATAATATCTGTCTTCAGATCCTTCTATTTTACTACCTGTTTAGGTGGGAGGAGACTTAATTTATCTGTTTGCAATTTTCCTCATTTATCTTATGCAGCACTGTTTGGTTTTATTTGTGAATTCATTTCATGCTTAATACTTTTAAAAGGAAAGGGACATATGTTTCTGGTTATGTTTGGGGGATTCTTTTCAAGCTGTACGTGAATCAGTGATTTCTCACACCAATAAGTGTCGTAAAAACTCAATACCTGATCAACTGTGAGTAACAATCCAAAAATAGAAAGTGCTAGCCTGAATCAGCCAAGTGACTTGTTTAAGTAGAGAACTGAGAATATTGGGTTTACAGCCAAAGCCTGATTTGAAATTTCTCCCCAGTTGCACTGATAATTCTTTTTTGAAGCACTAGATGGCACTATGAATTCACTTAATTTAGACCCAAAAAAGCCCAACCATAATTTCAAACAGAAAAAGAGATGAGAATTTTCCTTAACTGATGTGATTGTCTGACACATATTCTTAAGGAAATGAATTTATATGATGTAACAGTTATTACATTAAGTTTCAGTGGGGAAAAAAAAAAAACGGCATCTTGTTTTGGCAAGGGAAATGTGACTGTTTCTACAAACACACACCAGTCAAATCAACGCTCAGGGTCTAGTCAGAGAAAAAGAGTCAGACGTGCTTGTTGCCTAACTTGACTACTTTTTGACTTTCTTGACTACCTGACAGTCAAAACAGTTAGGCCAGTTTGTGTGTGTCAATACAGGCTGCAGTTTTTATGTTATAAAGTGAACTTCTGTGTTTGTTAGATTTCTTTGCTGCTGCCTTTGTAGTCTGGCTGGTTAGTTCAGTTGGTTAGGGCACTCTACTAATGAGGCCAAGGTCATCCCGGTTTCCATCCTTGCCCGGGGGGGTACGTTCTCCTCACAGAGAGAAAGGCTGTTTCTGGGCTAGAAACTGTGACCTTACCTCTGACCAGCCATCTCACGAATGCCTGATCTTCAAAGATGACTGCATACGAAAATCTGGATGATCAGAATAAACACATCGTTACAAGGAGATAAAAGCAACTCAAAATGTATATCCTATTAACAGGAGATCTGCAATGCCATTTTTTTTTCTCTCTAGAAAGGTCTCCGAGACTGCCTCTAAAATCAACTCTGTTAACTAACAAAGTTGTGTTGCTTGTCCATCCCTTCGAACATAGCTTTAAGAACCTTCTCTACGCCAGGCAGGGCACTAGATATTGAAGGGTTGAGAAGTAAGAAACTGCCAGTAACACAATGACTTAGCCATCTCATTAGGAAAATAAATAGGCAAGCAAATATTAGATAATTTGACAAATACCACAATAGATATATACATAAACTGCCAAAGAAGCAAAAAGAAAGTCTCACTTCTAGATAATCATATGAGCTAGATGGTAAAGGATTGATGTGAACAAGAGCCAAACATGGACAAGAGCATTCAGATGAAAAAAACAGCAAGTGCAGACAGAGGTGTGTGAGGGAGAGGCATGTTTGAGAACACAGAAGTGTTTCCTGAGCCTAGAACTTTGGGTATGTGGTGGGGAGTGGCAGCCATTGAGCTGGCAAGGAGTCCCAATTAAATCAGATAAGCTCTACATAATCTAAATTGAAAAAGGGATGAAAACCAAAATGTAAAATAAATATCCATGAATCCTCATTAACACGAATAGACAGTTGAATAAGTAAGTAAATAGGGAGATGGGATAAATCACCCATCCAGGAGAATCCTGAGCATACAGGTATGACCCCCTCAAGAAGGTGGAACATAACTCCCCCTCCTTCGTGGGGTCTGAACATAGTAACTTCCCTTCAAACAGTACAGTATGGAAAGAGGGATAAAAGAGTGAGTTACCATGGAAAAACCTGGCAAACACCTCAGCCAGGTGATCAAGGTCAACATTAACACTGAAAAGTCACCTTTATGGTACTTCATCACTATGGCCTTTCCTCAAAACCCATGACTTCAATTTAACCATGAGATCAGACAAATCCCAATTGAAGAACATTGTGCAAAATATCTGATCAGTGCTCCTCAAAATTGTCATAGTCATCAAAGACAAGGAAACTGTCACAGCCAAGAGGAACCTAAGGAGACACGACAGCTAAGTGTTATGTGATATCCTACATGGGATCCCGGAGCAGGAAAAGGATAGTAGATTAAAACCAAGGAAATATGAAGTATGGGAATTCACTTAGTACTAGAGCAGTATTGGTTCATTAATGTTGATAAATGTATCCTATTATTATATGATGTTAATAATAGGAGACATTGGGTGCAGGATACATGAGAACCCTCTGCACTATCTTTTTCATAGATACAAAGGTATTCTAAAAGAAAAAGTTTAAAAATCTGCATATCAAATTATCATTTTGAATAAAATTTATGTATTATTTTTTCAAGAGCTATTTGTAAATGTGGTAACATTTTTTACCCCTACCTACCCCCTGAAAGGGAGGAGGGAAGGAAGGAAAGAAGGAAAATTGACCTGGACTCTGGCTTCAAAAATATCTACAGATTGAGAGTGCCACATAATATACCCATGTAGCACAATAAAGTGATTATAAAATAACTGATGGAAAGAGCCATTGTCAATTCCATCCATGATCAGTGGACAAGGGTGAGGAATCGATTACACATAATATTCACCAGAGAATGTGAATTGTGTTCCGACATTTTTCCTTGGTGGGATGATTGAAAACACACCAGTAGAATTCATGTTAGACATTTAAGTTCTCCAAAGTCTTGTTGAAATATAAACAATCAAAGGATACCACTTTAAGTCAGTTTTACACAGCAAACAAAGCCTGGGCTCCTTCAGCCACCAGACACAGGGAAGAGACGTAATGGAAAACATTTAGAAGGAACCAAGAGAGATTCCTTCTTCTTCATGAGCTAACATGGCCCATTATAAAGAATAATGACTATGAACAGGATAAACTTGCTCCACCCATTTCCAGGTGAGGAAATGAAGGCTCAGAAAATTTGCTCACATGATTGCAACAGTGGCAAAAGAACGGCAGTCTCAAGCCTGTTTTGCAAAATACATCCTCTGTACATTTTATTCTATGTAAATGGTATCCCCTGGAATTGCACAGCAGGTGGAATTATAGAAGTCATAACAAATCCAGGTCTTCTGAGCTCGAGTTTTGTGTACTTGTTTCTCATTAGGGACAGTTGAATAGGGACTATTCACCCAGTGATATTTTTATTATTGCAAAAAAGCAATTGTTTTGTTCTAGATTCTTTTATCCTCACTCTGCAGCTTGCATTGGCAATGAGAAATACCATCATTGCACCAATCCAAGGGCAAAAACATGATGTGTCCCTTAGTCAGCAATTGAGAGGAAAAAACATTTATTTCCAATAATACCAAAAATGCAATGCTTAATACAAGTTCATTAGTACTGAGGAAAAAATTTATAATAACTCTTTTGTTATAACTCTCAGTACATTTGTGATATTAAATTTGTCCTCCTACTTGATACTTATTCATTTACTTACATGCTGAGAAGTTTCTTTCATTTAAGATGCTTTATGGAAAATTTTGATTATCTTTTGAATTATTTCTTTGAATCATTTTGTGTCTTTGAATTATTTTGACAATTAACAGTAAGAAATACGTTATGTAGTGATACAGTAGACTCATACAGGCATACACACACATTTAACTCATTCATAGGACAATACATATGCTTCACTGGTACAACCACTCCTATTCTTTTTTATTCTATTCTCATTCATTTATTAAATTTATTTATTATTCATTAAATAATGAGACCCATTAATTTTATATCATGACTTAACAGTTTAAAGAATATTACGTTGAATATTAATTCACAAAATATATCCGTAATATTACGAAACAAAAAATATTTTTAGAATCCTTTATATTTTAGGTACTATACTGAAACAATGCCAGGTATATATTCAGACTCGATACATTTTTATTAAATTAAATAAAAGAATTAACTTCCTAACTTAAACATGTTGGTCATTTGCTGTAATTGTTAACCAAATGGATTTAACATGCCTTGGACACTGACTTTTTTATTTAAAAATCACATTAAATATGCTATCAGTAAAACTGATAGATAGATATAATTAATATAGATATGTATCATAGACTACATATAATATTTATCTATTAAACCTCACTTCTCGAAAATTGCCTAAATGGCATGAATCCTGTTTAGCATTCTTTTTTCAAAAATAAATAAAATAGTTGAGATTTTCAGTGCTGATAAACAGGTATAACGTATGTATAACAAATTATAAATTAAAGTTATATAAATCTTTTTTTCAACATAAACTTGAATCTTGATTTACTTTTATGTGGAAATTCCAGAAATGAATGCTTCTTAGTTTCAAGATGAAAATATCTGAGCTTCCCTCTTCCTCTTCTCCTTCCATCCAGTCTTCTCCCATATTTTACCTTCTCCTCTTTTCCTTTTAGGTTTTCTTTTTATTATATATAGCTAGATATAGAAATAAGTATAGCTATAAATGTGTGTAAATGTATGACCACTTGTATATACATACTTACAGATATGCCCTTGTTTTTCCACTGAGATGGCAATGGGGAGAGCAGTGTCCACGTTCCAACAGCGTCCTCTCTAGAGCACACAGAGCAGCCAGACCTTGGTTTCTAAATACCACGCTGCTCCAGAGCTTCCCAGAGAAATGACTTATTCCAGGGTTGGGGCAATGAAAGTACTAAATGAGCCTGAACACCTGGTTTTACCGGAAAGTAAGAAAGTACTCCAAGAATGGTGGGGACTTGCTCTAAGGACGCAGGAATCAGCGTAAAGAGATTTCCACTGGCAAAATCTGAGATAATTTGACCATAAAGACATGATAGTAATAGGTAATACCATCCATTGAATAAAATAGGATATCATGAACTCATACTGACACTAATTAATTAAACTGAGGGACTGATAAGGAACGGGTTATTGCCAGAGTCTGAACATATCACACCACCAAATCCTAATTAAGTTACAAAGAGGGGACTATAGCTTTACTGTGAAGAAGCCTGAAAGTCCCCTTTTAATTAAGAGAGCAGAGTGGACATCTCCATTAATGAGATGAACTGAGGTTGTGAGCCCCAGATACGATAGAATGAGGAAAACTCAGTGTCATTTCTGTTCACTCCTACCAAAGATGAAAAGTTGAAAATAATCATTAGAAAGATCTGATATATTTACTTATGTGCTCAACCCATCTGTATCTAGCCAATCTCTTAACCAAGCTAAATTAGCAGCTTGGCCCCAGCCCCGCCCCCGCTCCTCAACACCACAGCCGAGGTAGCCCTCAGTATCCCTGCTTCCTTCAAGCCAACGGATGGGTGCTCTCTCCACTTATCATGTTATTATTCACTTGGGAGATTTTTACTGCAATTTTAGTTTTATAAAATGTTTCTGATAAGAGATGGAGACAGGTGTTTAATGTAGAAACTGCAAAATTTGGAAAGCACTGTCCAGAATAACCTGTTGCATTTTGGTGTATAATAAATTATTCCAATTTTTTTCTATATAATTCTTGTTAGGTGGAGAGATGTTATGAGATATTTTACATTATCAAATAATATCTTATAATTTTTCCCCTTAATAATAATACATATTCCTTTATGGTATTACTTTAATGATTGCATATTATTCCTCATATTAATTTAATCAAAATTTTGGACATTGAGGGTGTGCCTAATGTTCTTCTATTGTAAACCTTACTATACGTGTATACTTTGCATATACTCATGATTATATCCTCATGATATAAAATTTCTGAAACAAAAAATTTCATATTCATAGCATTTTGATATTTATTACCAAAATGCCCTTCAGATGCATTATAGCTATTTTTATTCCTACTGACAGAGTATGAGAGAGCCTATTTCCCCCACAGCTTTTCCACAGAAACTATTACATTTTTTAAGGATCTTTAAGTTGTAATTTTATTCATTATTATAATCTGATTTTTGTGAGATTAAGCATTTAAAAAATGTTCATTGGCTTCTTGTGTTTCGTTTTTCACGAATTATTTTAACCTTTTTAAGCAATCTTTGGAAGTTGTCTTTCTTGAAAATTTATATTCATTTCCTGAGTTCACTAATCCTAATCAGATGCTATAATCCTCTATTTCAATTTAGATTTCCATTCCTGTCCTTGAGAAACCTGTAGAGCGGTGAGCGGGGCAGACATGTAACAAAAACTGTAATACAAAGTGAAAAGTATTTTATCAGATACTTTTAAATTTTGATATGGGAATATACCCAAAGAAAGCATTAATTCTCTGTTGGGGGTCAGAAAAGTCTTCAGAAAGAAAACTACATTTGAGCTGGACTTTGAGGAGAAATGAGAGCTTTCCAGACGAACAACTGGAGAAAATATCCAGTGCTGAGGGAAAACCATGATCAGACACTTGAAGCCATGAAAATGAATGGTTTGTTTAGGAAACAGTGAAAAGTCTGATATCACTAGAATTTGAGATATATACCTGATTCAACACAAACACACACACACAATATGTATGTATATAGTTTATATACTCAAAAAATTTCCATTTTCACCATACGTAATTGTAAAACTCATATCCTATTTTAATTATAAAATGAATGAATGTAAGAGATGTTTTCCTTTCTAATTTCCACTGAGGTAAACGTTTTTAACTGAGTTGTTGCTTTCACTTAGTAGCCAAAACCTTATAATTGGGAATCATTTATTCAAGAAGGTTTTTGATACTGATCCATTCATCCTTTCATTTATTTTTAGTGTTTATAGACCACCTCTATGTGAGCAAGCAATTTTGAAATTCAGAGAGTCCCTTTACATTGTTTTTAACAAATGTGTGAAATTATTGAATCTGTCACAAATTCATTGATATTAAGATACAGTTATCCAAATGAAACAGTAAGTAGTCTCTACACTTCTAACAAAAATTTCACACAAAACAAAAATAATTCCGTAAATTGGGTCACCTGGGTGGCTCAGTCAGTTAAGCGTCTGCCTTCAGCTCAGGTCATGACCCCAGGGTCCTGGGATGGAGCCCCACATGGGCTCCCTGCTCAGCAAGGAGTCTGCTTCTCCCTCTCCTTCTGCCCCTCCCCTTGCTCATGCTCTCTCTCTCTCTTTCTCTCGCACTCTGTCTCTCTCAAATGAGTAAATAGAAAATCTTAAAAAAAATAATGATTCTGTAAATGGTATTTACCATTTAGTGGCCCAAATCTTTTTCTTATGTTTCTATTTTTTAACCATATTGTATTCATCCTGTTTCCTAAATATCTATTAATAAGCTTAAGTGGAATTTTAATTTTAACTAAAAATTATGTTGTTTTCCTAATACATAAAGATCTCAAGCACCTTGTCTTGTATGTGTTCCTTACACAGATAATCTCAAACATGTATGAAACATGCTAGTTTCAATAACACATTGTATCTGAAACTTGACAAATATATTTTAAACTCTTAACTTTATAGAAAGTATCAAATCATAAACTAAAAAGTACTTAACTGAATTCCTCTGCTGTGAAGGCAGTTGGAAATGCTGCAAGGAATGAAATTTTGGGGCAGAGCCATGTAAGTAGAAAAATTTGCAATCCAATTAAAGAGGCAAAGTCAGTACCAATGATAAAAACGTAAATAACAACACAAAAGTTAAATAGTGAATTATGAGAACTACTCAAGGGTTGTAACAAAGCTATATATTATTAATTGCCAAGTGTAATGCATATCCAAGATGTATTAAAATTTCAAACAGGAAGAATTCAGAGTGGAGCCATAATGACTTTGGAAGATTCTTTCTCCTTAATTTCCAGAAAATGAAACTGATAGTATTCATCAACATTTGTTCTTTTTCCACATCCTGTAGAAGATGTTTCATCTACTTCCTTTTTCTTTTTTCTCCTTCCCACTGCCATTTCTATATAAAATGTGGCAGTTTAAATCACTGTGAAGTCTATAATGTCCTTTGAAACATAAATCTGTGCCAAGTTGTTCAGATTTTGCTGACCACACATCTGATTCCACCATTTTGGCTGAGTCAACAGTTTCCTATCAGTTTATTCAGATGGATGAATTACTTGCATGTGTCAAGTAATTATACACTGATGTATACTCAGGTGAGATCCTCTGAATCTCCCCCATACGAGCCTACCCACTGGCCATAACATCAGCATACATTCATTTCTGCTGGCTCCCTGAACAAATACTGGCAGGGTTAGGAGGCTAAGGTGAGTTCTAGGTTTCCAATTTGCATGCCACCATTGATGGATATTTTCTCCAACATGACTCCGTCTCAATGTGAACCCAGTCTTGACGTTCATTAACATGATTATAACTGAATTCATTTCCACATCTAGATTAATTAATTATAAGAATCTCACACATTTGTTAAAAAACAATGTAAAAGAACTCTGAATTTCAAACTGCTTGTTCACCTATAGGTGATCTATAAACACTTTAAAAATAAATGAAGGGATGAATGGATTAGTATCAAAAACCTTCTTAAATAAATGATCCCCAATGGTAAGGCTTTGGCTGATAAGTAAAAAGTAACATTCAGGGTTCTAAAACATCAAGTTGTATAATCTAAATATATACAGTTTTTAAAAATAAATAATAAAAAATTGGGGAATTCTATTTTGATATATTTCTATATTTTTTCATGTATATGTCTGTGTGTATAACAAACATTTTCCATGTAAGTAGAAGTTCCAAGATCATAATCCAGAACTGAATACTAAGTTAAGTCTTAACAATATTGCACTGGATACTTGCATAAAGCTCCTAAGCAACACTTTGAAATCAGGGAAGCTGTTATTCCAGATTTTTAAGTAGCTGCAGTTAGTGGACATCATTCAATTAGATTTAGATGCCAGAAAAAACTATGACTCTTAATGTAGACAAATGTTTTACAGGACAGTTTGTCTTCTGTTTGCAAACCAGAAAAATGTCTTTCGATCTATGAAGTAATACATGTATCATACAGGAAGGAATTTTATAGCTAAGCAGATTATTCCTTTTCACACCACATAACAATGCATTTAGCTAGGCCAAGTTTTCGATATAATGTAATCATGGAGAATTTTCTTACAGACCCACACGGGAGGTTTTTAAAAAAATGATTAGCAAAGGTCAGAATAGAGATAGCTAAACACTCTGGGAATGTGCAGTCATGAATTTAGTGATTGCTAGATGGAAAGTAAAAGTAAATACCAGATCACTTGTCTCTTTTATCTACTTCTAGCTGGAGTGAAATTGTAAGCCATAGTCTTCCTCTACCTCAGCTTCCTGGTGTTTGATTTCTAAAGCGATGACTACCACGTGGAACAGCTTCATTTCTATGGAGGCAGCCTCGCCTAACAAGGGCAGACCTTCTAGCAGTTGGTCAGTGAAACTGTGATTCGTTTTTTATTCTACTTAGTAAGAGACTGTAGGGGGAATAAAATCAGATTTTTGAGCATCAATTTACCTACATTCAGGGGAAATCATCTCTGTTGTTCTCATCTAGAGGTACCCAATATGACACGAATTTTGATAAAATGTGTTGTCAGTGAATGAGATAATAACAACGTGCGTTGCTTCTAATGCAATTCTCTAGGTTTTGGTTTGTGTTTTGTTTTGTTTTGGGTAGAGATTTTTGTTTTGAGTTTTATTTGTGTGTGTGTGTGTGTGTTTGTTTTGTTTTTGTTTTGTTTTGTTTTGTTTTGTTAGTATTTGGAAGCTCACCACAGACAATGTCCAAGTTTGAAGGAGAACTATTATTCCCTAAAGTGTAATTGTTGGTCGGCTTCCATAGAGACAAGGTGGGAGGAGATAGAAAAGTCACCACATCTCAATTCACTAGGTACATATTCTCTCCAGTAACAGAATGAGAATAAATGCAGACCCGCCCCCCATGTCGTTATAATAAACTCAGAAACGTCCAATTCTTTTGTTGTTCTGAAACCATCAAGTACTAAATGATGCTTAAAATAAATGTGTCATGGATAGAAACTGAAAACTTTACATTCTAATGTTATAAAATAAAGAAATGAAATAGTTTTAATAATTGGGTATAATCTTTTAATTTTGTAAGATTTTTCTTTAGTGAAGCTCAATTAATTTCATACCTATTATTTCAGTTCCCTTTAAACTTTCCTGTGCAATCGATCCTAAAAATTTTCACACTATTCCTTTTAAATGAAAAGTGTTAGAATTCAGTATATAAATACATTCGGATTTGTTAGAAATGGTTGGGAGAAACAACACAATAATATTTTAACACCATTTGATTGTGTTTTACCTGGTTTGTTGTTGATGGGGTTTCCTCAGAAATTCAAAATGTCAAATCTCTTTCATCCAATGTCTTACAAAATAATTTGCATGTGCCATAATATCCCGTAAAGTGAAGATTCCTCTTTTTTCCCTCCAACTCTGTTTCTTTGCTAAACCTTTCAATCCCACAAAAAATCCTATCTTAAACATTGATTTGGCTACATTATTTCAACCTACATAGATACTATTTCAACTCCAATTTCTATTTCTCAAATATGGATTTAGTTTCTGATCATTTATATGTTGATCTAATTAGAGATACGATGAATCTAATTGCATTATCTTCTCTTAGACACCTGCAGTCACTCAGTAACATCACAAAGCTGTCCAAAGCTCTAGAGGGTCCTCTGCTGCTAAAAGCAAGACTAAAATGAGCGTCCAAATATCTCCATGGGAACAGCAAAGCATACCAGGATACTGAGCAATGTGCTTGGAAGACCAAGTGCATTTTGCTGAAAGCCTCCATAACAAGAGTAGAGCCTTTGACAAAAAGAGATTCTAAGAGGGGCTATATATGTAAAATGGATTCAACTACTTATTTGGAAAATTCTTTGCTATACAAGACATTGATCTTCTCTGTCTTAAATATGTATATTACATTGATTCAATTTCATTTTTTTTAAGATTTTATTTATTTATTGTCAGAGAGAGAGAGAGCACGAGCAGGGAGAGTGGCAGGCAGAGGGAGAAGTAGGCTTCCCACTGAGCAGGGAGTCCAATGTGGGGCTGGATCCCAGGACCCTGGGATCATGACCTGAGCCAAAAACAGACGCTTAAACAACTGAGCCACCCAGGCATCCCACATTGATTCAATTTCTTATAATAAATGGAATATGGTTATTTGTTCTGTTAATAAATAGATTGATAACTTCATATTAAGAATATAAACCTTGACATCAGACAAAGCTGGGTGTGTATCCTGGTACAATTACTAATTATGTGGTTTGGGGCAATGTACTTAAACTCTCTAAATTGGTCTCTTTTTTAAATCAATAATAGTAACTATTTCATAGGATTACTCTAACGATTCAATGAGATAATCCATAGAAAGTATTTAGCACATTTTTGAACCTTGGTAAATACTCAATAAACAATAGCTACATTAGTAAACCTACGCCAATCTCCCTAGAAAGACTTCTTTCACACAATAATTCTGCTTGGGGCCCTTCAGCTAACATGTAACAGTACTTGGTTTAAGTTTCTCCAGTTTTTGTGGTTGGTTCTGCAGTTTTTGTGAGGGTGCATATCACCCGATGGAGGTCTCAATATCCTTATCAACTGTAATATTCTGGTTACCCTCTAAGAAGTCAAATTAGCAGCTAAAAACTAGCTAGGATGTTCCCAGAGTTACCTAAGATGTTCTATTTGAAAGCACAATGTTTACCCAAAGCCTTTCGGTTTTATGTGTTAAGCCTTTTAGCACTTAATACTCCCCAAGCAATACCTGGAAAAGTTGTGACTAACAAACCAAGAAATTCAAGTCGCTATTGGATGGGTACGCTGCTTGTCACCAGCTACTATCATGGTCTTCTTTTACTATATTAGCAGAGCTGATTCTAGCCCAGAGTGGTTCCTGGGTAATCACTAACGGTGTCTTTAGGGAACATCTGCCATAAATTGCTCCCCAGAGAATCAAACAGAACAAACCATAAAATGCCATAGAGCAGATCGTTGGCACTTTAATTCTGAAGAAATCTCTGATGTCATTGACGTGAAGCAATTTGTGATGCTCTGTGGCACAAATTTGATACATTAAGAATGAGTTACTAACTAGCAAGTAAGCCCAATGCTTCATTCAGCATCTCTTGGCTTTAAGGTTCCCCTCTATCCTCATGTATACATTTATCCTCATTAAGGAATAAAGAATAAATAATTTAATAAATGATAAATAAATAATGATAAATAAATATAAAAAGACTACTTAATATTTTTGGCTATTCTAGTTTCTGTGTTTTATATAGAAATTATAGCCCTAAATTAAGAGATTTAAGGAGGCCTGGAGTATATTCCTCAGCAAGATTGAATGTTCACTATATCTCATCCTCCAAAATATGAGGAACTTTATAAGACACTAAAAAACCACAGTTTCAAAAACATTTCTGATTTCTAATATTGAATATGTGATTTTCATGTAAGTGTTATTACATAGATTATTTTTTTCTTTTTTTTTTAAGATTTTATTTATTTATTTGACAGGGAGAGACATAGTGAGAGAGGGTACACAAGCAGGGAGAGTGGGAGAGGGAGAAGCAGGCTTCCCGCAGAGCAGGGAGCCCGATGCGGGGCTCGATCCCAGAAGCCTGGGATCATGACCTGAGCCGAAGGCAGATGCCCAATGACTGAGCCACCCAGGCACCCCTAGATTATTTTTTTTCATGCATTGATTTCAATACATTGCTAATACTATAATACACAGTGTAAACCTGCCAATAAATATAGCTAAGACATTTCTTGCTCATCTAAATAGAAATGCATCTCCCATGTGTAACAAAATCAATATATCTTAAGTTGGGACTATTCACAATAATAGATAAGACTGAATTCAGCATTTTATAGCTATTTTTAACATGATTTCAAAAGTTAATTTGAATTTTATACTGTTTCTCAGGACTATATTATATATGTTATATTATGTACATTATAATATATATTATATTGCTATTATATTTATATAGGCTGTCTTAGTTAGAATATAGACTAATCAGTATGTGACAAAGACACAAGATAGATTATTTATCCCTCTTATGAGTCTGAGTTACTTTATGGCTCTCTTCCATAAAGTCATGAGAAGCTCACACCCTTTTCTCTCATGATACTTTGCCATTCCTAGGGAGTTGACTACATCCACTTGGTCCGGTCCAAAATGGCTCACTACTAGATCCATATCTCCTTCAGCAGGAAGGTGTAAAGAAGAAGGGGACAACATGCCCCATCTCCTTAAAGCATGACCTAGACGTTGTACACACTACACCTGTTTACATCTCATTGACCAGAACCTAGTCACATTGCCACTTGATCCATGTGAGAAGCTGGAAATGTAACCTTTACTATTACTGCAGAAGATGTGAAGGGACAACCCCAGGGCCTGCCACTCAACATCACTGACAGTTTAAATGTCAAAAGATAAATGGCAATCAAATTGAACAAATTCCCAAATATTTTATTTTGATAATTATTCACTTTATCTTAATTTCAAGCATAAGAGAATAGAAGGCATATAGGTAATAAGTGACTATATTGAACATTCTTGATTTCAGAAACAGGAAGTGTTGGTCCATTTCTTTCAATAGCCTTAGGTTAACTTCTTAGTGTCACTTACGCCTCTCAGCCTCCTCATCCATATGAGTATCACTCTAGTGGTCCGTTTCCTTAATAATAGCGAAGATCAGAGAAATAATTCATAGGAGTTAGGAATATGAAAGGGAAGACATTAGACATATTCAACATGTAAATAAATAAAAGGAATGATGGAATGAACCATTGGGTATAAATCTTGAACAAAGAGCAATTTGCTGCTCATACATAGCCTGATGCTCTGCCCACACTCAGCCCTGAAGAAATGACATGAACTCTGAGGGTGCAGATCACCAGATGGAGGTCTCAATATCTGAGTCATAAAAGAGAAAGCAAGCATATCAAAGTGGCATTTTTTATATACACGTCTACCATGAAGGAAGTCTTTTCCTTCATCCCCTCCTCTGCCCCAAATACATTTCTGGAGAAGATTTGAGAAGCTTGAAAAGAGGTAAAAATATATATATGAACAATATTTAAAAGCAAAGTATTAAAAAGGAAAAATAAAGACAGTGGAAATTAAATATTTAAGTTTTCAATGCAAGAGGAAAGAAAAAACAATCACTTAAATAAGGGGAGTGAATGTGAGTAATAGCTCTGCAATTCTCTGGCAAAATACCAGGAGCAAAACTTGAACACTAATGGAAATATTCTTAATAAGTAAATTCAGCAAAAGTCCTTTTATTGATTTTAGAACAGACTTAAAATTCTGGTATTTTTGGTTGGTTGTTAATCCACATCGTATGTGTTGATGCTTATGTTCAATAAAGAAGTTAAAAACCCTATCCTGTGCTAATAAAAATAATAGGAGCCATTATTGGAACACAAGAAAAGGCCTTTATATAAAAATACAAACACACTCTCACACACAAATTGTAAATAGGATGCAGCAAAATCAGAGGATTTTTAATAACTGCTTTCAGGTTCTAATGCTATGGCCAGTATCTTCTTACCAACAATCAAATTTATTTTTTATATATTTCACTTTAAAGTAGAAAGGAAAGAGTTCAGGGTGTGGAGAAGGGTTGGTCTCCTTATCGCATTCCATTCACATGAGCAATGCAGATTTGACAAGATGTGACTTCTTCTTTACCAGGTGAGAAAAGGTGTGGTAAACCGATCCACTGGACATGCTTTTAATTATTGCTTTTCTTTTCCTTTTTTTTATTTTTTGAAGCCTAACCAAATGATCCTAAGAAGAAATCTCATAACCACTTATCATTTCTTTTCTGAATATAAGTTGTTTCTTGAATGGTACAATGAGGTAGACTTTACCATTAATTATGACTCTGGGGATATTTATTTATTTATTTATTGTTTAAAATAGTAGCCAAATTTCACATTAAGTTGTATCATTTTTTTTTTTTTTTTTTTTGTCACAGTGAAATATTCACTGAGTGTCCACAAATCAAACAGCCTAAATTCTCAACCATCCTTATTCTTCCTACAAATGTGTTTGGAGAATATGCTATGTAAAAACATTATCTTAATATGTCCCTCAAATTGATCATACCTCAGTCATTATCTGGTAAATACCATCTACCCATTCTGAGGACAAAAAAAATTACAGACATCCTGAGTCCTCTCTTTCTCTCAAACCCACTTCCAATCATCCACAGATCAGCTCAGTACGGCCCCCAGTATATACCCTCAACTGATGACTTCCCATCCTCTCCACTGCTGAAACTCTGATCTCTTGTCTGGAACTGTTGGAATAGTCTCCCACGGGGCCCCTTAATCCTACTTTTGCTCCCTGTGATGTATTATCCTCTCAGTGATCTTTTATAGTATCATAGTCCATCTCTGCTTAACACTCTGCAGTTGCTTCTCACTAGAAATGGTATACAACTCTGATTCGTCACTTGCCTATAAGATCTTGTGAAAACTAGATGACTTCTATCTTGCTGACATCAACTTCTACCATCCTTTTCCTTGATTCAGTTTGCTCCAGGTAATTGGGCTCTGTGTGTATTCCTCAAACACACAAAGTTTATTTATTTCATGGGGTCTTTGAACCTCTCCTTCTACCTGAACTTTTTTCTCCAAGATGGCAGCTTGGCTGGTCCCTTTTCCTTCTTCAGGTGTCAGCTTTAAAGTCATGGCCTCTGGAAGTCTTCCCTGACTACTCCAGCCAAAGCAAGATGGTCAAGAGTTGGAAGAGTCACATTTGATAATGTTGCCCATACTATGATTCAGATTATCAGAATTCTATTGGAATGCCAAAGAGAATTGATGTTCAGTTGTGTGGACTTACATGTTAAAGAGACGAGGAGTTGTAATTGGGAATTGTAATGAAGCACAGTATTGTGAAAAGAGCATAGGTTTGGAGTAGAATCATTTGGGTTTAAATCTTGGCTCTTTCACTTACTAACTATATCACCTAATTACTTAACACATTCTAAAACTTGGTTTTCTCATCTGTAAAATGTGTATAAAATATCAAACATGGATGTGTTTTAAGAGTTATATAATGGTGTACCTGGACCATAGTAGCTACTGTACTTAATGGGGCCAGTATTTTGTTTTCATTTGTCTCTCTTATTCACATATGTTAGGCTTACTGTGTATGTTGCTTAGGTAGGTTGTAATTTCTTTCTCTAAAGGAAAAAGTAACTAGTCTATAACACATAGCTAAATAAGTTAGGATAGCAGTGGTTCCCAGTTATTCTAGTAATAGGTGTTTGTCAAAATCACCACACCCAATTTAACTTCCAGACTGAGTCACACTCAACATGAAAAAAAAAGTGTGCAAAATTATTTTATTGTATGGACCAGCATTTTAAATATTTGAAAGCAATTTGAAATATTCAAGTCATATAAGAATGTAGCCATTCATTTATCCTTTCAACAAATATATGTGAAGTACCAGGCATTAATCCAAGTGCTGCAGATGCTGCATTATGAAAAAGGAGAGGACAAAATCCTCGGACCTCTGCCTCTTGCACTGTACACCACCATATCTTAGAATCATCTATTGCCTTGTACGCGTGGTTCCAAATGATGAACTTGGGACCAGGAGACTTGAATTCTATTTCCAGCTCTACCCATCATCCATTATGTGATTTGGGGCTAGTGACAGTTTCTTTGAGCCCCAGTTTCCAAACCTGGCTCTATCTAAAGTGCCTATTATTCCAAAACACTATGATTCCATAAAAATCTGAAGGTAGAAAGCTTGCAGTCAAGAACTACTTCATTCTTTAATGTGTGTGAGTTTACTATAATTTTTTTGCAACTAGATCGTTCCCACATTAATATTTAGTACTGAGTTGAAGAGGCGATGAAACTTACTTGGAACATAATTATCTTAATTTTTTTTTACTCTAAATGATGGTCCAAGATTTTTATCCACTAAATCTTATATTTTTTCCTTTCAATTGTCTAAATGCGAACATACATGTTTGTCTCAGCTTGGGGGACATTGACATTGCAATATCAAGAACTTTCTCTTTTTTCTCCAAAAATAACCAAGAAACATTTCTGTAAGGCCAGTTGTCTGGGTTCAAATACTACCTTCACTTAAATAAAAGACTATTTTCCCCCAAACATACACTTATTATCACCATGATGATTATCTGCATTGATATCCCAGATGATTCATTTTTATACAGTTCAAACGTATTAGCCATCATACTGATCACTGTCAAGCAGATGCTATGGCTTATTATTTTATGGTTAAAGAAAACTTTTTTTTTTTTTTAAGTAACAACGTGGTATCCAGGTTACAATCACTTTAGAACTGAGAGTAAAAAATGGCAGATGGAATTTTGTTTTTCTTTTTCCTCCCCATCTCCCTTTATTCCCTCACATTGTCAGGACGGCTCCCTCCATTCAGATGGCAAGACTGTTGTGAATGAAGGCAGACCTGCACCTCCGGCAGTCTCTCTCCAGTTCAATTATGGGGCTTTTGCAGGGCTAATTAGCATTCCTCAGAGCTGGAGCTCTTTGAGTGACAGGTAACCATGGAGAGTCACACTCCTGTAGGTGATCAGCAAGAGTCTAGCTCTTCTCTTTAATTAAAAATTAGAAAAGCCTTAAAGAAAAAGCATAGCATTTACTGATGTATGCCGTTAGCCCAAGGTTGCCATGCTAGAAAAAGAATAACAGTAGTGTCAGAAGAAAAACTGATTCCATTTCAAAAGGAATAGAAGAAAATAACCATGATAGATAGACACAGGAAATATGTGTATTGTCTTCCCGGAGAACGGATACCCAAAAGGAAAACACAAAAAGGCAAAGGATCATCTCTTCCTGACAGCCCATTTAGATAATAATGCTCTCCCCTTCAAAATTGGAAAAATAATATTGTGTTTATTGACAATAGGAGATTTTTTGGTCATTTAGAAAGTATTACAATTGGGGCTTCAGAATAAGATATGCAGTTAATGCTGAATAATTTATATTTGGTAAATGTTGATTGCTGCTGATGAGAAATATAATAACAAAATAAAAAGGTATTAGTAGCCTATTTCAATCCTAAGAAATATTGAAAAAATTCTCCGAGTACACAAATATCTGACCTTGAGAATTGATGTCAATTCCAATGGTGGATCTTTCCAACAAAGTGAATATTCTAAGTAGGGCAGAGTAGTGAATTAAATATTGTCACCTTAGCTTGGCAGCCTAAATTCAAATAAAAAAAAAAAGAACAGAAATGTTACGATATGCTAAGGGAATATTAGTATAAATTGCTTATTCAAAAATAGGTCAGTAAACAATTTAGATAATCGGAGTCAATTTTAATTTTCCCCTGAACTGAAAGGAAATTTCTCTATTTTTCTTTTGGTTCTGTTCATCTTATAAAATATTTAATTTTAACATGCCTCTCCCTTTCCTGTTTTTACCCAAAAGCAGGATTATTGTAAAAACACTCTGTGCTGTTATTTTTGGCCAGTATAAAGCCAGGAAGCTCTTACAGTCTTATGGGAGTGCCTAATCTCATGAGTTTACCAGTCTTATTTCAACTATGGAAGTAAGGAAGGTTACACAGCCACAGTGAATTCTTCAACTATTATTCTATAATAATTTCCACTATAAGAATTCACTAAAAAAAAAAACCAGAATGATAAAATCAGTTGTGTTATTCTGTAGTCATACTTTTCTTTGATTCACATTCCAAAATTTGGTAATTTTCTTCTAAAGTGTAGGTTGAATGAAAAAAACAAATTTTCATTCCAAAGACTTCCCACAATATGTGAGCAATGGCCATTGTTCATTGTCCATCAAATCACTCTTAAAATTCTTTATTTATTTGAATGCTGTTTCTTAATAAGCATAATTCCTCAGCTTGCAAATTTTCCATAAGAATTTCCCAGAAAACAGATTCCTATTTCAAGTTTCATAAATCTGACCTCAATAAATTCAACTTGTTAATTACCCTTTAATTAGAAAATACGAAGAAGATATCTCAGAAGTCACAAAACTTTTTTTTTCTGAAATTCTTTTACACCCAATAGAATTATGCTACAAGAGTAAGAACCTTTAAGCATTTCATTTTGAAGTATACTATGTTTGAACCATAATGGAGGGAAGTAGCTGTTGCTTACATAGTCACTTCCTTTGATATTTACTCCTTCTATGCATAATGTATATCAATTTTCCTTCTAACAATGAAATCAAATCTGTAGAAACACTGAGTTGAACAGAAAATATTGCACATTTTAAAGCAGTCTCTTAAAATGTTGACTGAGTTTCATGACAATTTCCAACTATTTTTTTAAGGTTTTTAAAAAAATTTTTTTATTGTTATGTTAATCCCCATACATTACATCATTAGTTTTAGATGTAGTGTTCCATGATTCATTGTTTGTGCATAACACCCAGTGCTCCATGCAGAACGTGCCCT
>NW_022589729.1:25062281-25285396 GCF_004348235.1 Phoca vitulina
CCCCCTTCATTCTTCCCCTCCTGCTATCTTCTTCTCTTTTTTTTTTTCTTAACATATATTGCATTATTTGTTTCAGAGGTACAGATCTGAGATTCAACAGTCTTGCACACTGGGGAGGGTATGTGCTCTGGTAAGCGCTGTGAATTTCCAACTATTTTTAAAACAAATAGATTGAGTTATTAGATATTTAGAACTGTTTTCATTTATATTCAGTCATGGATTTTCACAGGCTATCATTTTTAGCTCTCTGTCTACATTTTTCTGTAGATACTGAATGAAAGAGAAATTTTACAATTATGAACCCCTTTATATAATAGATTTATAATCATGAGAGGGAGCCAGGAAAGGTCTCGTGCTCAGAACTGTTGGCATAGCTGATCTCTTATCTAATCACTTTGCATCTTGTTTCATGACTATCTCCTCCTTACTACAAAAAAGAGAAGAAATCAGCTACTAACAAAGGTTATTAACATTTTTAAGAAAATATTGGTAACGCAGAAGCTTGCTGTTGTCCCATTATGGAATATTTTTGTTTGGTTTTCCTTCTGGATGTAGTCTTTCAGGTTCTCCACAGCGATTCCCTAGAATTGCAAAAGTCAGAAGCATAAAGCCGCCTACTGATGTAGTTTAATCTTCTCATTTAATAGACAAAGAAATGGACACAGAGAGATTAACTGCAGCTAATTGGTTTCAGTGCTAGAACTGGCACTGAAACTCAAGATTCAGATTTCCCTCAACAGACTTCTCTAAGGCTAATTCCATTCCACTAGACCTTCTCATTAGATTCCACATAGACTTGTCATGAGTTGACTCATGAAATTGACTCACAGAATCAACAAATAGCACAAAAGCCATGGCTTGCAACATCTTACCATATTACACCCTTGCACTGGGTCCAAGATCTTACTTACTTCAATGTCATTAACCCATAAAGATGTTGAATCCATAACTTCAGCTGGCAGGGTAATATTCTTTACCTTTGTGAAAACCGTGACATTCTCATGTTACCTTTATATATACTCTGCATTCATCATTACTTCACTATAAAATACCAGTCTTTTGGGTGGGAAGGGAGAAAAAAAGAAAGCACTTTCTTGACCATCTAAAATGCTACTATTTTAGATGTCTCTACATCACTGAAAAGAAAAATTTTTAATTAATTAAATTAAAAAATTATAATAGGCTAGATATTTCTTAAGAAAAGTAAATTTGTATTACAAATCAATACCAAAAATGTGCATTTGAAAAATAATAAATTTCCTTAAAATCATATTTTATTTTTGCATGTATGTTGTTACATTTAGAATAATATGCTAGATTTTCTTTTTCTCCATTCATTTAACACAATTTGGTCAGAAAACCTATAATATAAAAATTGAGATCCTATTCCCATTCTGTGTAGAAAACTATTATATTGTTATTTAGGCCAATTTTTTCTACTAAAATCTTTTTTTGTTCAATTTTTAGTAACTATCATTTCTTTTATTAAGAAGAATAGAATTTCTTCTATTAAAATTGGATTGCCATATTGTGTTATGCTAGGGATTATATGCTAAACACTATCTAATTTGAATATATGAAATAAGTGCCTAGAAGTCGATACACATACTCACAACTGAATCACCATCAAATAAATTCATCCTTTTGTTTCCATTCTAGCTGCCACATTCGAATACCTTTCAAAAGAAAGTAGAAGCATGAGCAGAGAAAATAAGAAGGAAGAAGCAGGGCCTAAAAATAATTATTATATGATAAAAAGTTTGTAAAAACTGTAACTATCTACATTTTTTAAAAAGGGACTTGGATTCTGGAAAATAGTATGGAGGTTCCTCAAAAAGTTGAAAATAGAGCTACCATACGTTCCAGCAACTGCACTACTGGGTATTTATCTGAAAGATACAAATGTAGGGATCCGAAGGGGTACGTGCACCCTGATGTTTATAGCAGCAATGTCCACAATAGCCAAACTGTGGAAAGAGCCAAGATGTCCATCAACAGATGAATGGATAAAGAAGATGTGGTATATGTATACAATGGAATATTATGCAGCCATCAAAAGGAATGAAATCTTGCCATTTGCAATGACGTGGATGGAACTGGAGGGTATTATGCTGAGCGAAATAAGTCAATTAGAGAAAGACATGTATCATATGACCTCACTGATATGAGGAATTCTTAATCTCAGGAAACAAACTGAGGGTTGCTGGAGTGGGGGGGGGTGGGAGGGATGGGGTGGCTGAGTGATAGACATTGGGGAGGGTATGTGCTATGGTGAGCGCTGTGAATTGTGTAAGACTGTTGAATCACAGATCTGTACCTCTGAAACAAATAATACATTATATGTTAAAAAAAAGAAGAAAAAGAAGAAGATAGCAGGAAGGGAAAGGTGAAGGGGGGAAAATTGGAGGGGGAGATGAACCATGAGAGACTATGGACTCTGAGAAACAAACTGAGGGTTCTAGAAGGGAGGGGGGTGGGGTGATGGGTTAGCCTGGTGATGGGTATTAAAGAGGGCACGTACTGCATGGAGCACTGGGTGTTATAGGCAAACAATGAATCATGGAACACTACACCAAAAAAATAAATAAATAAATAAAATAAAAATAAAAATAGAAATAATTTTTTAAAAAGGGACTTGGAAAGAACTTAAGGTCTTCTAAAAGAATAATAATGATCACAATTATTGAATTAAATTAACATATAACTATATGCTTTGAATCTAGTGAGTCTTAATTTCCAGAATTTTCTCCCTCATCCCTGCCTTCTTAGCTCCATTTCACAATAGTAGTCATTTTTAAAGGTTTGCATGTACCCTTCTAGGATATTTTGTGATAACATATTTAAAACTTGAAGTGCTTTCCTACTGAAAAAAAAAAAAGTTGCCTTTTCTAAATGGCTGCAAAGGGGAAAAGTGGGAAAAGTAGGAAAAGTAGAATGGGGAGGCAGAAGACAAATGTCAATGCAAATGTAAATGAGCCTTGATAAGAAGGGAAGATCTTTGTGGAGAAAGTTGGGGAGAAATCCCCATCACACTGGGGATACTCAGGAGTCAGCTGGATTATCAACCCATGGTAGGATAGAAGAAAATTTTGTACAAAAGGACTCAAACATTGTATGAAAGTTTTTATGTCCTCTTTAACCCCAATGTGCTATGGAAACTAAAAATACACACACACACTATAAATAATGTTTTAGAAGCAAATGTTGATTTATATCATTTTAATAGGATTAAATCAAAAGTTTCTTCTGTCTTAAAAACAAATGTTTTTAATACAGTAAATTACCTGAAAGCCTAAAGAAAACAAAGCTATAAAGAATATTTCCAGATTTCCTTAAAAATAAAGAAAGAAGGAAGAAAGGAAAGAAGAAAAAGAGAAGGAAACAGGAAAGGAGAAAGGGAGGAGGAGGAAAAGAGAAAGAAAAAAAAGGTTGAAATGTCAAAACAACTGCTTTCTTTTTCAATATTTCTGACAGATTAATATTAAGTAACATTGAAGTGTTGTTGGTTTGGACCACAGTTGGATAAGCTGAAGAGAAAAATGAGTTTAATGAGGAGAAGGAGAATAGAGGAAGAAGATATGGTGAGCGCTGTGAATTGTGTAAGACTGTTGAATCACAGACCTGTACCTCTGAAACAAATAATACATTATATGTTAAAAAAAAAAAGAAGAAGAAGAAGAAGAAGAAGATAAAGGGATAACCAGAAAGCAGGAAGGGAAGGAAGACGAAAGGAAAAAGAGAGGTGGTGTATTCTGGAAAACTGCCCTGGCCACTGATAACAGCATCAGTCAGCAGGACAAGTAATCTTTCTTTTTTTTTAATAAAGATTTTATTTATTTATTTGAGAGAGAGAGAGCACGTGGTGGGGGGAGGGTCAGAGGGAGAAGCAGACTCCCTGCTGAGCAGGGAGCCCGATGCGGGGCTCAATCCTGGGACTCCAGGATCATGACCTGAGCGGAAGGCAGTCACTTAACCAACTGAGCCACCCAGGTGCCCCACAAGTAACCTTTCTTAAAGATAAAACAAGACTTTGATAATTTGTCTTTAAGATTTATCAAAAAATATTTCTTTTCAAAAATCAGCTCAAACTAAAGCAAATATTTTCAGAAGTAAAATAGTAAATCTGCTGTTCTCTTTCAGATTGTAATTTATTAAATGTATAATATTGTTCTGTAAGGTGAAAATAGCTAAACATATTGAATCATGTTTTTCTTCTGATAAATTTTTCCAGGTAGTCAAAGAATATGATTATGATTATACAGAAGTGCTGTCACTTAAGATACTTAAATTACTGTACTTGGTTAAAAGTGAAGCAGACTTTTAGCATATGCAATGCTTTTTACCAGAAGTTGAATAACGTCAGCATCTATGAAACTACTGAGTTCAGCTTCTTAATCTCCCTGCTGCCGAACAGCCCACTAAATCTGTCCGTAAAATTCACACGTGCCCTGTGTGTCAGCTGCATTCTAGCATATCTGAGAATGGATTTTCCATTGAATGTTACTGCCAAAGCACTTTTTCTTCTGGCACTGGTAAAAAGATTGAAATATACCTAGAAGCTTAAAAAATAAAATATATGATGAACTTCAGTAATCCAAGAATATGTGGGCAAGGTGTAAAAAAAAATTGAGATGTATAGAGATTTGAGGAGATGAAATTCTATTAATTTATCCAGAAACAATTACATTAGATTCATCAGGCTTTTCAAAGGTAAGGCGACAGTTACTGAAAATTTTTATATTTACTATAGGCTTTTTTCTACCACATTTGCCCAAATTCTTACCCAAGTAAGAATTTCTTTAAAGCAAACTCTTAAGGGTTTGCAAATTGAAAAGTGATTTATAAAGGTCCACTATTTTGTTCCAACCACTACTCAATAGTAATTGAAAAGTACCTTACCAATTTATCTATTTCACATGTGACATGTCATTCTAAAAGCCTCAAATGTTTCAAGTTGATGAGCTCCCTAAAAAAATCTCTTTGCAATGATATAGTACTCTCTCTGTCCCTTTCCTTTCTTTTTCTCTCTTTCTGTTTCTCTCAACTAGAGCAAAAGACTTAAGTCCAAAGCACTATGCTAGATGCTACTAGAAGAAATTAATAAAATATATTTAGACAATTCCTGTTGTCTAAGATCTTAACATTTAGTAATGAGATTTGAATACATATATACATACATACACACACATATATTTTAATATATATATACACATATATATAATCATAATTCAAGAGAGAAGTGAGAAATGGTATAAGAAAGATAGAAAAAGAAAAGTGTTTTCAAATCACAACTGAGAAAGACTATATTTTCCCTGGAAGCAAAACAGAGAAGTAGCTAGAATTAACAAAACCTTTATGGAAAGGTGGCATTTGAAATGAGGAGGAGGAAATCCTGGCAGAGGACACAGCACAAAAAAACCCAATATAGTGTTGTCTGGGAAACAGTGACTTCAGGAACACAATGCGCCCAAGGGAACATAAAGGGGGATAGAAGCTATTCGCTTTGAGCTAAAGGGTTAGACTTTATTTTGTCCAAAGAATAAGCACCAATGAAGGCTTTAGAAAGGAGTAATGAGAGATGATTATGTAATTCAGAGATTTATAGTCAACACACCCCCTTTATTATTAATCTCCGTACAGAAAAAAGGAAATGGGTTAAAACATGGCTTTCAGTGAGTCCTGGCCCTGCCCGCCTCTACTATCTTCCAGTGATCCTCCTGGGCTACCTATTGTACTTCCCAGCTCTACAGCCTTTGGATTCTAGAGGTTCTCAAGGCATCTGAGGCTGTTTGAGTATTTAACCTCTTTTGTTTATGATATCCCTTCTTTCTGAAATCTTCTTGTCCAGTGGGCTTACTCCAATTTACTCTCCCAGCTCCTCCCTGATGGGACTCTCTAGCTCTGTCCTTCTACCACTTTAATTATACCTTGACCATAACCCTATTGCAGCACTCGGTCCAACTCTACTAAGAATATATTAGTCCAACAAATACATTCTGATTATATCCAATGTCTCAATTCAATAGCAGGTGCCAAAATTCTTTCTAAAAATCTCAGGTTTTAGTGTTTTATTTACATAAACTAATATGCTTTGTAAACAGAATAAGACTAAATCTCTTTGTAACACATTTAAGTGTACCTTTAGAAATAATAATTATTATTTATCTCATTAAAATATCAGCTATGCCCAGGATGTTTACCGCATAAGTTCTTATTCAATAGAAAATTTGTGAAATCTGTCCTTACACATTGAAAATGTACAATTTATGCTGAATAATTAAAATGGTTGTTTTTGCATGAAGGGAGGGAGCTGACACATGTAAAAACTTCTCAGTTTGTTCTTTCTAAGTCTCTTCATAATCCTCAAGTTCGTACAAACAGCCAATGGCAAACTGAACCTCGCACATCTTTTAATTATTTCAGAGAAGACACAAGACTCAGCTTAAATGACTCAAAACTATTACTGGCTTCAAAAACAAGCCTGTCTTCAGCAGTCATTAAAATAAGCACTATCTTATGTTCACGAGGACTAACAGACATCAAGGCAGGCTAATGAATATCAGAGTGTGAGTTTGATAAAAACCAGGTGGCAGCTCAAAAATCTATTTAAAATTCCCGACTTCTCCTTCCCATTTCCCTTTTTATTAGGTGTTTGTGGAGAAATACTGTCTACACAAAATTCTCAAGGATTGGGAAGTGGGGGGGAAAAAGAAGTCAATGATTAGGTGCTCAGAGTTTCTCAAAAAACATTCCGTTTCAACCTTGACCCAACCTACAAACACTACTGTTTGTTTCTCTTATTCAATAAAACCCCAACCAATTTGAAGAGTCTTTCCTCTTTTTTTTAGTTCTGATCTACCTACCTAGCTGGAAACTGAACTTTTATCAACAAAACTGATAACCATTTGAATGGAGCACTGGTACCAAACAACTGTGCAGTTTCCACAACTTAGGAAAACAGGACGAACGAATCAAATATTTTAACGTAAATAGCATAACTATAAAGCTATAACAATTCTGCTATTGCCTACAAATGAGTTCTTTAGTACACAATTTTGTTCTCTCCCTGCCCTAACCTTTCCTTTTAAATAATTGTATCCAGATTTGTTATCAGGAAATTCTTATCTTCCATCCTTGGTCCACGTGACTCAGGGAGGATTTGAACCCAGTCACCTGGCTTCAGAGATGGGCTTATAACCCAGGCCTAGCTAATGAGAATATTCTATCTCTTGGCCATAGTGGTTAGTTCATTGATAAGTATGTGACCCAGGCCCTAGAATCAAGATCATTCCTCAGACTTCTGTTAACTACTTGGAAAGTGAACAGAACTTTCTAATCAGATTGCCAACCTTAGCATGCTATGTGCCTAGAACTTTTAAACCTCTTGCAGCCACCACACAGAAAGAACCATGAATGAAGCCAATGAGAAGGAAGAGAAGATAAATAAGGGGGAGGGCAGCTGCCTAGAGAGGGACGGAAGAAGGAAGAAGAAGAGAAAGAGATGGTTATGTCATTTTAGCTCCTAGATCAAGCCCTATCTGAATCTATCCTTGTATTTTTTAATTACAGGTCTTGATAAGTTACCTTTTCTTCTAATAAGTATCTGAATTTGTTTACTATCACTTGAAACTGAAAAATTCTTTTGAATACAAGCACTAGAAACAGAAACAGAAGATCAAATAAGCCAATTAAGTCAATGAACAATGTAGACTTATTCTGACAGATGCTTATCTCTTCCAGACCTAATTGCATAGATGGTCATAAAGAAATGAGTATAACTTGATAGATTTATGAGGACATTACCCAATAAGATTTTATAAGCCATGTAAAAATTTTGTGGATTATTTGAGTGTACTTAATAACTTGCAAAACTGGCCTGCATTTACATTTATTTATTTATGTCAGTTTTGAGCTAGAAAATAAAAATATAAGCTCAGTCAATGAAAAACACACAAGCCTTGATGCAACTATCTGGCAGTCCAGGTGACAGCATATCATATTCCTATTTTGTTTGTAAGAAACCAAGTTATGGCATTTTCTTTACATTTGTATTATGTTAATTTGGTCCTTGTCTTGCTGTGATGCTGCTATGCATATTAAAATGCAACACAGATAAAGTAAAATAAGAAAGGGTGTCTTCAGTGGGGAGGAGGAAGGAACAGAAAGTGAACAAATGGAGGCAGAATGATAGGCAATGAATCTGTTTTCACTCCCACACTTTTCTTCCACCGAGAACATTAATCTTATATTTTTACAGGTATTAATAAGAAATTTTATTTTGAAAATTTAAAGTAAATTTTAAAGTGCTAACTTTTGAGCATATTGAAATCTATGCTTTTCTGACGATGAAAACAGTGAGATTCCATTCATTACATATTACATTATCTCTGGCAGTTTTTAGTACCGGAAATACTATTTTCAAATGAGAAACTGCATTGTTATGACACTAGACTTCTTTTTAAACAGGACCCACAACAAACAACAACAAAATATATGATATCATATATATATAATTGCTATTATATTTTTAGTATAATCTCTGTGTTTTTGAATTGAGGAGAGTAAAACATATGTAGAGCATAAGGATGGGTTCATAAAGAAAATGTCATGTTTTTCCTCAGGCATTTTCGGTTACCCATCTATCTAATGGGGAGGTCTGGGATGTAAGAATTAAAAAAATAACAAAAAGCAGAAAATGAGAAACTTTCTTCCCCGGCCAGAATTAATTTCAAATCTATTTAGGCAGAGGACTTGGGAAAGCCAGTGAGTAATATAAATAAGGCTTCCTTGTGTTTAAATGTCAAAGATCATTTCTGGGTTTGGTCCTGGCGTGGTGTCTAAGGACTCCATCCCAAAAAATATCACAAATTTTACCCACTTGCTTATTAATATTTTGTAAATGAACTAGAATAAAAGGTGGTAATCAAAAACCCAAATGCTTGAAATCAGTTTTGTAGGGGCAACAATTACTACTGATAACAGGGCCTAAGATTTGGTCACTGACATTGGAAACGAAAGTGATTAGGAGAAAAAGAATTTTGAAGGTGAGATTGAGGAATTGGAAAATCAGTTAAATTTATTTCCTATGCAAAAGTTGAAATTTCTGAGAATGATGATGGCAACGGAGCAGAAAAGTAAAGCAGCAAGTGAGAGGCGAAAGTCATTAGGAGGGAGGATGAGTGGCTTATAGTCAGTAGATGAAAACAATTAAGAAGAGATAGTGGAGAAGAATGTTGTAGCTTCCGAAGAGCTAGGGTTTTGAAAGAGGAAGGAGATAGCTATAAAACAATGGAGAACCAAAGGCCATACCTATCCTACTGCCTGACCTTGAAATAAAGAGGTATAAGAGGAAAATTAGCTCCTCTTTGGTAGATTTTCCAAGGAAGCGGATGTCAGGAGGCTACCAAGTTTCAGTTAGTGGGTGAAGGGAATATTCAAAGAAGAGGCTGATGGTACAGAATGGCTTTGTTAATTACAGTTGGAGTTCCAGAAGGTTTGGGGAGGAGGGAGAACAAGTGCGGGATTGGTTAGATTAGTGGGTAGAGGGTTCAGAGCTTTAGTGAAAGTGGGCAGCTCAGTGATAATAGACTGTTGGGCTTCTGATCAGAGATGTGAGACATGATAGTTCAGCCGGCAGCAGGGGGCTGCAGACGTGATTAGAGAGATGAGTTCTTGCCAATAAGAAGTCTAAATGAATCAACAGCCAACAGGTCATTATAATTTAGTTGCAATTGACATGAGCTTCTGAGATCTTATAATGGCAATCTCTCTTTCATTCTCTTCAAATTTCCTGAATTCACAATATGCCTTCAGTTCTGATTTATTCCAACTAAAGTTTATAGCATTGACTTTTAATCCTACCAAGGATTTTAATGTGCAATATAAAAGAATTTCTAGCAATACACTTATCTCTATCTCCTTGAAGACATCTAGAGATCTTGTAAAGGTTAGATATCAGCACCAGCATGAAAATCTTCCTTATCCTTAGTATTTTTATGGGAGAAGAAGATGATAAATCCATAGAGGGGCGCCTGAGTGGCTCAGATGGTTGGGCGTCTGCCTTCAGCTCAGGTCATGATCTCCAGGTCCTGGGATCGGTCCTGGGATGGAGCCACACATTGGGATCCCAGCTCAGCGGAGAGTCTGCTTCTCCCTCTCCCTCCCCCTCTCCCTCTCCCCCTGCTTGTACTCTCTCTGTCTCTATCAAATAAATAAATAAATTTTTTGAAAAAAATACTAAATCCATAGAGATAAAGTTTCCACCAAAGGTGTGGAGGGATATTTCATGACAGGAGCAAAGGGGTAGAGTGAAATTAGACTAATAGTGTTGGCACAGGCTCCTAGTAATAAGACAGACAAAAATCTTTGCTCAAAGGGCATATGTGTTTGACTCAGCCATCCAAATTTTCAAGAGTGTAGACCAAACATCAAGTACCCTGAGCAGCAACAACTTTAAGCTCCTGGTAACCAAGGAGTGACTGAACAAGAAGAAAATTCTGTCTTCAAGATTCACATTCCACACTTACTGACTTTTAAGCCTCCATTTACAAAAGGAAAAAAGCAATACCTTCTAGAAGAACACACACATACACACACAAACACCCCAGATGTCACTGTTACCTCAAAGTTACATCACAAAGTTTTAGTCTCTGTTAGATCTGTGATTTGTGGTGTCCTCTCTGGGTTGTCTGTAAGATAGAAACAACATCTGTAAGTGAAGATGAGAATTTATGAGTTAATCTTTATTAGTATATTTAAAATTAGTTATAGGGGCTCCTGGGTGGCTCATTTGGCAAAGCATCCGACTCTTGATTTCAGCTCAATCATGATCTCAGCATTGTGAGATCGAGCCCAGTGTCAGGCTCTGCATTAGGTATGGAGCCTGCTTGAGATTCTCTCTCTCCCTCTCCCTCTGCCCCTCCTGCCCCCCCCTCTAAAATAAATAGATAGATGATAGATAGATGATAGATAGATGATAGATAGATAGATAGATAGATAGATAGATAGATAGATAGATAGATGATAGATAGATAGATAAAATTAGTTACAGAAGGGAAGTCCTAGAAATAAGTTAGTATTATTCCTGGAATATAGTTATTACATTATGATGGTAATTTTCTAGGAAGGATTTTATGAACTGAAATATAATAAATTTTTAATCAGCCTTTAGGGCTGTTTTCATATAAATATATTTACATTTTTCTTGAGTACCTGACCAAAGAAGTGGGCTTTTTCTAATTTCTTCCCATGTTTCAGATATAGTTTACAGTAATAAATAGAAATAAAAGGTTTGAAGTCTTTTTTTGAGAGAGGGCAAGTCTTTTGCTTGCCCAGTGCTTAGACCATTTTATCCTTTTTTTGTAAATCTTAAGAAGCTCACTAAATGAAGTCCATTTTAAAAAGAAACTATTTAGAAATTACAATGTCAGGCCTAGGTCTGTTTCTATTTATTGTTAACCTGATATTAACAACTGTCATAATTAAAATTTCACTTATCTGCTGTATTATTAATTTCAAGGCACCCCGCATCAATAACCTCATTTGATTCATAAAGCAGTACTCCAGATCAGCAGGGCAGGGCTTGTTATAATTTTCCTTTTATAGATGAGGAAACTGATTATTTTTTAAAGGTATAACTACTTCAAAAAGTTAAACCTGGAATTCAGATCATCCAAATTCAAACCTAGGACTTTTAATACTAAATCTTGTGACTTTGTCATGATAGTGACTAATTCATTGTATCTGTTATTCTTAAAAGCCTAAAGCTCGCATGGACACTATTCATTTCCCAGGGCTGTGGTAATAAATTACCACAAATTTGATGGCTTAAAAGGACATCAATTAGGGGCGCCTGGGTGGCTCAGTTGGTTAAGCGACTGCCTTCGGCTCAGGTCATGATCCTGGAGTCCCGGGATCGAGTCCCGCATCAGGCTCCCTGCTCGGCAGGGAGTCTGCTTCTCCCTCTGACCCTCCTCCCTCTCATGCTCTCTGTCTCTCATTCGCTCTCTCAAATAAATAAATAAAATCTTTTAAAAAAAAAAAAGACATCAATTCATTCTCTCATAGTTCTGGAGGTCAGAAGTCCAAAATCAAGGTGTTACCAGGGCTGCACTCTTCTGAAGGCACTAAAGGAGAACTCTCCCTTGTCTCTCTCAGCTTCTAGGGGCTGTCAGCCTTCCTCACAGCTCTACCCCAGTCTCTGTTTCTGTCTTCACATGGCCTTCTGCTCTGGAGAACACCTTCTCCTCATCTCTTCTTATAAGGACACTTGCCATTGGATTTAGGACCTATCCTAATTCAGATGATCTCCTCATCTCCAGATCTTTAACCTAATTATATCTACAAAGGCCCTTTTTCCAAATACAGTCACATTCACACGTTCCAAGACATGGACATATCTTTTGGGGCACCACCATTCAACCAACTACTGATGCTTATCCCTAAATATCACTAAATTAAAATGGGACATATAGTGGTCCTATAAAATACCTGATAATTGTAATTAGAAAACGTTGAGTAACATGTTATAGTGTCTATTTAGAAAGTAAGTTGGAATCTGAAAAACTAGTAGAAGCCATTCACAAAAGTTATATTGAACCTTTTAAATACTTTAAAAATTTAATAAATATATAAAATTTGTCAGCTAGGATTATAATCATGCTTCTAATAACGAAGAAAAAAATGCTTATAGTAGTAGTTCAGAAACTAACTGATGAATGGCATTCCCATTCATCAAATCACAAAGTCAGGGTATTTGGCAGACATGACCTCTAATCCCTGATACCCAAATCTCCTTGCCTTCAGGACACATAAGATAAATATATATCCCTGCCTCTTAGAGTTAGGAGTGGCAGAAGTTACAATTGTCACATCCAGGAAGAAGAATTTTAATTACTGGCTCCCAATTCTGTACTTCACTTTGTCTCTGTTATAGCTATAGGAAAACCACATTGCTAAGACAGTACAACAAAGAGCCATCCCATGGAGGATTGTTCAGCTGCCCTGAGAGTTCTCTGGGTTCATAGTGCACTTTGCATGAAAGAGAAATAAATCTTTGTGTTTTAAGCTACTGAAATTTTGGGTTGTTTGTTAGTGTAGCCTAACCTAATCCATGCTGACTAAAACACTAATTTATACTAGGAATAGATGCTGCCATGACAAAAACTCTAAAATATGTGGCATAGGTTTAGTGTTGATCCTACAGGGGGTAGCAGGTGTGAATGGCCACCTCCTGTGGAGGCTAGAAGATGGAAACCAATCATATGCAGTGGCAAATCATTTGGTAATATTATCATCAATGATAATTTATAAGACAGATCTTATGCAAAAATATGTTGCTCTAGAAGAAAGATTAAATAGAAAATTAGAGTGTCTGCAGATTGATGTTAGCTGCAATTGGCAAGGTATCACAAAAAGATAAAAAGATGATCTCAGAGAAGAATAGACTGGTTTGCAATTAGGAGATTCCTCAAGAAGTTAAAAATAGAGCCACCCTACGACCCAGCAATTTCACTACTAGGTATTTATCCCAAGATACAAATGTAGTGATCCAAAGGGGCAACTTCACCCCAATGTTCATAGCAGCAATGTCCACAATAGCCAAACTGTGGAAGGAGCTGAGATGTCCGTTGACAGATGAACGGATAAAGAAGATGTGGTATACCACACACACACACACACACACACACACACACACACACACACACAGAGGAATATTACTCAGCCATCAAGAAGGATGAATACTTAAAATTTACACCAATGTGGATGGAACTGGAGGGTATTATGCTGAGTGAAATAAATCAATTGGAGAAAGATAATTATCATATAGTTTCACTCATATGTGGAATATAAGAAACAGCACAGAGGATTCATAGGGAAAGGGAGGGAAAACTGAATGGGAAGCAATCAGAGAGGAAGATAAACCATGAGAGATTCTTAACTCTGGGAAACAAACTGAGGGTTGTTGGAGGGGAAGTGGCTGGGGACATGGGGTAATTGGGTGATGGGCATTAAGGAGGGCACATGATGTGATAAGCACTGGGTATTATATGCAACTGATTAATTATTGAACACTACATCTGAAACTAATGATGTACTATATATTGGCTAATTGAATTTAAATATAAAGAAAGAAAGAATAAAGAAGTATGGGAATTAGTAGGATTAGAAAATGCTACTGCTTCTTAGAGTCTGTGCAAAACAGAAAAATGAAATCTAAATATTAAGCCTAGGATAAAATCAAGGGATGGCTACCACACCATGTTTAAAACTGGAAACAGATTAAGTCATCTTAGAATAAAGATATGATTAAAAGTGTGGCACCCCATCTATCCTTTCAATTGGCCAAAATCTGTAAGGAAAGGAGACTGAAAATGTGACTCTCCTCCTGAACCGCGATAGACTTAATGGAAAAGCAACTGCAAATATGAAAGGGGGTGGGAAGGTTGGGGGGAGAGTTGAAAGAAGGTTCTTCTCCTTCCTCTTTTATAGAGGAAAAGGGAGAAAATAAGAAAGCAAATATTTCAGGAACCAAATCTCAAAAAAAAAAAAGAAAAAGAAAAAGAAACCTTGTGGGCATAGAATTGGTACATGGAACCATGTAGAATCAAATAGATAAGAAACCTATGAACCTTCTGAGAGAATTTCACTGCCAAAGGAATCCCATGACTGGACTCAAAGAGACTGTGGCTACTTATAACTTAAAATCACCCTTGACATGTATTGAATGGAGCACTCAGTGTTATGCGCAAGCAATGAATCATGGAACACTACATCAAAAACCAATGATGTAATGTATGGTGATTAACATAACATAATAAAATAAAAAAAAACTAATGATGTATGGTGACTAACATAAAATAATAAAAGAAAAAGCAATAAATAATAAATAAACAAATAAAATCACCCTTGGTACCTAACACTTCTCAGGCAGGTAATGGGCTAAGAGAACTGCTTATTTCTCAATTCTTTATTCCTTATTTTCCCCAATGCCCATTATAGATGCGACAAAGAAGAATAAAGAAAGAACTGAGCTTTCAAGTGTGAAGTCACATGTCACCAAGAACAAGAGTCTGGGATCCCCCCTCAGGGAACAGAAGCCAGGCTTAACTGAGAACATTCCCCACCACTCAGTCTAAGGGGTCCTCACAATGACTGCCCATCAGCTTCTCTAAATTCCCACATTGAGTTTCAGTATCATCCTATTCCTTCAGAGTCTGTGGATTATGAAGGGAGAAAACAACTTTTCCTTTAAGTTTATATGTCTCCATACCAACAAGAGCCACATTCTTATCTGGGATCTCATGGACTCCATGCTGGATGAAGAGCTTTTGGATCATCTTTTGGAGGGCTTAAATGTAGGAATGGGGCAGAAGAGAGGAAAGAATACTTGATTATTGAAGGAGTGGTTGGTCTATGGCTGACTTTACAACTGTTTGTTAATACCAATTCCTTCTCCTTTCAAGTTCACGAGATAATTGTATTTGGCCCTGGAAGTTCAGGATAGCCCTGTGACTTGCTTTGGCTAATTAAATGTGAGCAAAATGATGTTCGTCACGTCTGAGTAGGAGTATTTAGTTGCAGGTACTTGACTCCCTAACTCCTGCTCCCTCTCATGACAATTCTGCAAGCACATATTGATAAAGAGTTTCCATATTAAAAAGCAAGTGGAGGAACACTGTTCTATAGGGTATCCCAGACCCATAGGATATTTATGTGAGAAAGTGTATCTGTTTTAAGCCACTGAGGTTTCTTTCTTTGTTGCTATAGCATTACTCAGCCCATCTCGACTAACCCAGGATCAATACTAAAATTTCAATAAATGTGTTCCTCAATTTGCTACTTGTTATTGAACTTATTTTTTTAAAACAGCTATTATATTTTGAAATAAAGTATCTAATAGATAATCTAAAAATTATAGCTTCATGCTGATACTCCATAATATGCTACATTATTTTATGCTTGGTTTATCTTTTCTTCAAAATAAAAGGGTAATTTTAACTATGTTAAGAGCATTCAAATAGTTTAATTTTTAAAAAAGATTGCATTCTAAATCCTTATATTAAATGACATTCCCTCTCAAAAAAAACCTAGATAAGAATAATCTTTTTGAGCTTTGTGTTTTTGTTTTAGTTTTTTTTTAGACTGACCATGCTTGGAACTTTAATGTCATTAGAGTCTACTTTTCAGCATGAATCAATCTACCTCAAACCCCAGGCATTTTACTTGATTTGGTGAGTGAAAAAGTTCCATAAACCAAGAAAATTACTTAGCAATAAAATATGTGAGAAACACTTTGACAGTTCTTCCTATCTTTTTTCCCCTAGCTATAAAATGCATTTCTTCTCCTCCTCAACTCTGCTGTCACTTTGAAAGCCATCCAATAAATTGGTCGTACCTATCATAGTTACCCGTAGGCAAAAAAGAGAAAAAGAGAGAGAGAGAGAGACATCGTTTCATGAATTGAGATTAGGGTACCTTTGCCAAAAGCCAATAAATTCCTTAAAGCCACATTAATACTTTCCAAAGCCGAATAAAAAATGCAAAGTTATCTTCTTATTAGTGTAGCTATTTGAAACAAACCCTCTGCAAATCCATTACTCTAAAAATGTCCTGTTGCCCAAAAGAGTAGATTCCATGAAGCCTTTGCTGACAAAGAAAACGCTCTGTAATATTGTTTGTCACATTTGCTTTTCTGCCTCTGTTTAGCTCAAGCCAAGAGACTAGGCAATTATCTGTTAGCTGATCTATGGTCCTAATCTGTGGTACATGTCTTAGTTATGGTTATATTTTCAGGCCATTTACCTGTGGGAGCCACCAGTCACTACCTGTTAATAAAGGTTTTCAAGATCCCCCAGCTTAGACCTGGACAGCTCCCAAAGGAAGGATATTTACACCTTTAAGGACAGCCTTACCTTGAAGGCTCACATATGGGTCACAAATGGCCAGGCGTGCACGTGTATACCAGGTCCAGTGTAGACCATACAAAATCATATACCAGCCCTTTGATTATGTACTGTCTTGTCCCTGTCTGGATGACTTTTCAGAAGCTGACAGAGCTTTTACAATTTAATTGGTGTTGACACCTTTTGAAGCCATGCCTTGAGGCACTAAGGGTCATTGGATGCTTTCTCTGTTTCTCTCCAATGCCTCCACTTGGCTACTTCACAGCCTGTGGTGCCTGGCTGGCCCCTGCACTTTTTATTCATGTTCATACTTGTTCTGGGTCCTGTTACAAGAGCCCTTGTTAAATGCCCAGCAGGCCGCAATGAATGGAGATTTTGACTATGTGGGATTTGAGGCCTCTGGCAATAATGGAGAATAAACTATAAATATAAAAGTATCCCTGTTGTGGACTGTGTTGTTATCACCAAAGATTTATTCCAGAGGACCTCAGACCTAAGGTACTTTCTGTGCATGCTCGTCTTACAATTAGGTTTCTGCTTTCCATGCTGGGGATTCTCTAACTATGACTCTTCCTCTATCATCATTCCCAATTTGGTACCTTCCTTCTCTTAGCAATGCTCCCTCCTAACAGTTGTTGGGATAGCATTACGATTCTGACTTGCCTTCTGATCTCATTACCTCAAAGTTTAAGGAAGAGACAAAAAGAATGAATCCTGCATTGTTTTCAGGCTCAATTCTGCAAAAGTGTCTTTTTGCCCCTGAACAGTCATGTTTATCAGGCAACTTTGTTCTTAGTTCCTAAGAGTGACAGGTTGAGTAACTGTCATCTTTTATAGCCTTGCTCAATTCTCTGTATTTTAAAAAAAAAAATCAAGATTTCCAGTCACAGTTATCAACTGCCTATAAACTTGCAGGCTATCAAATATTTTTTCTTGTTCAAAAACCCCATTAAAAAATATTCTTACATATGGAAGGGTTAAGATCTCTGGAAAAGCTTTTTTTTCTCCCCACCATTAAATTTATATGGTCTACAGTGAATATAATAAATCAGACAGATGTTTGAATTTTTTAAAGTACATTAAAAAAAGACCATCAACTTATTAGGTTGCTGTTCTAGAAGACAAAACATATCAGAGAGACAAAGGGCATTCTGAAAATATTTGTATGGATGGTTACAGAAAATAACATGGATTAAACAAAGCACTACCTTAAATGTTCCTATTTTTACATAATATAATTCTACTGAATTTCAGGTCATTATAAAATCAATTAATAAGGAAATAAAAATAGGAATATCATCAGTAATAATTTTCTAGTGAACTGTGTAACTAATTTCCTCCAAATATGAACACATTTGAGGAAAGCTCAAATAGGCACGGACGGTTCTTGTTTAAAACCATATTTCTAGCACAAGATTTAGGTAAAGATCCTTTGTTTCAGCAAGAAATAATTAACTTTCTTTAAAACTAAAGAGACAGCTTTAAAAAAATGAGCTAAAAACATCAAAAAGGATTACTTAACTGGATGAGGAGACATTTGAAGGACAAGTTCATCTTTCCACCTGTGAAAAGCTCTTAAAACGAAAGATGACCTGCTGTTCTTCCAGCACACCAAAGCTGGGGGAAAATAAAACTGTTTCCAGTTATACGTAGTAACAAGGAGCAAAATTAAAAACAATTATGAACTTGCCAATAATGAGAAATAAATGGTATTTAAAATTACAGGACTGAAAATGGAGACAGGACTCAGGCTTTTAATTTTTTGCTAACTGTCAGATGTAGAGGGACAAGCAAGAATCATGTCTGCTCCTCTGTGTCAAGGGCCAGCGTTTCCACCGCCCGACCATGTCATTTGTAAATCCTGTGATTTGGAGAATGTACTCAATTCTTTTGAGGTGGGGGTAACTAGATAATATATGTGCCAGAATCTATGACATACCAAGGAAACAACAATTAGAATTTTATCAGATTTTTTTTGGTTTTGTTTTTGTGATCTATGTTGGTATTTTGAGACATAGCAAAATATTTTATCTTTTTATTACTGAAAGGAATCTCCAGAGAAAGAAAAGTGTTTCAAAATGCCAGGTATGGTATTATAAATAATGAAATACAGATTGATATTGAGAGAAATATACCATATCTGGAACAATAGAATAATGGATAAACAAAGCAAATCAATAGGACTTTCCTCTCTACTCCAGCATAAATAGCAGTGTGATGTTATTCATATATCCATTCCTCACATTCTTTTGAGTGCTTATTTGCATCCTGTGCTGGGAATATTAAGAGGAATAAGATATATATGATGTTCTTAAGCTTATACTTGAGTAAGCCCCTTCATCCTGGTTACCCCTACAGAGCCCCATATAGGTATCGATCAAAATAAATTACAACACTAGGGGCACCTGGGTGGCTCAGTTTGTTAAGCCTCTGATTCTTGATTTGGACTCAGGTCATGATGGAGACTTGCACTGGGCTCCACGCTGAGTGTGGCGTCTGCTTGAGATTCTCTCTCTCCCTCTGCTCCCCCGACCCCCGGACACTTGCACTCTCAAATAAATAAATAAATAAATAAATAACAACACTTTATTGACCTTATTTGCTTATTGATCTACCTCCTCACTAGACTGTAACATCCAGGGACAACAGAGGATGCTTTTATTCATCTTTGCATTCTTAAGCATTTTCACACTGACTAGTATTTAGTGGGCATTCAGTAAATGTATATGAAATGAATATTAATGAATGAAGGAGTGGATGAAAAAAATGAGAAGTAGGGATGACTCTATAGTTACTACGGTGAGTTACTCCTTTTTCAGATTTCAGAGAGGCCTTCTCTGACAGCACTAAACTGAACTCTGGTTACACGCCACCATGTAATTACTGTATGTATTTTCTACACTTACTTGTTTATTCCTTGTCCAAAAGTTGCATACCAGCAGGAACTTTGCCACTCTTGTTCCAACACCCAGCCAAATGCCTGTCATGTAGAGGGAGCTAAATCAATATGTGTTAAGTGATTTAATGGGTTGATTATGATATAAAGCAAGAATATGGGAGTACCTTTCAGAAGAAGAATTAGAAAGGACTCAGTTGGGGTATATAGGATTTGATACGAAAACTGCACAACAAGGTGAAGATATACCCTGCAAGTTGCTGTAAGATTTTGGGAGCCAGAGAAAAGGTCAAGGTTGGGAGTCTCAGATACAGATCTGGGAGTGCTCTCTGTTAGGTTCTGGACTTGTCTCAGAGCAGACATTAAATAAGTGTTTGTTGAAAAGTTGTCGAGGGCAGAAATTCTTGAGAGAAAGGGATCAGGAGAGCAATGTTTTATTCCTCACTGTCACATTTCCTTTTATTACTGTAAAATTAATTAATTAATTAATTAAGTGTAAAAATAAAAATCCAGATTAATAAGAATACAGAGAAAACTAAAGATACGGAAGAGGTGAAACTTTGCACCCATAAACACTGAGTCAAGCTATGTGTATATATACAAGGTATGCAACCAATCTTTAACAAAAAAATTGGGTCAACCTACTGGTTATTTTTAAATAATCACTGGTTATAATGAATGCCTTGATGGAATCTATTAAAACCACTATTTATTTGTGATTGTTTAACTTGTATTAATTTAGAGACCATCAGAATTCAGGGCATCTGGGCTGGCTTATATTCCTTCAGGGAAAGACCTTCACTCCACCCTGTCCTATGCCTTTATAGAGGTTTACAATAAGAAATGCCTTTTATGTTATTTTTGTAATATTATATTGAAGCTTATAAAATCATAGAGCAAGAAGGAAACTAAGAAACTACCTTGTGTAATGTCTTTATTTTGCAGGGTAAACATTTAAGCCAAGGGAGGAAAATAACCATTTTTATAAACTTTTCAATGTACTTTCTTTCTGTGTTAAAAAAATTAAAATCAAATGACTCAATAGATTTTCCCTTTTGATTTAGTTGCTAAAAACCTTAGAGCCACATTGTCCACACATGGTTCTTAAAATACTCTAGGCATGGTGTTTTCCTGATGAACTCTGCCCTATTTTTTAATGAAAACATTCATCCTAAATTGTGGCTTAATTCATAAACCACATCAATCCATTTCAAAAAGAAGGCAAGTCACTTAAAATAGTAATTATTTATTCAAAAGTGAATTACCATCATGTGCTCCGCTAATAGGGGCCATACTCTTAAAAAATATATTCTCTCCAAAATAATTAAGAATTATTCCAAATCAAGAACATCAACCAGAGAACAGCCAACCTATTCTTAGTGTCATATCTGAAAAGAATTTGGCTTCAAAGTTGTTGTAAATAGTGTGTGAGGAGAAAGGACACAGGAACATTTATTTCTGACAAATCCACATCATCCAATGGACCTCAAACATCCTGGATATCAACTGACAAGTTGAAAGAGAGTTCGATGTCCAGTTTTGGCTCTTTTACCCAACTTCTCTGACACAGTTTTCTTATCTTTAAAATGAGAGCAAAATAGAACTTATTCTTAAGTTTTCATGAAAATTCATAGGCTTTTAAACAATGTCAATAATAGTTATTATTATTATTATTCTGTATTAAGCCTCAACTACGCACAAGGCACTGAGGTTTAATAACCAGAAATAGTGTAAGTCCTTGACTTCAAAAGATAACACCTCCCAAAAAAACCATTAAGTTTACCTAAGAAGATGGGACTTTTGATTTTTTTAAAAATTAATAAATTTAGTTCAATGCTATTGTATCTCATTGCAATTGAGCTTTAGAGAGTGACATCACCAAGATGGCAACATAGGTTATTCCTGACTTCACTCCCCCTCACAAGAAGAATAACTAACAACTCTTCAAGAACAAGACGTTACTGAGAGAATCCTAGAACACGGTGTTAAGGCTGAAGCACTCCTCCTATACCACAGAGACCAAAACAGATTGCATTAGAATGGTAAGTGCAAGGGAGCCTGGGTGGCTCAGTAGGTTAAGCATCGGACTTTTAGTTTTGGCTCAGGTCATGATCTCAGGGTCATGAGATCGAGCCCCGAGTCAGGCTCCATGCTCAGCAAGGTTGTCTGCATGGGATTCTCTCTCTTCCTCTGCCCCTCCCCGCCAACCCTCACTTACACTTACTGTCTCTCTCACTCTCTCTCTCTTTCTAAAATAAATAAATCTTAAAAAAAAAAAAAAAAAAGAAGGGTTAAGAGCAGCAGCTACCCCTTGACCACACTGACCATCCCCCAGTACAGGACAGTACTACTTGGACAGGTCTCCCCTGAGCTGCCAGTTACTCCAGTGGAAAAAGAGAACAGGGTGCGGGGGTGGGCAACCATCCTCCACTAGCACTGTGGGGTCACTTTGTGGGAGCCCCCACTTTGATCTTGCACCACAGGGATTGCAGAGGAATCTGTGGGGCTCAACCACTGGGAATCTGTGACAGAGAAGCCGGGTGGGACTTACCACAACCACACAAGGATCTTGGCAGACTGAATTCATACTTGCAGCGTCCAAGTAGTAATCCTAACCAGCAGTTTTGCTCATCTGCAAAACTAAGCCGGGGATGCAACTCATACCAGGGAACTTGGAGAGATGCAGATCTCTCTGATTCTGATCCTTAAATGAGGAGGTGTGCCAGCCCTACAGCCTTGTTTGTCATACCAGGCAAGGTGCTAAATCACAGCCCCAGCCACTGTGGGGGATGCCTTCCAGCCCCATCTCACCAGAAGGGCTGGTGACAACTCCTAGAAGCTGTGCAACTCCAGCAGAGAGGGGGGTAAACAGAGCTGATCACCCCCAGAGCAAAACCAGTACCAGTCATGGAGGTTCCATGCTAGGCACAGGTGGGAGATTAATTCATAGCAAAAATTGAGGGTAGGAGTTCAGTTGGTGGCTCAGGCAAATGGAGAGCCTCTTTGGGAAATGGAGAGCAGCTGGGAGCATTTCCTTCCCCTTTCCACGCAGGCAAGGGGGCTGAGACATAGCTCCCCCTACCGTGGAGAGCATCTTCTAGCCCAATCTGAGCAGAAGAGCTGGGAACAATTCCTGGAAACTCTGAGGCCCAACAGCGTTCAAGTGGAAAGAAGAGCAGACAGAACATTTTTGTCAAGAAGACAAAAGATAACAAAGGTGCACGGATGTGAAGAAAAGGGGACCCTTACACACTGTTGGTGGGATTATAAATTGGCATAGCCACTATGGAAATCAGTGTGGAGGATCCTTGAAAAATTAAAACTAGTACTACTCTATGATCCAGCAATTCCACTTCTGGGAACATATTCAACGGTAATGAAAACATTAAGTTGGAAAGGTATATGCGCCCCCATGTTCATAGCAGCATTATCTACAAGAGCCAAGACATGGAAGCAACCTCAGTGTCCGTCAGCGGATAAATGGATAAAGAGGTTGTGGCGTATACATACAATGGGATATTATTCAGCCATAAAAAAAACGAGGAAATCCTACCATTTGTGACATGAATGGGCCTTGAAGACACTTTGCTAAATGAAATAAATCAGACACAAAAAGACAAATACTGTATAATCTCACTAATATTTGGAATCTAAAAAAACTACCACCACCACCACCACAATAAAAACACCAAACAAAAAAGAGATCAGATCTGTTTACCAGAGGTGTAGGGTGGGGGGAAGGGGAATTGGAGAAATGTGGTCAAAAGGCATAAACTTCCAGTTACAAGATAAATAAGTATTACGAATGTAATGTACAACATGATGACTAGAGCTAATATGGCTGCATGATGCATAAGAAAGTTAAGAGAGTAAATCCTAACAATTCTTATCATGAGAAATTTTTTTTTCCTTTCTTCACTTCTTTCTCTTCTTTATATTGTTTCTATATGAGGAGGGAGATGTAGCTGAACTTATTATGGTAATAATTTCACAACATATGTAAATAAACCATCATGCTATACACCTTAAACTTATACAATGATGCACGTCAATTATGTCTTTTTTTAAAAGATTTTATTTATTTATTTAACAGAGAGAGAGACAGCGAGAGAGGGAACACAAGTGAGGGAGAGGGAGAAGCAGGCTTCCCGCGGAGCAGGGAGCCCAACGTGGGGCTCTATCCCAGGACCCTGGGATCATGACCTGAGCCGAGGGCAGACGCTTAACGACTGAGCCACCCAGGCACCCCAATTATGTCTTAATAACCTGGGAAAAATAAATATAAATTTATAAAAGTAATACCTACACTGTGCTAGAGTAGTTACAGTAGTTTCTTAAGAGAAGTGGAACTTAATAGGAATGTGATAGAGAATATTGAGCTATTATCTCACGACTCATTCATTATTTGCTGATTTTCCTTTATACTGGAGTTCTATTAATACTAAGGTAAACAAGTATTTGTTTCACTTAGTAGACACAAAATCAAAGATATTTTATTCTCTTTAATACACGTTAAAATTTTTGAAGTTTCATGATTAAAGATGTACTACTGTTCTACATTTCTAACTTTTAATTCTAATGTTTCTTTAAATAGTAAACACTTCTGATAGTAAATACTGTTTTTTTGTTTTTTTGTTTTTTTCATTAAAAGAGGTCACCTTCTGTAGTTACCATACTTCCCATGATGAAGTTCACACAACCTATAGCACCACAGCAGGTAGGGAACCTGCCTTACCCATAGAAATTACCTCCAGACAATTAGGTCAGAGATGGGTTCATGGGATTATTTAAATACGCCACATTAGTTAAGTTTTTAAAAAATGATAATTGAGTCCCTCATATGCCAGGGCAAGCTGTATATGAAATTAAAAACTTGATCTCATGGGGTTACATTCCAACAGCGAGCAAAAATGAATGAATGAATGAATGAGTGTCATATCAAGTAGAGATAACTTCTAGAAAGAGGAATAAAGTAGGTGAGGGAACAGAGAGCCACGAGGAGGGGAACAGGTGCTAGAGAGAGAGAGATTTTCATTCCAGTAGTATGGTAACACAAGCCTGCAGACACACTGACAGAAGGCAGTAGGAAAAACTTAACAGAGGGTAAGTTAAGAACAAGCAAAAGTTACAAGGCAGTGGAAACAATGACTAAACAAAAGTAGAAGAGAGGATTCAGTTGATGGTTGACAGTAACAGAGATGTTCTCAGTCACTATAATGATTAGGATCGATTACCCCTTGATGCTAAGAGATGGTAAGATTAGGTCATAACATTATGGTGTAGCCAGACAGTTTCATTCTCCAAACCTGACTATGCAACTTTGATTGTAACCAGAATGTTCTTCCATTACTTGTGAAGCATAAATTCTGTGCTTATTAAGACTGTTTCCTGGGGTGCCTGGGTGGCTCAGTCAGTTTATCCTCTACCTTTGGCCTAGGTCATGATCCCAGGACCCTGGAATTGAGCTCTGCATAGGGTTCCCTGCTCAGTGGGAAGCCTGCTTCTCCCTCTCCCTCTGCCTCTTCCCTCCGCTCATGCTCTCTCTCTCAAATAAATAAATAAAATCTTTAAAAAAAAAAGACTGTTTCCTAGTCTTGTGAATCTTTCTCATGAATCAACCATTTTCATTGCCTAAGTATTTCCCTGTTCCTTGAAACTTGAAAAACTTCAAAACCTTGAGCTTTAAAGGCAAAAATGAGAGCAGATATTTTAACACAGCTAGCACGTGCTTCCTAATTCTCTTTTCCACTTTAAACGTCCATATACGCCCAATGTCCTCTTTGCAGAATTCTATTTATAAAATCTTCACTATCTAGTTATACTCTAATGTGTGTCATTTTTAAAAGGTAGAATATGATGGTAATATATATTTTTTTTAATATTTATTGAGTGCATCCTTCTTCTAACTCTTTTTCCTTAGCTTTTATGGTAGCCAGCCTCCAAGATAGCCCCCAATGATCAGTACCTTGTGGTACTCACACCCTTATTGAGACTCATTCCACATTGGACCAAGGTTGGTTTGTGTGATGAATAGCATATGGAAGAAGCAATGATCAATTTCTACAGAGTTCAGGCTTTAAGAGATTCCACTTTCAGTCTCGGGCTGTCTCACTTGTGCATTTTCTTTCTCATTCTCATCCTCTCTTTCCCTATCTCTCTCCTATCACATGCCATGGGGGAATCCAGTTACCAGATTGTGAGGTCATTCAGACCACCCCTGGAGAGGTTCACACAACAAGAAAAAAAAGCCTCCAAGGAACAATCAGTGAGGAACTGGGGCCTCTCCCTGAGATGGTTGCCATCCTGGCCAACATCTTGACTACCACCTTGTGAGAGACACTGAACCAAAACCACCCAGATAAGCAGCACCCAGATTCCTGACTCTCAGAAACTGTGTTGAGTGTTTACTGTGTTAAGCTGCTAAATTTTGGCTGTAATTTTTATATAGCATTAGAGAAGCAAAAGATAACTAATACAGCTACTATGACATATTTTCTTCTTATTCTCCACTTACCTCTCTAAATTCCATCTCAATCTTCTGTAAGTGTCCTCTTCCTTTCGGTATCATTTAAGTGTTGATATTCAGCAGAAATATTGTCCCAGACTTCTCCTTTTCTTACTATTTCTGAAAGTCCCTATTTATACCCAAGACTTAGGGTCACTGATTCACTGATGGTTCCCAAATTTGTATTTCTGGTGATGATCCATTTTCTAACAACTGTCAACTAAGCATCTCCTCTTGGATGTCTCAAAGGCACATCAAACTCCATGGACCCTAAAACTAAACCTATTATTCTCTTCATACCTTTTCTATTTTTTTTTTTCTTACATCAGATCTTAGAAGACAATTTATTTAGTGGCCCAAGTAGAAAACTTCCTCTTCCTCAGCATCCACTTTCAATCACTTTCTAAGTCACATAATTTCTAGCTTCATCATTTCACAATTCTGTCTCTTCATGTTCATCCTTAATACATTGGTTCAGGCATTATCTCTCTCTTATTTCCCTAGTTCTTTTCTTTACCCTAAAGCATTGATAGTCTTTCAAAACAAACTAGAGAAGTCACCATAGAAAAAAACAATTTGTGTATCAGTGAAAGACTAAGAATTGCCTAGAGGATACTAGCCAAGATTAGCTGATTCTAATTTTCCATTATCTTTAAATTACTTTTAAGCATTGTCAGTTTTAGATAACTGATAGATATACAAATTCTGGTCTATCTGGTAGTGATTCAATCGATTTCCCTTCTTCAGTGTAGAAAAGTCAGTTTTATCTCTGTTACACATTAATTTCAACATTCCTTTACTCCATATAAATTTGTGTTTCTTGGATTCATTCATAAATCAGTTTTAACATCTGCCTGGTTCCCTCATGAGTTAAATAAATTCTTAACATGTGTTCATTTTTAAACCTGTACAAGAGTCATGATTTTACTCTTTTTTTGAAAATTATCTTTTAACACCTCTGCTTAGATAGTGCCCCTAGTACAAATGGATCGAGTCCAAACTCCTTACTATAACCCATGGCCACTGACAAGCTGCTTCCTATTTAAATCCCCAGTCTTCTGTGCTGTCACTGCTACCCACAGCTTATGCTTCAGCAAAACTACTTGCTAAGTCTTGAACATTTTATGCTGTTTTACTGATATGACTTTTCCCACAGTATTCCTCTGCTTCTTGGTCTAGAAAATCCTGTAGGGGAGAAAATATTTTTCTCCAACCTCTTAGGGTCCCAGGCTGGGTCTGAAAATTAAACTGATTGACAAGAGAAGAGCATACAAATTTTAGTGAGTTTTTACATGTACATGGGAGACTTTACAAAAGAAGGAAAACCCAAAGAAATGACCAGATCAGGAAGCTTTTATAAATTTTAGACAAAGAAATAATATATCTGTGCAGAATTGACAAGACAAAGGGGTTTAGGCTAGGGTTCCTTAATGGTGAAGAGGTAACTAGGAAGATAAGGGTTAGTTTAACAAGGTCTGTTTATACCGATTTCCTAGCCCCCAATTCCCTGTCTCTGGTTATAAAAATGTCTTCCTTCCTCTTGATACATGGATGATCTTTTCACATGAGAGCTTTATGTCCTCTTTCAGGGAAGAAGTGGGAGGATGAGGAGGTCAGATTGACCTTCCCGCTTCTGATGTTCTCTCAGATTCTTTTAGCTTAAGATATTCAACATGCCAAGATGCCATGTATTAAATATGTGCTGAACCCCATCAATGCCTACTGCCCTGTCAAGCACTTCCCACCTCTAAGCAGAGACTAACTGCTTCCTATTTCATACTCCATACACTCATTCTTTTATCATGCTCTATGGCATTGCTGTTTACAAATTTCTCAGTCTCAATAAAATACTTATACTCAGATTATGTTCAGTTTACCACAATAACCTCAGTTACCACTGTTTCAGTCAATAAAAGACTATTTATTGAACATCTGAGATATGTTAAGCCTATACAAAATGTGGTCACAGCATAATAAGTGAGAAATAGCCCTTGTCCCCAAGGAGGTCAGAGTTTAATTGGAGGCAGGACCCAAATCTCATGTTTGTAGTTAAATGATTATCAACGGCTATCAAATATAAAAATGTCCTGCCTTGTCTTTTTCTTTCTCTTAATTTCCCATTATCACTACAGTACCTTTCTAGCCTACACTAAGTAGCCATTTTTAATTGTTCCCCCAAGAGAGAAAAGACATCCTTTGCCTTAAGTAGATCATAGAAGCCCCAAGGCAAATACTTCCAAATTGGGTCTAGCCGCAAGTGGCTTTTGACAAACAAAAGAATGGGACTGCTTGTTTGAAGATTTGAGGAACCTGAACTATCTTGGCTCTCCCTTTCCTCACATCCAGTTCCAGAGAACTATAGATCCCCAGGGAACAGTTTGCTCAAATAATTAATCAATTAATTATTGGATGGATGGATGGATGGCGGATGGATGGATAGATGGATGAATGAATATGAGCCATTTGAGTGCTGGGCTATTACTTTGCATACTCTACAATAAACCTCATTAGCCCAACTCAAAATATATTAGTTTCTATGGACCCATGACGTATTTCTGATTTTATGAGTTACAGTTAAATGAAACATCAAGATTTTGACGTGGGTTCTCCCGTCCCCAACCTCAACAAATGAATTAGTATTAGCCAGCCCATCTTCATTCTATACTTGTATGGTTCACTTAACTTTGTGTTTGACTGGTTGAATTTCACTTTATAACTTTCAATCAAGCCTAAGAATTTTAAAAAATATCTTCATTCCCTCATTTAATGTATCATAGGAAGTTGAGCTTCAGAATAAAGGCCATCTCTACAGCTTACTGTCTACATCAACGTAACTTTAAGACTCCAGGGATCTCTTGTTGAGAAAGAAGAGTTACAGATAACTCCTTTGCTGATTCCACAAACTTCCTAAAAATTCATCAGTTTTTGAATAGAAAGCATCAATGACAGTTTATATCCCAAAGCTCTTTGCCTCAAAGCTATGTCCACTAATCATAAGCTATTATGTTATTTCTCTGCATAGTTCTATCTAAGCCTCTACACAGAAAGACCTACCTCAGACCAGACTTCAGCATCTCCATAAATGCCCCAATTTTACCCTCCCCTCTCTGAGAGAGTACTGATGCTCTCTCTGTCCCGGTAGTATTCTCTCTTACTGAGCAAAAATAAATTCAGCTTTGCTTCATCACAGATTGTTTTGGTGATATTTTATAGAACAAGAATTTGACACTTCAATCGTGCATATAGCTTCTAGGGACACACATGGAACGAGAGAGAAAATGTTCACGTGCATAGATAGCTAGGTGAGCTGAATTATTTCTAATAGGGAGGAAAATCCTCTGCCAAGTCTCCTTCACACCCACAAACCAGCAGCGCTTACTCCCAGTTGTTCATTTTCCTTATAGTTGACAATCATGACTTCTTTTTTCTTTTTCTTTCTTTCTTTCCTTCTTTTTTTTTTCTTTTTTTGAGAGAGAGAGAGAGAGTGCACGAGGATAGGAGAGAGAATCTTAAGTAGGCTCCACGTTCAGCCCAGAGCCCGATGTGGGGATTGATCTCACAATCCTGAAATCATGACCTGAGCCAAAATCAAGAGTCAGAGGCTTAGCCGACTGAGCCACCCAGGCACCCGACAATCATGATTTCTAAAGGATGCTCTAATTGTGGTTAAAAGCATTTACAAATGGTAGAATTTATCTATAAATGGATGAAATAACAATGTCTATTAATAATATCTACCTCTCAGGGTTGAACGAGGATTAGTTAATAGATGACAAGTGCTTAGAACAAGGCCAACACATAGCAGGTGCTTAATATATTATGTAAGAAGTATTCTATCTTTATTCAAATTAGTAACAAAAATATCGACTAAGACTAAATGAATACAAGCTTTTAGAGATGTTAGGAAAGGCTTCTCTAGTTTTATATAAATCTGTTAATCAACAAGCTTTCTGGTACAGTGTTCAACAAATTCCAAGTTCAACTATCAGTTAGTTTATATTTCTCTAACTTATCTACAAAACCTATTATCTAAGCATATAAACATAATTATCTAAAGTATTTTCCTATTCTTAAGTGTAATAACCCTATCCAAAAAGGAAAAAAAAAGGAAACATGATTTGTGTTTAATTGAATTATTTTTATGTCTGCTGTCGCCTTGGAAAAATTTGGGGAAGACTGGAATGTGCTGTTAGCAAAAGGAAAAATTCAGGCAGTGGGTGAGGGGGTTGGCAGAACAAGAAGTCAGGGGCTGTGGGGCATGAGGATGGAGAAGAGTCTCCTTAAGGAGGTGTGAGGGGGTCTTCATGCAGAAGTGAAGAGTACAAAGTCAAACTTAGGTAAATTAAGTAACTTAGCTTCTTTGCAAACACTGGAGATAGCATTTAGTTTGTCACTTTTTTTCTTTTATAAAATTTGGAGTTGGGAGAGAGACCCTAGATCAGCATTCCTCAGGGTTCTCATGTTTCTAAATCTGTCTGAAAGCCCAAAGGCAAGAGATCACCAGCCTGACCTATGGTTTTATGAGACTCACCTCACCATCCTGTGGCTGGGATTTCAGAATGGGCTTAATTTCCTCCTGGCTCTTGCAACTTTCACACAATCTCTGAAATTTACTTCCTTCAGGCTTAGTTTCCAAAAAGGATATTGAAGGAAAAATGTACAAAAAAATGCATGCAGAAAGTCCCAGGAAGTTCACAGTGCCTGCAAGAGTGAGGTGAATTACACATGCAAACCTGCAGTCTTTGTTGAGTCTCTCAAAAAATGTGACATTTCTAGTGGGATGCCACTATAATGATGACCTGCTTATTTTCATTTCATTATTGAGGCCTCAGCTGGACCATAATGTTTATTGCTTATCTTTACTGTTATTTCTAGGCCTTAAGAAAAAGAAACTGTTTTCTTTTTACACAAAAGCTATCTCTAGAGTGCATATTGTGTTGTCTTTTCATAATGCTTTTTAAAAATACTGTAAGTATGAGCATAACACACTCAATCCATGAGAACCTTTCAACTCTCGAATGTGGAAATGTTTGTTAAGGCTATTATGGGTCCTACAAACACTCTTTTTTTTTATTACAAACACCTATTTTCACACAATTCCATGGCCCTTACAAATTAGGGAAATGAGTCTTTTAGTTACAAAATTATTCAAAGCTTTAAATTTAAAACACATGTAAGGTTATGGGGTTTGGTTTTTATTTACCCAAGGCAGAATGAAATTTTCTTGTCTGAAACATAAAGAAAACTTTTTCTCTCTATGTTTTTGAGGTTACTTGATGAACAGAAGTTATTCTGTTAACCATTTCCTGCTACCACTGAGGAAAATGTAAGCCAAAGAAGGAAGAGCAAGAAGAGAAAATGGAATAGAGAGAGGAGGAAGACCCAAAATCCAAGTATAATAAAAAGACTTTGAATATAGAAATGATACAGAATTCAAATCACAATGCAAAACAAATAAAGATACCTGTTTATGTTACTGTAGGTTGAGGATGGGGAGAATTCTCTTAACAATGTCACTGTGCAAAGCCATCATTTCTTATTGCAATTTGAGAAATAAATGCAATATGGCTTCCTCTTCTGCCTCATTTTTAAATAAAATCCTAATACAAGAATAATTGATCTGAGTACCAGAATGCCAGGTAGAAAATACAGACTATTGGATATATGTAACAAACAATACCCTCCTACCCAAATTCCTTAAGACAAGCACATTTTCCTCAAAAAATTAAATTGTTTCTAACTGTGCATTGTGAGTGTTTGAAAAGATACAAATAAAATGAAAAATAAAATTCCCTAGTTTCAAATACATTTATTCCAACAAAAAAAAGAATGAATTAAAATATTATAGTGTTAAATGCTAGGTTCGTAAATAGGAAAGAATCATTTGATGTTAACATTTTAACTTTTAAAAAAAGGAAACAGCCTACTTAAGCTTATTTGCCTTTAAAATTAAGTAAGTTTTTTCATCTTATTTGACCATAGTTTAATTTATTAAATCTGTATAGGCAGAGGAATAGTGCATCTGAGTCTGGCGTATTTGAAACATTACAGATTTTATTTTATTTTTTTTTTTTTAAAGATTTTATTTATTTATTTGAGAGAGAGAGAATGAGAGACAGAGAGCACGAGAGGGAAGAGGGTCAGAGGGAGAAGCAGACCCCCCGCCAAGCAGGGAGCCCGATGCGGGACTCGATCCCAGGACTCCAGGATCACGACCTGAGCCGAAGGCAGTCGCTTAACCAACTGAGCCACCCAGGCGCCCTAAACATTACAGATTTTAGATTGATGGAATTTGATTCAGAGAAGTGCTACTCTAATCCTACAATGTAACTCTATGGAACCAACAAAACGAATAACTAATAAAAGCATATATTAGCACTTATTCACACAGAGAGAAAGTATGAAATTTTTTGACTTGTATTTTCCAATTGCTTTATAGAAATTTTTCTTGTCTACAATTAAATTTAGATTTTACCAGCAGCATGAGAGAATGTCCATCTGCAACATACTTACCAACATTGAACATTATTGTTTCATTAATCCTTACCGGTTTAGGGGTGCCTGGGTGGCTCAGAGGGTTAGGCGACTGCCTTCGGCTCAGGTCATGATCCCAGGGTCCTGGGATCGAGTTCTGCATTGGGCTTCCTGCTCCGCAGGGAGTCTGCTTCTCCCTCATGTGCTCTCTCTCTCTCTCAAATAAATAAGTAAAATCTTTAAAAAAAAAAAATCCTTACTGGTTTAAATCCTTCCAATGGTGGTGTTGTAACTTTAATCTATAATTGTCCAATAAATACAAAGATAGCTATATAGAACTATTTTCTATTTATTTTTAGACTTTATTATGGCAAATTTAAAAAATATAGAAAAGTAGGAAGTACAGTGTATTAAACACAGTATATTCCAAATACTCATCACCTGGATTTAACAATTGTTAACACTTAGCCTTACTTTCTTCATCTATTTGTTTTACCTATAACAGATAAAATCTTTTTTCTTCAAAGCCATTTTCAACCCCCCCCCAAATTATAGTAATTTTCTAATGTAATCTAATGCACATACTCCATTTTCTCCAATTTCTCAAAAATGTCTCTTAATACTTGGTTTGTTCGGATCGGAATCCAAAGTCCACACATTCTGTTCATATGCCTCTTAAGCCTATAATAGACCATTTGAATTAATGCTTATTTGTTGAAAAAAACTGGTTCATTTGTCCCATAGTAATTCCCACAGTTCTGAATTTGGCCAATTATGTCCTCACGGTATTGTTTAACATGTTTCATTAGTCCCTATGTTGCTTGTAAACTATTCATTATATTTAAATCTTGATTAGATTCAGGCTGAACACTTTGGCAAAAATTACTTCAAAAATTGTGCTGTGTCGTGCATATATTGCATCACATCAGGATGTTTCTGTTGTCTGAGTGCTCCATTTTGAGTCCTTTATTTTTTTACTTTAGCTGCAATTCTTTTTTTTTTTTTAAAGATTTTATTTATTTATTTGACAGAGAGATAGAGCCAGAGAGCACAAGTGGAGAGAATGGCAGAGGGAGAGGGAGAAGCAGGCTCCCCACTTGAGCAGGGAGCCCAATGCGGGGCTCGATCCCAGGACCCTGGGATCATGACCTGAGCCGAAGGCAGACGCTTAACCATCTGAGCCACCCAGGCGCCCCTTAGCTGCAATTCTTAATGCAAGTTGGTAAAGCCACTTTGGAAAACAGTGAGGAGGTTCCTCAAAAAATTAAAAATAGAGCTACCCTATGACCCAGCAATTGCACTACTGGGTATTTACCCCAAAGACACAGATGTAGTGAAAAGAAGGGCCATATGCACCCCAATGTTCATAGCAGCAATGTCCGCAAAAGCCAAACTGTGGAAAGAGCCGAGATGTCCTTCAACAGACAAATGGATAAAGATGTGGTCCGTATATACAATGGAATATTACTCAGCCATCAGAAAGGATGAATAGCCAACTTTTGCATCGACGTGGATGGGACTGGAATAGATTAAGCCAAGTGAAATAAGTCAAGCAGAGAAAGTCAATTATCATATGGTTTCACTTATTTGTGGAACATAAGGAATAGCACGGAAGACATTAGGAGAAGGAAGGGAAAAATGAAGGGGGGGGAATCGGAGGGGGAGATGAACCATGAGAGACTATGGACTCTGAGAAACAAACTGAGGATTTTGGAGGGGAGGGGGGTGGGGGGATGGGTTAACCCGGTGATGGGTATTAAGGAGGGCACATATTGCATGGAGCACTAGGTGTTATACAAAAACAATGAATCATGGAACACTACATCAAAAACTAATGATCTACTGTATGGTGACTAACATAACATAATAAAAAAATAAAATTAAAAAAAAAGAACATTCTCTTCTTAAATATTGTTTACACTGAAAAACAGCCCAAGGGAAAGGTAGTGCAAATGCTTGAAATTTTCCCTTTATTTATCATGTTTACTCTATAACTCCTATTTCAGCAAACACTAAACTCGACCAGTTAGATTTTATTTTGTTTTTGAGGATTATTGTGAATTCATACACTTTTATATATTTGATTTGATCAATCCTTTACAGGTATTTTTTGTCTTGGTGATGAAATTACCCATCTTTGGCCAGTGAGAGTCCTTTCAAGTTGGCTGTATGTCCTTTGTTTTGTACTATCTCAAATAGTTTGCATTATCCCAATAGTTTTTGATAGCTTCCTCACTATCAAGCGGCTTATTTTGTGTACGTTCTGTTCCTGGTTTGGAATCAGCCATTTTTCCGGGAATCCTTGGTTTCCTTTCATGGAAAATCATATTAAGGGATCACAATCTCTGCATTAGACATGTTTATTGCCATGATTTTGTTACTAATTATAGGTCTTTCAAAGTACAGAAATAAGAATGACATACTTTTGATAAAGATAAAAAGAAATCCTGAGTTCATTCTAATATTTTCAATTTGTATCAAGAATTATATTTTACTTAACAACTGTATTTTATAATTGATCTTGTTTCTCTTATTCTGAAAACTATGATTCCTGAAAATATCACAATAATTATTTGTTTTATCATGATACGTATGTTTTCCAAAATAACAATATCAACACTACCACTAACCATAAGCCCTCTGACTACAATTTAAGACTTGTTGTTTTTCTTTTCTTTTGTCTTAGGTTTGTACAGTTAAAACACTGTTTTAAAGGGGTGCCTGGGTGGCTAAGTCAGTTAAGCGTCTGCCTTTGGCTCAGGTCATGATCCCGGGGTCCTGGGATCAAGCCCCATACCGGGCTCCCTGCTCCAGGGGAAACCTGCTTCTCCCTCTCCCACTCCTCCTGTGTGTGTTCCTGCTCTCGCTGTCAAATAAATAAATAAAATCTTTATAAATAAATAAATACTGTTTTAAAATAACTTGAAATAATTATTCTATGTGTAGTTATTTTAGCAACTTGCTATACAGTTAGGTTCATTTGCTACAACGGATTTTTGATTTGGAGGAAATTTCTTGGTTTTGATTTGATTGATTTGATTTTAACTCCATAAAACAGTAAGTGGTTCCATACCCAAAGCAAGTACAAACAAAGTACAGAGAACTCTAGCTTGCTACTTTCTGTCTCTACATTCATAATCAGTTTTATTACTATTTGATTTATCATTTCATCTTTCCTTTTGAACTGCAGACAAAGAGATATACATATTCATATTTGCCCCCTCTTTTTACACAAACTACAGTATTCCATACAGTCTCTTCTGCTTCTAATAAATGTCTTTTTATAGTTGCATTGCTTGAGTTAGAATCCAAAGTCAGCAATTTCATTCCTAGGTATTTATTCAAGGAATTATAAACATATGCTCACAGAAAGATTTCTACACAAGTGTTCTAGGCAGTGTCATTCATAATAGTCAGAAACTACAAACAACCCAAAAGTCCATCAACTAGTGAATGGATAAACTAACTGTGGCATATACATGGGATGGAATACTACCTAGCAGTAAAAGAAACAATCATTGATACATCCAATAATATGGACGGATCTCAGAAATATTTTGCTAAGTGAAATAAAAAAAAATAGCAGGGACACAAAAAAGATGCATATATATGGTCCCATTTACATAAAATTACAGAAAAGGCAAAACTCACCTGTCATATCAGGCAGCAGTTTGGGGCTGGGCACAGAGGAAAATGACTGCAAAGAGGCATGGAGAGCATTCGGGGGCAACGTACATTTTCCCTTGACTGCAATATTAGTTACACAAGTTTATACATGTGTCAAAACTCATCAAACAGTATAATTAGAATGTGTATATTTTCTGTAAATCATACCTCAACAAGTTAATTTTTTTTTTTTTTTTAAAGATTTTATTTATTTATTTGAGACAGAGAGAATGAGAGAGAGAGAGCACATGAGATGGGGGAGGGTCAGAGGGAGAAGCAGGCTCCCTGCCGAGCAGGGAGCCCGATGCGGGACTCGATCCAGGGACTCCAGGATCATGACCTGAGCCGAAGGCAGTCGCTTAACCAACTGAGCCACCCAGGCGCCCCTCAACAAGTTAATTTTTAAAAAATGATTTTTACTGTGCTATTATTTGTATCATCCTGAAATATAAGCTAAAGAAAAAAAAAATACTTTAATTCCATAAGGACACATCCACGATGGTTGAAGAGTGCAGATCTCTGATTATCTAGGTATGAGATAAACTTATTTGGAATAACTATGGAATTTTTCTTATAGGCAATCCCCCTAAATATTTTTATTTACAACTGAGCTTTTGAGCTTTTGGCAACACTGTGTGGCAGAACATTCAAGTTCACCTGAGAGTATAGACACGTTGTTGAACCCGTATTCTTTAGAATTCAGTTGAGTTAAGGATAAGATAAATATCTACTTATAAAAAAATATTAATAAAATGCACTAATTTCCCAGGTTAATCATATATTGCTATTTTGTATAGTTTATAATCGCTTGGGTCTTTTTTATGGAAAGAGAGAACGAAGAAATATTTATTGAACATCTATTTGGTAACACTTGGTTAAACATTGTAATGTTATGTATTCTCACAAAAACCCAGTATAGTATGTGATACCATCCTCATTATGTGTAAATACAGCATTATTATTTTATTTTCCAACTTTGAATTTCCTAATAGCTTATTTTTTATCGCAGTACTTGATGTCCATTCCTATATAATCAGTTTTAATAAAAATGTTGGATAAGGGCCAGACCTAAAAGTAACCAAGACACTCAGCATAAGAATTCATTAATGCATTGAACCCATATTTCTATCGTTCACCAGTATGACTGGTAGTATAGTGCTGTGGTTAGAAGAATAGGTTCATGTTCAAATACTAGCTCTACCACTAACCAGCCATATCGCCTTGGGCAAGTCACTCAACATCTCCATGCCTCAGTTTCCTCATCTATAAAATGGGGAATATTTAATTTCAAAGACACCTACCTTGTAAGGCTTTTGTGAGGAGTTAAGAAAGTTAATAAGTGGAGTGCTTAAAATAATGCCGTAACAAACAGAAAACTACAATCATGAAAACAGACTCTGACACAGAGCCATGATCAAGGGAACAGATGTTGCCACTACAATGGGCATTTAAAGCAAAACACAGTGTTTTGTTTTTCTTTTTCTTTTTTTAAAAGGTTTTATTTATTTATTTGACAGAGAGAGAGAGAGACGGCGAGAGAGGGAACACAAGCAGGGGGAGTGGGAGAGGGAGAAGCAGGCTTCCCACTGAGCAGGGAGCCCGATGCGGGGCTCGATCCCAGGACCCTGGGATCATGACCTGAGCTGAAGGCAGACGCTTAACGACTGAGCCACTCAGGAGCCCCTTGTTTTGTTTTTTCATAAAAGTGATGGAACATCGTAAATGATAACAAGAAGGTAAGCCTTCAGCTCATATGCCTGAACATTAGCTGTCTTTCCAACTTCTTCATTGACCCCAACATAGAAGATTACAGCATTTTTATCACAAAAATCTTATCACCGTGCTTCAGAAGCATAAGGGGTGCTTTTAGATTAATTCAGGTTTCTCCCATTTTTCTTCCCTGCAAAAATGTTCTGCTAAGCTCTCTGGAGCACTCCTACGTTGGCCTGGAGAAACTGCATTTTCAGATCTACTTCAAAGCTAAAGCTCATCAGAATCATTGGCACAGAAGTGATGAATCCTGAATCTAGGCAGCAGTTCTGAGAGCTTCGGTTTAGTTGGGTGGTGGATAAACCAGACAGCATTTCACAGTTGTTGTGACAGGTGACACAAAGGAAGAGCTAAACATAAGCTTTGCCAAGAGCAACTTCCAGCTGAGGTGCACTTAACAGAGTATCTACCAGCTTCACAGAGGAGGGAGGCTGTTTTGCCAAATAATTATAAGGCCTTGTTCACTCCAAATTATAAAGGTCTCAACAGAAGGCTTCAGCTGAGGTGAGCAGTTCTGTGTGTGTGTGTGTGTGTGTGTGTGTGTGTGTGTGTGTGTGTGTTTGCCGGCACGCTTAGCAAGATCAAGAAACATGTGGGATAATTTGTACATAAATTAAGTAATGTAGTTCTGATTATCTGACCAGATTATAGATGCAAGGATGAGGCAAAAGTCATACCCAAATGTAATTACTCAAAGGATCAGGTCCTAGAACTCTGTACAGACTTCCATCTCACTAAATAACTGACATTTGTATACACTGAATTTATAGAAATGATCTCTGCTGGACTACCCCAGAATCATGCTGTTGTTCTCCCAACTCTCCAATCTGTGGTTCTTAGCATTTATGGTTGACAATCTTACAGTAATACTGGCAATTGCTACTAGTATGGCTGAAAATCCAGGCAAACCCAGAAGTTCTTTATTCAACGGGCCCCCAGAAAGACAAGAGCTATTTCTACAAACCTTGGTGTTAGTTACAACGACTGAGAACTTATTCAGATCAAAGCTGCGTGAAATAGGCAAAGTTTTCTGTTTTGAGATTATTCTCTTTCAGTGATTTTATTCTTCCTACTGTAGAATCATGACCCACTCATTTAAATGCCTTTATGCTACACCACCCATATGCTGAGTCTCTGGGGCTCTCTCCATGCCCCACTTTGGCTCCAGCATACCCTGCCTATTTCTCCCATTATTAAAACTTATCAACCATAATTTATATTCTATCACGATCCTTAAATGAATTTGCTGATCTGTAGAGAGAAATTTCACCCATTATATCATTCCGTGGCTGATAATATTTAATTTGCCACCTCTTAGGAGTAGTTGTGATTATACAAGTAGCTCCGGATGCTGAAAAATACAATGTCTTCATTATCATCAACCTTTGGTAGAACTTACCTTGTGCTGGCCATTAAAAGATTTGAATGCATTTTCTCCATTTCTGAAAGATTTAGAAAATAGGATTTTCTTGTAGGACCAAGAATTTGAGGGCACAAGAGACTGGAGGGTACAAGAGACTGGAGACCATTAATCTGCTGGTGCGGGGCCAGAACTGGAACTAATGTGCTCTGGCGTCAGAGAAACATGGCGCGATGCCACCTACTGGAAGTCCACACAAACTCCTCAGGACTCTGTCATCTCCTCAAGAAGGTCTTGTGTGACCACCCTGCTTAAAAATTATAACCCCTACCAACCCTAGTCTCTTTCCTTGCTTTATTATTTTTCATAGTTTGCCAATATTAATTCCAAAAGTGAAATGATCTGAGACGTTAACCTACTTTCACAGTATATATATACGCATACATATATATATATACACACACACACAGTATGCATATAATTGTAAGTGTGTGTGTGTGTGTGTGTGTGTACAGATTTATAAACACACACTAACAGAATAATAAGACCTGGATTCAAGACAAACTTTTACTTACTATATTTTTTGCCTTGCAGTTCCTGTAACAAATTATGATAAACTTGTTAATTTAAAACAATGGAATTTTATTCTTTCACAGCTTGGAGGACATGAATCCAAACTTGAGGTGTTGGCAGGGCCACGACCCCTCTGAAAGCTCTAGGGGAGAATGAGTTATCTGCTTCTTTCAGCTCCTGATGGCTCCAGGCATTCTATTTTGCAACCACGTCACTCTAATCTCTGCTTCCACTCTAATCTCTAATCTCAGGTCACATTGCCTCCTGCCCTTCTCTGTGTGTCCTGTCTCTAAACTCCTTCTGCCTCTTTCTTGAAAGGATACCCGTGACTGCTTTTGAGCCCATCCAGGTAATCCTGGAGAAACTCCCCCTGTCGAGATCCTTAATTTAATTGCATCTCTTTCCATACAAGGTAATATTCACGGATCCCAGGATTAGGATGTGGACCTAGCATTTTAGGACATAGCATTCTACCCACTACACTCACAGAAGATGTTGTATTTGTTCCCCACAGGGAGACACAATTGGGTCTTCATGTCATTTCATGTATATTAGGGTTTGTTCCATAGAGGAAGTCAGGAATTATAAAAATGGGAGCTTATATAGGGCAGCAGGCACACCTACTCCCTCCTCCCCTTCAGAAATGGAGAGACAGCAATCTTTGCCCTGGAATGCAAACAAGTCCTCTGTGGAGAGCAAGAGGGAAGATTCTTAGGTTTATACTACCCTGAATTGTAAGCAAATGGGTCCAGGTTGGTTTCATTGTCCAAAGAATATAAATCAGTAGCTTCAAGGAGAGAAGATAAGTTGTTCTCTATCTCTCCAGAAGTCTCCATCTTCATAGTTGCTATTCCACCATGCATTTAAGCCAGGTTACCAGTAATTTTTGCTAAGAGTGCCCTGAGAGTACAGAAATGTGAAAATACTCATGGAGCATTGTTTCCTGACAGTTCATATTTAACACATTATATAGTTTATTATTGATCTTGTTTAAGATCTAACTAGAATATAACTACATGAGGGCAGGAGTCATGCCTGTTTTGTTCACTTCTGTGTTTCCAGAATCTAGTACTGTACTTGCAGCATACAACATGCTCAGTAATTTGTTCGGTGAATGAAAAAAGTATTGCAAATGCCCAAGAGAGGACCCTGAGTCTAAGTCACAAGTCAGCAGGTCTCCTGGAACCTTCATCTGTCTACACTAAGCCTCCAGGAGACAGCAACCTGACCACCACCAGGTGTATTCATGTAAGGAAGCATTATGAAGAGGACAATGTTTACAACAGCTGTCATATAAAAAAATATTTTCTTCTTTCTTTTCTTTCCTAATGGGAGTATGAAAGAATGATTAATATACTCCCTAAAGCTACTATCCGCCTTTTGGGATTGTGTCTACTTAACCAGAAATATGGAAGAAAGTTGAGATTAGCTGAATAAATTAGGTTCCCATGCCCTTATTTTGTCATAATTTAGCATTATTATTAACCCCTATAATGTATGTCTGTTCTTTACCACCGGTGACATTTACCAAATAATTGTTATCTCCCAATTATATTGTTTTGAAAAGACAGGGTCTCCGGGGATGAATTTTCTTGATGGTATTTGTTTTGAACATATTGAGATTAGGGATCAAACGTCAGGTAGAAAGTGAATCAAGATTCCGTGAGAGCAACAGGAACCCTTCCAGTAGGTCTTATTCTACTCTGAATTTTACCAGTGAACACACAATCCTCTCTACTAAATCCCACTTCTAGGCATGACTTTGAGATTCTAAAAGACTGAACACCTATAGGCAGGGCCTGGTGACAGTTGTCAGGAGCTACAGGTAAGTCACTTCACTAATTCATTATATGCGTGCGTAGCACCATGTTCTGTTCTTCTCACAGCACTTACCACAGTAATAGTTCTATATGTACTTGTGAATATTTTCGTAAGTATGTCTTCCCAACTAAAACGTAAGCTCCACAAGGGCAAGGACTGTTTCTATTTTCCTATGATAGACCACATACATAGTACTATGCCTGGTGCATAACAGATGTTCAGAAAATATGCATCAGACAGAAGGAGAAAGATGGAAAGAAAAAAGGAAGGAAGGGAGAGAGGAAAGAAGGGAAGGAGGAAAGAAGAGACAGAGGAAAGAAAGAAGGAAGGAAAGGGGGAAGGAAGAAAGAGAGGGAAAGAGGAAGGAAAAAGGGAGGGAGGGAAGGAGAAGAATCTTGTATGCCCCTATTGTCTTCTTGTCAGAGACAACTATAGCTAATTTCCTTTAAGTCCCAGAGATCTGCACCATTGCATGCTTTCTGTGGGTATTTGCTTCCTCGCCATGGCAAAATCTGGGTTAGAAATGTTGGATAGCTACCTAAAACTCTATCTAACAGGACCTCATAATCTGTCCCCCCATCCTATTGCACTGGCCTTCCTTTAAATCCAGGTATCCCAGCCTACAAGGTGAAGAAGGAGAGAAAGCCCATCTGCTCTATAAATTAAAAGTTCATAGCTTTTAACACTCGTGATTGATATAAATGCTGCAGTGAATAGGCTGAGGAATGTGGAAACATGGTTCGATTTCTTTTGCTACTCAGCAGCCAGGTCTTGCTATATTGTTCTTCCAGAAGTGTTCTTTGACGAATAGTACCCCAGTGATACTAGGGAGGCAATGGTAGCCCGAGCTGTAGAGGCAGTAGCCTGCCCTTCTAACTGGTTGATGGATCTACAAAGCCTGAGTGAGAGGGACCCAGGGTGGTAACTGCAGCCATCTTTCTCTTTTATGATTCCTCTTTCTTTTCATTAGGTTTGACATTTTTGAGATTGAGCTTTGTAACTAACTATTAGCCCAAGGCAAGGACTGGGAAAATGAGAATTTGCTGAGAAAGTGACCCCCATCCACAAACACGAAGTGTGAACCACTGTACTTATGACCTGCCATGAAAGGAACTCAAGCTTGGATTTATGGGCAGATATTGCAGTTGATTTGATAAAGTAAAATGAAACCAGCACCTTCTGCGCCTGCAGGCAGGCCTAGGGACTTTCCAAAAGAAATATTTCTATTATTTTTATCTTTTTGTGTTACAGGATTTGAAATGAAAGTCCGTGTCCACTCAGTATCCACAAAAGACTATCAGTGATGAGCTGGGAAAGTTGGATCATAATAAACAAGACAAGGAGAAAAACCAGCAAACTAAAGTTGCCTTGTGATGAGGCTGGGCTATGTATCACACAGTATGCTCATGCCATTTTCAACCCCTAATCAAGCTTAAGAACCCACCAAAGCAGTGTTCTGTCAAGAACAGATGTCTAGAAAGCAACCCATTTACCACTCAGGTGTCTATTTGTTTGTCTGGTTGGAGTCCTCATTCGTAATTGTTATCCTTCAGGTTTGAGAAAGACAGAATGACCCTGCTTCAGAGCTTTAGCTTCAGCTCAAAAGTTTTTCTCTTCAAACTACAGCAAACTACACACAGGGCTAACTCCGAGATAGAAAGAGCAACACCTTCATGGCGCCCGGGTGGCTCAGTCGGTTAAGCGTCTGCCTTCGGCCCAGGTCATGATTCCAGGGTCCTTGGATCGAGCCCCACGTCGGGCTCCCTGCTGAGCGGGGAGTCTGCTTCTCCCTCTCCCTCTACCTGCCACTCCCCCTGCTTGTATTTTCTCTCTCTCTCTAATAAAAAATAAAAAAATCTTTAAAAAAAAAAGAAAGAAAGAAAGAAAGAGCAACAACACCTTCTCTCAAGAAATTCCCAGTAAAATTTCTTACTAAAACATTTTTAGCCATTACTTCCAGAGTAGGGGCGCACTTTTTTTCTACTTATTTTGTGAAGGGATAGAATTTCTGCACGTTAGACACTTTCCCCTCCTGCTCAGAAAAAACAAAAAAACAAAAAACCCCAAAGGGGTTGCTGCTGCCATGCCAAAAAAATCTAAAGGAAACAGCTGAAAACAAGAATTCCCAGCCCTGAGGGCCTGGGGCTCCGAGTGAACAAGAATGCAGTTTACTTTATTAAAATAAATTAATTAGCCTAATAAATGAGGGAAGAGGACAGAATGAGAAAGAGAATTTTCCCAGTTTAATGTGTCTATTCGGGCCCTGCGGGACATAGAGTCTATAAAAATTCTTAAGGGAATTAAAACACATGTGCACCAACTACGTGTTGTTTCCTTCCCCCACCAAAGGACCAGAAGTCTCCAGAATTTCATCCAAAACATTAATCTACAGAGAATCTCTTAGAAGAAATCAGTGATTTCTCCATTGTAGTGTTTCATTGTTTATCTTTCTAAAAAAGCAGTAAAATATCCTTGTCAAGAATATTCCTTTAGACTTTAAAAAGTCTTTTTTCTCTCTAGAGAATTTTTTTGTCCTTTTTTTTTTCTTGGTATTAAAACCAACAAGTAGACACAAAACCCTCAGACAAAATCTTTGAAAATGGTTAAGGACAAGTGTGTATTGAGACTAAGATCTGAGTGAGCTTAAAAATATTTTTAATTGAACGTGCTAATATCTTGGAAGTTTGGGTTATTGGGGGGAGAAAGGAGGTGGTCAGAATATTTATTCTCACATTTCTTATCAATAATTGTAAACAGTCAATGAGACCCTTTTTATTTTATTTTTTAAAAGATTTAATTAATTTATTTATTTGAAAGAGAGAGAGCAGGGGAGAGGGGCAGAGGGAATGAGTCTCAAGCAGACTCCCCACTGAGCATGGAGTCCCATGTGGGGCTAAATCTCACGACCCTAAGATCAAGAAGTCAAGACTGGATGCTCAACCAACTGAGCCACCCAGATGCTCCAATGAGATCCTTTTTAGATGAAAAAAATTATAAAATATTTTCAATAATCAATGATTGATAAGTAATGTTTACTGAATACCTACATTACACAAACTCCTAGTTAGGCTTTAAAGAGTACATAAAGAGGGGCAAAAACAGTTCTTGCCTTCAACAAGTGTATAAACTAGTTAGTGGCTTAAAACTTCAACACACTGAAAAGTAACTTAATCTTTGCAGCAAATAATGTCAAGTAAGGCATATTAACAGTAAGTGGGATGACATGTCAAGAAGCACTCCTTCGTGTGGACTGATCAACTGATCAAGGAAATGTTTTGTGTAGCAGTTGGAACTGAAGCTTGGTTTTAAAGGCAGAGTAGGCATAAGCTAGTGGGTGCTTTAGCTCTCTCTTTCTGTGTTAAAAAAAAAAAAAAGAAATCCCATGACCTAGAAGATTAAAATAACAATGATGACTAAAAATAGCCTATAACTCTAAGGGTTGACTGGGCTCACATAGAACGTTCTGCTCCATTTAATGTCAGCTGGAGTTACTCACTCAGTTGCATTCAGCTGATCATCAGGCCGGGCTGAAAAATCCAAGAAGGCTTCCTTCACATGGCAAATATCTCAGTGCTTCCTCATGTGACCTCTCCACAGGGCTAGCTTGGACTTCCTCAAAATATGGTGGTCTCAGTCTCTTTATGGTACTCATGAGGATGACTTCTAAGAGTAAGGAGGTGAAAGCTGCCAGTCTGCTTGAAGGTCTAGTCCCAGAACAGGCACAGCCTTACTTTTGTCACATCCTGTGGTCAAAGAAAGCCACAAGACCATCCCAGACTCAAAGGGGGAGGAAATAGATTCTACTTCTTTATTGTTGGAGCAGACAAGGGGAAAGGCACGGATGACTCCAAATAGCTTTGGGGAGACTATTATAAGCAAATAGAAAAAGAGGAGATAGAATATAGATCCTCCCTTAGATAGTGACCTCTAAAACAAACAAACAAACAAAAAAACAAAACACACATTTTTTTTATTTTTAAGAGGTTTTCTATGTGTCTAGCAGTGTTACTTGTTACCCATAGAGAAAAAAAGAAATCTATTCCTTGGCACTAGAATTCAAACAGCTTTCCACCATTTTGTTGTTTCTGTGGTTTGGGGGTATTTTTCACACTGGTTCTTATTTCCAAATAAGGTACAGTATAAAAATAAGCAGAAAATAAGCCTTCACTCCTCAAGTAGAATCAAGACTACAACGGAGACTGTGTCTGGCACATGAAGATTATAGACGAGTAGAAAAAACAATGACATTCAGAACGCTACGCAGAGGACTAGAGACATATTTTATTCTTCAGGTAAGAACTTTCCTTTGAAGTTCAGTTGCTTTCCTGGCGAGTTCCAGTTACCCTAATTTAAGTAACATTTACATCCAAGTGCACGTGCCTACCAATTACCAAGAAGACACTGCTATGGTGATAAATCTAGATTATCAGCTCAATGGACAGAATTATGTCTCATATATTCTGCCCTGTACCTCCCCAATTCTCTGTAAATGTTTATTATTAATATAGATGCTGTTAGGGTTTTAAGGAGAAACAATAAATATTACTGGTTTCCCCACTTGAATTCTAAGTCAGTGCAACAGTAGACAAACAGTAATGCACAATGAAATAAAAATAGAAGCTTTATTATAGATGGAAACGGAGGCAGAAGATGTGGCTTCGGTCCACAGCAGTCCTAAGTTTGCTGACCCGGAGCTCGCCTGCCCAGGCTCGCACCTCCCTCAGGTGTGGGGCCTGCCCTCTGCAAGACATCCTGCATGGAAGACTAGACCAGACAGCAGTTTGCTGAGAAAGGTGGCCTCCTGGAAGGAGAGAAGAAGGCAGGGCTGAGTGATGCATGACTGCTTTCACCTACCAAACTGGCCGCTTTGCTCTCTTCTCCAGAGAGAAGTGGGTGAGAAGGCAGCGCAAGGCATTTAGAAAAATACCCTTCTTACAGAAGTGTGATGAATAGAGCTGAATTGTTCCCATGAACAGTTCCTTTAAATATATTATATATATTTAAAATATATTATATATAAATACACATATATACATAAATATATAAAATTATGGTAGAAATATACTATATATATATAAACATATAATATATATAATTATGGTAGAAATATGATATACACACATTTTGACCATCCAGAATCAAAGAGATGCTTATTGAGACCCTGACTTTCCATAGGTCACTTTCTTCCATTCCTTTTTTGAGTCAAGAAAAATCTCCAGAAGTTTTAAAATTTAGAGATAGCACCAAACGCACACACACAATGTAAAAATTAAAAGAAAAAAAAATGTGAATTAAGAGAAACTTCACAGTGGTCATCGCTCAATACAAAAAGCTGAGGGAAAATGCTAACAACCACACCTAGGCCTAACTGGAATTTGCAACATGGAGAGGAAGATAATATATGTGCTTGTAAGAGAGTAGGACTGGTTTGTAAAAATAAATAAATAAATAAATAAATAAATAAAGCTTTTCTCTCACGAAGTTAAAACTAACAAAATAGTCCAAAGTTTCTACCCTTCGTCAAGATTGCAATTAACGTTCTTCAAAATCTCATCATTGATTTTTATAAACCAGTTTATCAGACCTTAAAAATCATGATTATTCAGCCCTCTGGATGCCACAAAGTAGAGTTTACAGGATTGAGAACCTCTGTCCGTCGAGCCCAATGACACAATCCCGAATTTACACCAGTTCCACTGTGGGATTTGAGCTGGTGGTTTTTCTTCTTTTCTTCTCAGGCTTAATGCTCATGTTCCCACTCTCAGAATTAACCTCTTAATGCCCGAGAATATACCGCGCTGTGGTCTGATCCTGCGTTTTACAGTCTGACAGATATTCATCTCCGGCTCACAGCTTGCAGGTGGGAGCCTCAGCCGAGGACCTTGGTGTCAAGAAATCAGCAGCTGCTCGTATATCACACTGGTCATTAGTGGAGGATCATTCTGGACCTTTGCCCACAGCACCTTGCTATGGCAGGAGAAGGGCTATAAAACCCTAGGCCCTGTCAGCCGTTGTCACTTAGGTGAGAATTTATCAGGTCTCCGAGTGCCCTCTGACTGGATTATTATGAATAATGAATGAAGCTTTATGCTACACTGAAGCATTAATAAGATGGGAATGACTGGGAGAAATTCTGAGCACCACAATCACGGTCGCTCTCCGGGTTAGCAAATCCGCAGCTGGTGGGCCTGCCCGATTGGGCCTCTGCTGAATCTGCGACTGAGAAGTGAAGTCCTCCTTTAATCACAGAGCCGAGCTTCACAGTCCGAGATCTAGCCTGTGGCTGGTAATAAAGAACCGGGCGTGAAGTTGTGTGTCCACCCTGTAAAAGTAGATGAAACAAATTTTAGATACCTTTACGAAAACAATTAGAATGTTTGATGTCAAGCATATGTTTTACTATCAACTTAAAGCAAGATTCTACTGTTGAAACAGAAGCCTTGTAGGAAATCTCTAATATATAAATGCAAGTGCCTTCCATGACGAAGATATTTGGGGTGTGGAGAGGAGAATTTGCCCCTTTTCTAAATGGGGCTGGTCCTGCATGAGTCTCAGAAATACGTGGACTGAAATGAGGCAATGCTGAGGAAACAGAGGGACAAAGTGTGCCACTGATGTGATGGAAAACAACGTGTCTCAGCTACGTCTGAATAGAAATCATTTTCTAAAACCACGTGAGGGTTACGCGGTCCCTCCAGCAAAGCCAGCCTCAGAGCTGATACCTTCTCTAGGCTGTCGTGGCGATGGCAACTATTGCTAGACACTCCATTGACTTCCTTCTCGCCTTCCCAACTTTTACTAAAAAAATAAGGCCATCTGAGTATCTTTCTCAGAAAACATTGTTGGATTGAATGAGGTAAAGAACAACCTATGCTGTTTTGATTTTCCTTTTGAATCTCTTCCCCGGCTTCAAGGGCCAAGGACTAGACAATGTGTTTGTTGGTCTGTCTTCTTCAAGAGACTCACTGACCAGCTCCCACTGGATTCATTTCCATTCTTCAAACATCTTCTGAGCCCCTAAATTTTTCAGGACTGTGGGAAATTATTTTTTAGAAGACATTTCTTCTACATGAATGGACTGATACTTGAGAATAATATCCCTTTCTAAATGTACCAGGGGTAACCCAGACATTATACTTCAGTTCTCTAAGAAATTCTGTGACGAAGTTCCTCTTCCTAGTGATAAGAATAGGAGTTTCAAAGATGTAGGTCTACCTCAGGCTGTGTAGGTCCAGGGTGACCTGGAACATCCTCTCAACTTCTCTTGTCCTCAGCTACCGCATCGGTAAAATGAGGGAGGTAGAGATTACTTCTTAAACTCCATCCAGGTTAGAATTCTAGGACCCATTATTGACTTAGAGAGACTCAGAATACACGTACACCCCTGCTGTTATAGCCATGAGAAAGAAGAAGTCAGAGCCTAAAAAACATTAAAAAGTGGATCCCGAGGGAATCCTCCCCTGATCTTGGTACAAAGGAAGAAATCTATTCCCTGTTCATTCAGATGGATAGAAGTTATCAAGTATAATCACTTAACATCAACCTGACAACTTGTGCTCACCTTTCAATTCTGTTTTTACCCATGTAGATGGCGTTATTTTCCCCCCTCTTTTATTCCTAGACATTTTTTGTAGTCGAGAATTATAGAATCTTTAGAACTGGAATGGAATTTCTAGTTGGCCAAGTTTAATTTCCTCAAATTCTCTTTAATTTCCTCAAATTCTCTTCCTCTGAAAGCCTATCTGACACTCTAACCACCCCCAAGTGCTCTCTCTCTCTCCATTGATTGTATTACTTGTTTCATGTGTTAGGTAAGCTACATGGTGGCTTGGAGAATGCAATAGTCATGCATAAGACTTACCTTCCTAAGATTCCTCAAGACAGATGTTGTGTCTTAAATTTCGTTGAATTCTTCATAGACTCTAACAGTGTCTTTCTCATCACGTTTATTGAATGATAATTTATTAAGTATTTATTGTGCGTCAGAAAATGTGATGGTTCTTACGGATACAAAGATGATTAGCACATATTTCTTGCCCTCACAGACTTCACAGTCTGGTAGATATTTAGTATTGAAGCACCGTGTTTGTTATGGCTTAGATGACAGCTTTGAGGGAAAGATGGAGCAATATAGATTGGATGCAAGAAGCATTAGTTAAGAAGCTAACAAGTTAAACTATCATATACAAAGGGCACTGAATAGTTACTGTGCCGATGTCAGTCTTAAAGTAGGTTCTCTGCATCATAGTGTTCTTGTCCCTGCTTCACTCATCATCACCTTTCATGATCTGGATGAAGATCTAGAGGGCATGCCTGTCAAATTTGTGGCTAAGAGTAATTGTCAGTTCCTTGAATTATTAAGTCATGATTCAAAAGGAACTTAAGTTGAAATGATGACCTGCATCTAGGAAAGTGAAATTCCCCAGCATGAAATAGGATCCTGGGTTTGAACACCCCAAACCACTTTTATGAAGGTAGAATAAGGAAATATGTTATATGTGTCCTCAGTGATAGCATGTTCAGTATGAAGCAATATATGGTTTTTAAGTCACCCCCGTATCTAGAAGAGACAATATCTTGCAACAGGAAACATCTATAATGTTAACTGAGGTGTAGGTGCCACAATTGATAAAGAGAAATATAGTTAAACAAGAATACACAGAGAGAAGGGGAACCCAATAGTCAAAGTGACTCAAAATTATGTCATAAGAAGGGGTGCCTGGGTCGCTCAGTCAGTTAAAGTGTCTGCCTTCAGCTCAGGTCATGATCCCAGGGTCCTTGGGATCGAGTCCCACATTGGGCTCCCTGCTTCTCCCTCTCCCTCTGCCTCCCCCTGCTTGTGATCTCTCTCTATATATATCAAATAAATAAATAAAATCTTTAAAAAAAATTATGTCCTGGGCGCCTGGGTGGCTCAGTCGTTAAGCGTCTGCCTGCGGCTCAGGTCATGATCCCAGGGTTCTGGGATCGAGTCCCACATCGGGCTCCCTGTTCGGCGGGAAGCCTGCTTCTCCCCCTCCCACTCCCCCGCTTCTGTTCCTGCTCTCGCTGTGTCTCTCTCTGTCAAATAAATAAATAAAATCTTTAAAAAAAAAAAATAAAAAATAAAAAAAATTATGTCCTAAGAAGATGGAAGGGCCTAAGGTTGTTTTACCTGAAAAAGAATAAGAGTAGGGAACACGGCCATTGTCTTCAATTATTTGTAAGGCTTTGCAAGATGGATTAAAGTTACTCTGTGTAAACTAAATAGATGTTGGAAACTTCACAAAGATAAATTTCAGCTCAATATAAGAATGAATTTTCAACCAACTCTCTAAATAGGCAGACCTGAGAGGTGGTAAATGTGGAAGAAAGAATTGAGGGAAACCCCAGCTCACCAGGGCCTCCAATCCCCAACCTTCTAACTACATATTACACAGTGAAACCACTCTAACTCTGTTTCAAGAGTGCCATGGATATTTTGTTTATGAGGGTGGGTTTTGTGTATCAGTTACAGATGAAGAAGCTGTTGGTGTTATTCAGAATGCATGATACCACATATGTGAAAATTTCACCTCCATACACCCCTTTGGAAGATGGCATGAGAAGGACCACTAGCTAAATATATTCTGAAAGTGAAGCCTAAGGTAAGAGCTGAGCTTAGTGCCCAAAGGGAAGTTTTCTGTAATTCTCCACAGAGAAGCAGAGAACGAGGAAGGGAAAGCAGTGGCCCCACATAGCCGAGTAGCCTGAGGTGGGGGAACAGACACCCCTCCCTCACCCAAGAAGACTCTGTGATCCCCGCACAAAAAGAACCCTTCCTTCACTGACACACTAAACTGACAGAGGCACCAAGTAAGCAGTTCTTTTTTTTTCCTTCCAGTTCTACCAAGAAATAATCAACATATAACACTGTATGGGTTTAAGGTGTACAGCATGATGGTTTCACTTACCTCTATTGTGAAATGATTACCACATGGGTTTAGTTAACATTCATCCTCTCGTATAGATACAATAGAAAGGAAAGGAAAAAAAATTTCTCCTTGTGATGAGAACTCTTAGGGTTTGTTCCCTGAACACCTTTCCTGTCCAGCACACCCACGGTCATCATATTTCCATCCTAGTACTTACTTATCTTATAACTGGAAGCTTCTACCTTTGGCCACCTTGCTCCAATTCCCTCTCCTCCCAACCCCCAGCCCTCTGGTCACCACAAGTCAGAGCTCTGTTTCTATGAATGTAGTATGTTTTTGTTGTTGTTTTTAGATTCCACACACACGTGAGGTAGTACAATATTTGCCTTTCTCTGTCTGGCTTATTTCACTAGCATGATGCCTTCACGGTCCATCCGTGTTGTTGCAAATGGTAGGATTTCCTTGTTTTTATGGCTAAATAATATTTTATTACATATAAACTATATCCACCACTTCTTTATCCATTCATCCCTTAGTGGACACAGGTGCTTCCATACCTTGGCTATTGTAAATAATGCTGCTATGAGTTATGGGGTGCACATATCATTTTGAGCTGGTGTTTTCATTTCCTTTGGATATATATCCAGAAGCGGAATTGCTGGATTATATGGTAGTTCTATTTTTAATTTTTTTGAGGAACTTCCATACTGTTTTCCACAGTGGCTGCACAACATAGCCAGTTCTAGTCCCTTCTCCTCATCACCACACACTCAGGGTCTAGAGAATACAAAGGAGGAGGAGAAACAAACAAACAAACAAAAAGCATGCCTGGAGACTTTCAAACCTCAGTCTTTCCTCCCCAGAGAAAGCCTAAGGATTAAAAATGAGCTGCTACCAAAGAAAAGTTTAGGAACCAGCTAGTGGATTGAAACTGTGTCCAAATTGTAATTCAGTGAGTTCCCGCTCACCGGCAGCATTCACAGCGTCAGGAGGGCTTCGGGGAGACCTTGCCAAGGGGAGGGGACTCCAGCACCAGAGAGGGGCTAACCAGGGCAATCTTTCAGGCTCTTTCCAATTCTGAGATTCTGGGCTTGAAATGCACCCTGCAGTTCTGGCTGACAAGTTTCTGTTCTTCATGCTTCGGTCTCCATGAATATCTACAGGTCTAGGTAGGAATTTTTAAATGCTCAGCTAAGAAAAAAAAGGTCCTTTTATTCACTCATTCAAGCTTCCTCGTCAAAATGAATCATACTTATGTGAGCAGGATTTTCTGATAATTGTGAGGAACTTGTGCAGCATAGATACTCCATGTGTGCACGTGTGTGCATGTGTGCAAGCCCATGCGCTCAGGCACATATGTTCTGTTGAAACATGTCTGCTCGGGCGGGGGAGGGGGGGTCCTCCCACTGAGCCAACACAAGTTTGTTATGCAGAACATTGGCATTGGCAGAGTTTCATACCACCACTAAGCCATAATCTGCTTGGCAGGCATGAGGGAGGCCACAAAACCCCAAGGTTAATTGGGAACAAGACCGTAAACACTAGCTTCTCCCAGGACAAGCTTCATACTGAGAAGCTGTCCAAGGACATAGCCTACTTCAACTTTCATGGACAGAACTGCCATTTGAACCCTCAAAGGTAAAGACAAGCAATGTCAAGTTTATCAAGATTTTAAGAAAATTACATGGTCTTTTATTTTTAAGATGTTGAAAAGAATGTAGGGAGTTAGATGACAAATCACCTAGGATTCACAAACATGAGGGAAACATCTAGTCATGGAGCCACACACAGGCATTTCAGACCACCCTGAAATAGTTTTACATTCTGACATTTATAGGGTCTCCTTGCTCCTGAGGCTTGTTACACCCTTAATATGCAAACTTATGTTACTTCTGGGTGCAGGATTGACATCTTCATACTGCATTAGAGATACAGCTCACAAACAGGAGTCGGGAAATAAAGAATGAGTGTCGTACACCTAAGATCTTTTCAATTCACTACATGAATTTTACTTCAATAAGACTGTTAAAATGGAAAATAAAAAGGAGGAGGTGTGTGAGGGGAGGAAGGTATAGTTTGGGGTCAGAAAAGCATTAAACACAAGGAACATTTGGGGTCACAATAAACATGAAGGAAGATGATGACAAAGGTAAACCAGTGAATACCCTGATAAACAGAGTGAAGCTTTACTCAGGACTAAAGGAAAATGTTTGAACAGGAGAAAATGAAGAACAAAGATAAAAAAAAATGGGGAAATTAAAAACAATAGAGCCATGGAAAGATAAAAAATAGGTAATATATGAAAGAAGTTAAAAAGAAGTAGAACAAAATCATTTTAAAAAGTAAAAGAAATGTAAAATCCACCGTAATCAATGTTGCTGTCTTTGCCCCTAAGAGCTCAAACAAAGGAAGAAGAGATGCCCACAATTATTATTTATTCATGCCCCTTGCTTCAGTGGGGTTCTCCTGGCAAATTTCCAGCAGCTTTGCCATTTTGCAGACTATGGACTTCAGAGCGTAGCTGCTCTGAGGATTTGGCCCTATAATCTCCTTTAATGTTTCTGTTGCACCAAAAGGTCATTCTCAACTCAGATGTTCATAAAATTGACATGAGTTTGATGTCCCTTGGAGATCTGGAGCCAGGGCAGACAGGGGGATGCCCATGATGGAGATCATACTTTGGACGTAAAGAATTCCTTCAAGGGATTGTCATCTCCTAAGTTTTAATAATCGTGCTGCTACACCAGACCTACCTCTTCCATCTGACTATCTATGTCCTGCCACAAACCACAGTTTCAGTAGTAAGCCATAATGACTGATTTAGATAAAGCAGCACTCTCCCAGCCATGGTAAAGGAGGATGCAGGCAGAAGTGGCAGGGCCTGTGTTAGGAACTTGAGGTATATTATAATTTCAACAATAACTTATGATGTCTCTCTGTCCCCAAAATCAGTGCCCTGTGACAATTTCCATTTATTAAGCCTCTGGTAGGTCCCAGGTCCTTTATATATATTATCTCTGATAGTTAGCCCAGCCTGTGAGTTATTAATATCCTCACCTTACATCTGAGGAAACAGTGTCTCAGAGGGCTTGATGTGTCCAAGAACATACAACTAGTGAACGTTGTAAGTAGGCTCTGAACCTAGCTCTGAAGGAGGGCAATGCATTCACGCTTTTGATTTTGCCACATTGGTCAGATTAGTAAAAGTTATTTTACCCCTATTTCCAATCTTCTCTAGGCTAAATTAGAGTAGAGGATTTTAATAAGTTCAGGGTATTTTATTTTGTGCTGTGGTGTATCAGGTGCAGGAATAGAGACAGAAAGGAGAATGCAGAATTTTCTTCCTTTAAGAAGCTTACCAAAGGGGCGCCTGGGTGGCTCAGTCGTTAAGCGTCTGCCTTCGGCTCAGGTCATGATCCCAGAGTCCTGGGATCGAGCCCCACATCAGGCTCCCTGCTCTGTGGGAAGCCTGCTTCTCCCTCTCCCATTCCCCCCACTTGTGTTCCCTCTCTCGCTGTGTCTCTGTCAAATAAATAAAATCCTTAAAAAAAAAAAAAAAAAGAAGCTTACCATGAAATGAAGGAGGCAGACTCATAAGCAAAACTAAGGGTCCCAGCCCACTGGGGCTCTAGGAAGGGCTTCCCAGTCCTCCTGAAACTAATTCACACTGGCCCATTTAAATCCAGTAAGAATTATGTCTTGTTTTGTTTTGTTTTAATAAAAATTAAATAATTAATAAAATAAAGATTTAATAAAAATAAAAATTCTTTTTCAGGGAAATATTAAGGCTGAACCATTCTACCCAGTACTAGCCCTATCCCAAATAAGAAAGTTCACTTTGCAGATCCTTTTTCCAGGGCCACCGGGCCGGTTTCACGTAGTTCACTAGACTAAAGAACCTAAAATCTTACTAGTCTGCGTTTCTGTGATAGGAATGCATAGAGACTGGTCTTATTTCTCACATATGGAGACACAGGCAAGGCCATTAGATGGAGTCCTTATTTAGGCAGCCATAATTTCAACACCGCAGTGAGAGTCTTACTGAGTACTTCACTCCCATTTCTGTTTTTCCCCATATAATGTTACTGGCCAGGGACAGCCTTATACATGAGCAAAGTAGATGACTGCCCCATCGGGTTAAGACAAAGGGTGCCTGGGTGGGCCCTTACTCTAAACGTAGTTCTCTTCCTGGCTTATCTCAATGCCTAAAATGTCACCATTTTGGAGGAACAAGATATTTTTAATGACTTTTATTGTAAAACTAATGCACACTCACTGGGGAAAAAAATCAAACGTATAACTATGGAATAAAACACAAAGGTCCCCTTTTGCTGTCCTTACAACTCAAAACTCACAGGCATTTCCAAAGAAAATCATGAATGTAGATAAGTAGTTAGATAATTGTAAAAATGTACTCAATCCCCTGTTGATAGACATTTCATTTGTTTGTGATGTTTATGATTACAAAAAAGGTTGCAATTAATATCCCAACATATATATCCTTGGGCACATGTGGGAGCATTTCTGAAAGATAACTTCTTAAAAATTGCTGGGAGAATGTGCATTTTAAATGTTCACAGATACTTGTAGAAATTCTATAAACCAGGGAACTAAGTTATAGTAAGTACACTGGAAATTAACTATATCGCAAAACCTTCTTCACTCGTGCTGCATCCCAGAAAGAAAAACTTGGGTACGTATTCATGAGCATACGTCATGCATTCAGATTACACCCATTAAATGTGTCCTGGAAGCAAACAAGAGTTGATCACTGTTGCTTTAAACCATTCTGAACCATTTGAGAGTAGGACCTCAAGACAGTGGGTCACAGAAAGTGTACCTGGGAGGCCAAGATGCATAGTATAGAGATGATGGATGGCATCAGAGGTCCAGGCACTAGAGAGCAGAGGTAGGCACCAAGAAAGGAGAGGAGATAACAAGAAGAAAACATGAAGGGAAGAGAGATAAGTACAATCCATTCACAAGATTACCTGGAACTGTTCGAAGCCATCTTCTTCGTATTTTCTCCATAATAGAGACTTCTCACAAGACAATGGAGTAGGGAGAAAGAATTAGACTGGAGGGGTTTGAAACCCATTGTCACAGGAGGAGAAAGTGAAAGTTCCAGAATAGTTGTCTCTGCTTTGTGAAAGAAGAGACAAAAAGTGCCTGGCCCCAGTGTTAGTTTCCTTCCTTTCCTCTCCTTCCACCAAGGTTTCTGAGAGTCACAGTGAGAAATACCATGAACTGACACTCAAGTCTCTTCATGTCTTGTCCTTCTGACAGGTGGTGTAAGCCATAGGCCACTATCAAGTTTCTTGGCCTCATCTATAGCCACCCTCCCCTTTCTGGCATTTCTATACAGTGACTGCTAATCTCCTTTCCATTTCTGTACCTTTGCATATACTTTTCCCTGCACTGGGAATGCTCTTCGACTAATCCATTATCCCCCTTCTCTGGGCCAACAACCCTCATCCTTCAGGTTTAAACTTAAATGCCAGTCTTCTGGGATGCTGCCCTGATTCCACCCATACATTTTCCCCAAGACTAGTCAGTTCTTCTCATTAAATATTTTCAGAGCCTTGTGCCCCTTCTATCCCAATGAGATTAAATAATCATTTGTGAAATTGCTTGCTTATGTCTAGATGAAAGAGCCCTGAAAGAAGAAATAGGTCTGTCTAGAGCATGAATGTGTCTACAGCACAGCATAGTACCTAGCACAAGTAGGAAGAGTGTAAATACTGTAGAATGATGATCAAATGAATGGACGGACAGGGAGCTAAAAACCACAGTAATCAAAAGCGATAGGGTGTTGTGCCAGAGAAGTTGAATAATCCTGAACCTGAAAAATCAATTTCTGAATATTAGGAGTTAGCTAGTTAGTTTGACAAAAATTTAAACATAAGAACATTCAAGAACCACCATGAAAATAAGTGAATCTCACTTGTAGGGAAAACAGTTTGTATAACCACTTAAAATATTTTTTAAAATAAATCTTTCATTTTTCTGACATGTGTTGACTGAAAGAGATAAAATGCATTTGAATGTAAACATATTTAATAAAATTTAATGGATCTCACAACTAAAACTGAAGAATTTGTTTCATGACAATGAAAGGTTGAAAGGATTTTTGTATTGTTTGTGTAGTAGAGCAAAAGAACTATTTCATACAAATTAGTTCACAGCTTCCCAATTATAAGAGAATTAACTTTAACATTTCTGGAATGATGGTATTTATTTGATATGTGTTGGTCAAGCTAAGATTTATCTTCATTATCAACTCTTGAAGGTTTTTTAACAAAAGACATTTAACCTAAGGTGCTCAAATATATTAATTGTAAATAAAACATTGCCTCTCTGATAAATATATAATTAGCCCTTCCACCCTTGTTAAGCATGTATACTATATTTTTCACCTGAGAAGTTGGAATGACTTAAAACTCTCCATGTAATTACATAATTAGGTGTTCTCTTTAAATGAGGATCATGTGCTCAAACAAAAAATGTCTGTTTTATCATGCCAATATATAATTAAACTGTAGACATGCCAATAAAAAAGTTCAGGACAAAACTCATATTAAATATGCTGAAAACACACAGAAGATGCTATTTAGGTTTTAGGTTAATGAGAATTTGGTAAACATTACATCAACTAACTTTACTAGCAAAAGACTCACCTAATGTCACATAAATCATAAGGGTTATATAGTTGGTGATGAAATAAAAATAAGCCTCACAAGCATAAAAAAAAAAAATCAGATCAACCCAAAACAAATTTATTATAGATTTGGGGCTAATTTTTGAAATTATATTCTAATCAACATTAGAGTAGTCAATCATTCTCTTGATCTCACTCTAACGTTGTGGAATTTCTCTTAAGCAGTAAAGACAGGATTATTCATAATATTTTTGTAAAAGTAGATTTTATAATAACACAGCCAAGGATTTCTTTGTGGGTAAATATTTACTTATATTACCATTGGTCCTCTTTTCAAAAAACGTTTACCTTTTGACTTAGAATTATAGATGGATACCTATTTTGTTAATTTTCCAAGAACTAAATCAAAAAGCAATTCAGGGTTTTTAAATTTATCTTTTTAAAAATTAGGTCAAATGTTTATTTTTATGAACCACAAAAAGAATGACTGAATCTTAAATTTTAAAATCTATTATGTATGTCCTATTGAGAAATCCATTGGTTTTCATGAAGAGTAAAAACAGAGCACCAGGTTAACAATAGATATCTCTTGCACCAAACCACAGACAATCCATATGCTGTTGTCTTCCCTGGTTTAAATATGTTCCATGTTCTTTTCACCCTAAACTCATTTGGCTTAAGTTGTCGATCTAAGAAAGTTATGCATGAGAGACCATTCTGTTCAGGAATGAGGGTCTGTCATGCCCTGAAACATCCCTGTGATTTATAATATATGAACTCTGTGTGAAAAAGGTAAATAAATTAAGGCAATTTGAAAACAGAGGGAAACATACTGTGTATACAATTTATTGGTCACACAACCATGGGTATTATATTCTAATCCAATTTTAATTTCTAAAAATACTTGAATGACATGAGCAGAAACTGTCCTAAATATAACACATACACACACACACACACACACACACACACACACACACGTCGAATACAATAAAATCACACTGGAGAAATAGTTTTTCTGCTTATGTACCTTTTAAAAATGAATTTGATTCTTTCAAGTTCTTATTGGTGTAGTTAGGTAACTTGTCCTTTGTTAATATTTTTCATTTTTACTTTGATTCTTGCAAGCAATTTGCCGTTTATCAGTAACTTGAAGCCAAAATAATCTCTCTTGCTAAACTAGGAAAAGTTCAAACCACCCCCGTGAAAAGCAGAGATAGAGAAAAAGAGATATCAGTACAGTTCAGGCTGTTCTTGTGCATCAGATTAAAAGAATGGGCCATGCCTCTCCTTTGCAGAAAAGAGAAAGATGGTGCTGAGCAGAGGGCAATGAAAATTGCTGGGATAATTTCGCGGGTCCTCCTAAATTAGGATTATATAATGACTTAAAGTTTGTTTCCTGAAAAATTTTGAATGAGAACTCAGATGAACTCATCGTCATAAGTAAATGGCAAAGTTTATTTCAAGCCGAATGCAAATCAATTATTTTGGGGCTTTTCATAATTTAAGAAAACTCTGTACATTCTTCCTCTGCATTACTATGGAAAATCATGTCAGTTTAGGGTAGTAAAATTAAAAATCATTAGAGATGCTTGTCTTGCACATATTGTTTAAGTAGGAAATTGCCCTAAAAATTTAAATTCTCAATCATTCTCATGAGTTGGTTCACCTTTTCCCAAATAGAATCTGAGAGAGTTAATTAAAAAATACAATCAGCTAAAAAAAATAAACAGCTGAAAAAAGCTGGATGAAGAGAAAATGAGAGTAGAGAAATAGATGAAATTGGTATCATGAGTAATACGTGCTGTGAATCATGCATGTTCATATACAGTTTCCAGAATTACATTGGGAATTTGATTCTGAGCTCCCTAGCATCCAAAGCAAAGCTGCAACAGTTAAAATCTACCCAGCCATGCCACAGGATTGATTTTCCAAGGACTAAGAAAAATTCCTTCCCTGAATCTTCATAGAAAGGGACACTAGATACATGGTAACATCTTCCGCCATGTTTGGTACAGTGCCAGAATTCCATTCAGTAAAAGAACTCTTCACAAGGGCAAGTTCATGTCATCCCACCTGTAGCTTTCTAATAAACTAGGTGGATTCAAGGAAGAATTTTTAACTACCATGAATTAATAGACGGCATAACCTTTAGGCAAGCCACACAATGTCGCAACCAAACTTCTTAGCAATGGAAAAGAGTCAGCTCAAGGGTTTTTTGTTTTTGCTTTTTTTTTCCCAAGCTGAAACCTGAGTGTAGGCATTCCCTTTGCCAATTAATAGGAAATCCATGGGCTTTGACGATCATCCAAAGAGCAAGCAGGATTTTCATCATCTTTTTGTTAAAAATGCAGGTTCCTGACCTAAATATATGGAAGATATGGCCACTCAGTTTCCACAGGTACCATCTACCTCATTGGATCAATTCTTAAAGATTTGCATGATGCATTCTCTGGCTGATAAATTACAACTGATTGTAGGTACCCACCATGCAAAGAAAACCATGTCAGATAACTTAAATCTGCAGATACGAGAAACAAAAATACGGTATTTTTAATGGTCTTTTCTGACCTCTCAGCACTTGGGAATTTTTCCTCCCATGTCCCCTAGGCATTTGCGCCTTGCCTACTACAGCATTTATTATACAGTATAATAAATAAATGTCTGTTCATTTTTCTGTTTGTATCCCAGGCAGGAACTATGTATGCTTTATTCACTTCTGTATCCCCTCAGGGCTTTGTCACATTGTAGGCACTCCTTAAGTATCTGTCAAATGAGTGAATAAATATCTCCTGGGCTAATTACAAAGATTAGAGTGAAATAATGTGAAAATGCATGGCTCAGTTTTCAGCAAACGGAACTCGGGCAATTTTCCAACAAGAAGTTTTCCAAAGAGTCTAGAGGAAGGAGGGGCAGAATTGTCATCAAACATCTCTCTCATTTCACTATATTTTGCCTAAAAGTTTATCATGCCAGCATTATATAGAGCTTTGGATTCAGATCTTGGTTTCCAAACCTGGCTCAGTCAATATAGAGAACTGAATTGTTTAATTCTGCATTTTGTCATCTGTAAGATGTGAATGATATAGATACTTACTTATTTGAGTTATTATCCGAGAAATACATGAGATGCTGCATTTACAGTGCTTGGCACACAGCATGTCCTAAATGAATGTTGATCATCATTGTCTCTGTCCCCGTTTGGCACAACTGCCTCTACCTCTGTGGTCTCTCAGGCTGCCCCCCATCAGTCCCTGGACTAAGTATAGCATAGCCATTCCATCAGGAGTGCAGACATAGTCCAAAGATCCAATCCATAGCTCTTAGAGGTGGGAGCTTATATGTTTAGGAAGGGTACTGGGAAGGCTGAAGAGATGAAAATGCCTGGGCTTCTACTCATAAAGACAGGGTAAGAGCTAACAAAGGATACAAGAGTTGGAAAAAGGATAGCCCTAGTGAATTTCCTCTACACATCTGAGCCTTCCACAGACTCACGCTGTGCTTTATTCTCTGCCCCTCTTCTTAAGGAATACACGAAGAATGAAAACCCTCCTGTTTTTCCTAAAAAACCATGCACCCACACATAAGTGGTATTCTATACAAAATTAATGCCATGGACTTATTCACTCTCTTTTGTTAAAAGAATAAAGCATATATGTTAGAGCAAAGCATTTACAGTACTAACAAAATTCTGGCTTGAATAATCCATTTTCAGAAATATATTCATTCCATAAAGCAAGATACACTGAACCATTTGATCCCTCTTGTATTCATCTATTATCAGTCATGAAATCTGTCTCATACGGCAGCAACAAAGTATTTCTGAATGAAACAGAATGTTCTGGGGCATATGCTGGATGGAGAGACTAGAAGGCAGCTATGCTCACCACTATACCACCAGCTCTAGCCAGATGGAGAAATCGGATTCATCCTCACATTTAAAAGATGGAGTCAAAGTCCCCGGTACAGTGGGTCAGGGGCCACTCAAGTACTTGTGGGCAAGAGCAGTGACCATCCTCACAGGATCCAGCATAGTGCTTGCCACGTAGTTGGTCCTGCCTCTATATTTGTTATTTAACTAAACTGGTAATGAGGGAACAATGGACCTAGAAAAATGGAAATACATTGAGGACTCAAATCCAAACTCCTCATTTTATGCATGAGGAAGCTAAAATTTTTTGAGGTGACTTGCCTGAACTCACATTGTTAGGAAAGGCAGTCTTATGCATACAGTCTTTCGACCCCCACTTGGTGGAATAAAAGTGGACCTTCCACCTGGAACACATTCTTACCAAGAGATAGAGTCCTCCTAGTCTACGCTGGGCTTATCATCCTGTGTAGGAAAGTCTGTCCATGTTTCAGACTCAACATGTGCTCCTTGGTTCTACTTAAGTGTGTGTCTCTATGGCACCTGGCCAACCCCACTGCTCTATCTGTCTTTTGTGGGGATGAGGTCCTTTTGCAGCAGCACAAGAGCGATGTGAGCAGGCCAACAGCCCTACATTGGCTGCTGGGAGGGACCTGCTGTTCATGGGAAATCAATGCCCACTACCGATCGTGCTCTGTCTCTTCTCTAGGTGAGTAAAGTGTTGTTCTATCTAGTGCTCGACTGCACTGTATTTTCCTTGGCAATTGTGATTCCAAGATGCAGTGGGCAGAAGTGCTCAGACTTCTACTTCGGACAGTAGACAAGAGCTGCCACCTGCTCTGCATGCATAACTTACTGGTTTGCAGAATCCGATATGGTAGGTAGCTCCCTATGGTCGTTTCCTCCCAGTATTTATGCCTCTGTGCAGTCTCTTCCCTATGAGTATGGGCTGGACCCAGTGACTTGTTTCTAACACATAAAACACTTGCAAAAGTGATGGCATGTCGCTACTGAGATTGGTTTGCAAAAAAACTCTGGCTTCTGTTTTACCCACCTTGCTCTTCCTCTCTTGCTCTCTCACTTGACTCTGCTAGAAGCCAACTGGCATGTTGTGAGTTCCCTATGGAGAGACTTACGTGGAAACAGCCAGAGAGAACAGCCAGAGAGAAACTAAGGCCCTCAATTCAACAATTCATAAGGAACTGAATCTTGTCAACAACACACAAGTGACCTTAGAAGCAGATCTTCCCTAAGTCAGGACTTCAGATGAGACCACAGCCCAGGTCAAGATTTTGATTATAGCTATGGGAAAGACGATGAGAACAAGAATCCAGGTAAGATATGTGTGGACTCCTGACAGGCAAAAACCATGAGATCCTAAGTTTTTACTTTTTTATATCAGTAAGTTTTGGAGTAGTTTGTTATACCCACCATAGATGACTAGAACATCAGTATTAGGATTGGATCTGAGTGTTTTTCTGCTTCAACATAGACAAATTTGCTGATGATATTAAAAAAAAAAAAAACTATCTTCTGAACATTATTTTCCCAGTTACTTCTATTTTTCTGTGTATTTTCCATTTATTTTAAAATTTCCTCTTTATGAAGTCAATCTGTGTATTTTACTACCAAGAGAGGTTTTTTTTTTTCTTTTACTTCTGTTGGCAAAGTTCAAGACCAGTCCTGTACTTTCAATTATAGACAATGGAAGCAAGGCACAGGATGCCAAAATGTGTATCCAGGGACCATTTTATTAGATACATGTCAGATACATCTAGCTTAGAACTCCATAAAGACTCAAACAAGCTGGAAAACAAGAAATAGAAAAGATCTAACATTTCACCCATAGGGTATATACCTCCTTCCTCATTTCCCATTGAAGCTGTGCTCTTCCTTATGTTTTCACCAGACCTTACATTTAGTCAAGTAGTTTGAGGCTTCCAGGTGGGGATTCTGGGTTTCCTCTCATTGATTTGGTATCTAACCTTGGGCAAGTCTGTTAGCCTTGCTGTAACTCTTTTTTTCCTTCTCACAAGTAAAAATAATATATCTTGGGAGAGAATTTAGAAATCTTCAGAGAAAAATTATTGCTGAAAAAAAATCTGTTCAATTATCTTGCTAATTATATTATATTATATTATTACAGAAATTCATGACATTGTACTACTATGGTTATAGTCACATTCAATTGCTATATCAATTGACAGCCCCTACTAAATTTTTTGAAAAGGTGAGAAGCTTCTTTTCCCTGTGTGTTCTGTATACTATTTACCACATTTTAACACAAAATGTATAAAAGCAGATTTTATCACTGACCATTATGTATCAATAAATTACATCAATTAAGAAGTTAGGATGTGTGATCATGATACATTTTTGACCAAGGTTGGCCCAGCCAAAAAAATTAGCGTATTATTTTAATATTAATAAATAATAGTTGGGTTTTAGAATACTTATTGTTCAGATAATTCCAAAGTGACCCACTCCCTTCATCTATCATATTCTTTTGAAAAGTAAAGAAGTGGGGAATAAATGAAGTTTATTGTTGGAAAAGGAGATAAGAATAGATTTTAATTTGATTTTAAATACTTCAAAAAAGCAATTCTTGAAAAAGATCACCTCAGCTCATATAACCAATGTATTGACGTACAATATATCTGATTACATGGAATGTAATCACAACGCAATTTTATTTTCTCTTCCTCTGCCCCTTTAAAATGTATTCAGTGGAAATAGTTTTTTCTCTGTTCTCACTCATGATTTTCTGGTCTATCTTGAGAAATAGAACAACCTACAATCACAAGTCAAAAGCACAGTCTTGATTAAGGCAAAAGTGTCCAGGCTCTGGTAATAATCATAACTTCATACTTGATATAAAGGAAAACTTTCCTCTTTCCAGGGTCCTAGATGTGGGTTTGGGTCCTACTGTGGGCTCGCCATTACTATAGAGGAAGGACATATGGTTCTTCCCTCTTTCTTGCTACCTCATTCCTACTAGTTGTTTCTGACCCATCCAGGGGCCGAGGAAAGGGAAGGAGAAGTAAAGGGGAGGCAGGATGTTCCTGACTGGGACTGTTAGAAGCTGCCTTGGTACTCCCTGGGCTACTGTTGTCAAAGCGGACTTTCTCCCACAGTTCTTCTGAGTCCCCCTTGCTTTCCTGAGGCACAAGGCCCTAGTGCCAGAAGAGCATAGATGGACCCGTTTGACTGGCTGCTCCTGACATTCACTCTGTTTCACCTCTTCTGAGTCCCACACTGGGAAAGCCCTTTGAGGTAGGATCTCCTTCAAAAGGGACCTAACAATCAGGTTAAGAGTTCCCCATCTAGTCCCTGATATTCTCTCAGATTTAACCTGCTAAGGGAAGATCATGTTTGCACTCCCAGAGGCAGCCCTCAAATCTGTGATCACAGGTCCTTAGCGGGAGTCAGGCACCATTGTGCCCCCATGACTGCAAAAAACACATCCCACATTCTCCAAGTGGTCCCTTGAAGTCCCCTCACTAAGCTTGGTAAGCAGAGGGAAATGTCTCCTACCTTCCCCTTTGTCAGAAGACCTCAGAGCTCAGTTCCCTCTGAACAAGTTTTCTTTATAAAATCTTCATCAACCAAAACATTTTTACTCCCCTGGAATGGATGTGGGCCAAGAGTTGTGAAGCTGTTTTTTAACCCAGTTCTTTAGAAGAAGTTGCATACTCACTTTGGAAAAATCATATATTGTAATTTGCTTCTTCATCAAAATTTCCAACTTAACATTCCTGATAGAATGAGCTGAACTCTAATGAAAAACTCGAGTGCTAAGGAGATCCATGATTCTATAAAACTCAGATGTTCTCACGTGTCCTTGGACATTGGAAGCTGCTCTACTGAGAACACACACATTGAAAAAGACATAAGGTTAGTACATACTTCTTTGAGCCGATTACAGGATAAACATAAAAATGCCCCCTTCTGACACTTTAGATACCAAGGTTCAGCCTCGGTCAAAATCTTATGGCTAAGTTATAAATTGCAGGAAAGCATTATTCTTGAAGCATTGACACAGCTTAAAAGGGAGCTGCTGAGCAGGGCAGTGGGAAAATAAGGAACACATCCAAAGCCATGCAAGAGTGATACGTATCTAACATTGGATTTTTAAAATTATAATGAATGCTTTACAGGCATCATATGTTGGCAGTCTCATTGCTAAAAAATACATCATTCAGGACATCATTTTAAGGCTGATTTAAGTAATCGTAAACGGGCTCTTGAGTGTTCCCATTATCCTGCTTAATAAACCACCTCAAAACTCAGTGGCTTAGACCACGAGCATTCATTGAATCATAATTCTATAAGCAAGGCTGGGCTCGGGAAGGAGTTTCTTCTTCTGGTCTAAGTCGTGGTCACTCATGTGGCTGTAGTCATCCAGTGGTTATAACTGGAAATACAAGATGGCCTCATTCACATGTCTGTCACCTTGGCTAGGGTGGTTGGAACAGCTGGCTATCTCTCTCTGTCCGCATGATCTCTGAAGCAGAGTGGCCAGAACTCCTTGTGTGGGAGCCTAAGTTTCCAAGAGAATATAGCTGGAAGCCACCAGGTCTCTGAAGGCCTCCACACAAAACTGGCACGTCCTCACTTTTACCACATTCTATTAGTGAATACAAGTCATAGTGCGAGCTCAGATTCCAGGGGATGGGAAATGGACTTTACATCTAGACGGGAAGAACTGCAGAGGATTATAGCCATCTTTATTCACCACTTGAGTTTTTAAAGAAAACAGTGGACTTTGTTATCTGTGGAAAATACTAGCATCAGTGTTGATGAATACTCTCTCTAAAATGCTGGCCAGCTGATGATCTCAGAAATCAATTTCAGCAGCATTTATCAGTAAAAAGGAGAGAGATGTCATACAAACATGGTGATAGTATGTGTGAGACCTAAGGAAAAAAATAAAATACATACATAGGGAATAGCTAATACTGGAAGAGGCAAACAGTGCATTTCTAGCCATCTCCAACTCTGCTTTTCTTACACATTATCATTATCATCAAATATCCCAAGCTCCATCACCCTAGTAACAATATCCCACTAAGTCCTTAATCTCTCATTAATCCATCCTTCTATTCATCTGTCCACTGTGCTAGACCTCAGTGATATAAAAACAAACCACACACAGCCATGTCCTTCAAGAAACCCATAATTCTATAATTACAACAAAAGTTTAGGAGTGATGTAACAGAGATAAAAAGGGCTCTGTAGGGCCATGGTGTTAGATTAGATTCCTAGAGTCCATAATACAGTCTTTTGAGAGATGAGTAGGAGTCTACTGGGCACATAAAACACATACATAGTCAGGGAGGCAAGAAAAAATTTTAGTGCTCAGAAAACAGAGTAGTTCAGTGTGAAGGGAGGACATCGTATGTATAGGAAATAAATTGATGATAAGGCTAGAGATAGAAGCAGGATTTCATATGTCATTCTAGGAGACTGTATTTTAACCCATGTAGGTAAGGATGCACTGAACAGGAGAGCCCCTCCAAGCAACCTAGTTCTTGAGGTCATTTTCTTTCTTTCTTCTTCCTGAGGACCACCCGTCCTGGCGTCTCCCCCCTCAGTGAATAACACTACAGACAGATGGTGTATTAAATGGTTCTCAATGCTATCAGTTGTCATTTAACTACTGCTCTTTAAAATCTTTTCCTAATTCTCACTTTTAGATGATGGGGACGCTCTGACTATTCATGCACAGTGATCTAATGTGTGGGTTTACCTGGGGGCAGTTGTTACAATTATTAATGTCCCACATAGAACTGGAATCAGTGGAATGGAGGCAGAAAAAGTGAAAGAAGCAGATAAAATAGAGAGAAGGAGAGGGAAATGTGACATGCCTTAATGTCAAAGGCATAAAAATCAATTCCTTTGTTCTGCTCAGTGAAATACAGAGTTGGTTGTTTAACACCCCAGCAGAACAAACATAATGTGTGCAGTAAGAGTTAGTGAAGGGGTAATCGAGGAGGGCAATTCATAAAGACTAAAATGTAATTTACATTAATTAACATAAGCCATATCCGTCGTCTACCAACTATATCTCCGGCACATTAACAGACACGAGCCGTATGTATAGTGACAAATGAAATAGACTTGTTTCTGCTCTCTTGGTGCTTACCATTCTTCTCCCAATTGGCGTTTGATGGAAACCTTGGAATTCATTGTCAAGACCTGATTTTCTTACTAACAAAGTGAGAGGTAAGGAATGGCACTTTTCCTAGGGAACTTAAGAATTAACAAAATCTCCTCCTAACCTTGGATTGGCTGAGGTGTTGTTAAGACTTACACATTGTCACTACATAGGGTTTTTCCTTTGTCTGGAATAGAAGACAATGACTTGACTAGGAGAAGGGAAAGTCAAGAAAACTATCATTGAAGGCTGGGACGGAATAAGGCTGAGGACTAAGGCTTCTCTTCTGTCCCCTATAGGAAAGAAAACTCACTCCGAGTGTTATGTAATTGCAGACCTAAACCTAAAGTATACAATGGCAAGATGAATGGGGTTGTTAGGGATGTACTGCTCTCTAGCACACATTATTCAATGGAAATTAAATACTATAAAGTTTCTCAGTCCAAGAAGTCTACAATTCTTCCCACTTCAAATGGAATTTAGAATCTAGTTTCAGTTTATTCTTTGGAACTCAGTTCCTAATTTAGGTACAGCTCATTGCCAAGACCTGTTTGCCCAGTGATTAAAGGTTAACTTTAGGGTAATCGTTCTAGAAAGCATCTTCCATTTCTAACCAAACTGCAGGAACCACAAAATTGGAAGCTCAATTCTGATGCTTTTTAAACATAGGTCCTGGGGATACTAGTTGGTTGAGAGCTTGAAGTGTAGGGCATCAATCAGTGGAATGTATTGAAGGACAGAGATGATCCTGAAAAACCACCCTCCTGGATCTTGATATCTAAATCAACACATGGGACTTAGCAGTCCCCTCAGAATTCTTCAGAATTCTCACCTGTAGGCTTCTCACCTCCTTTAGTTTATCCCACTCTGCTTGGATGTGGTCAGAGGGACATGTAGCTGCTTTTCAACCAGGCATTAAATATGAATAATCTATTCATTTTGGAAAGTTTGGGAACACAATGAGAATTTAATGACTCTGCTTAGATCAATTAAAATAAGACATTTTATAAGATTTTCATTTCTACTCCCAAGCTCTTTAATCTAGCCAATTTAGTATAGGACTCCACGCTGGAAGCCAAACTTGTAATTTGGAGGTAAGATGGGCTTTTCAATTTAAAGTCCCCCTCCTTCCCCCTTTTTTTATTACAGCCAAATGCAACATGCTGTTTTAAGATTCTCTGGATTATAAACATTTATGTCCAATCCTCTTTTAAAATTATTTTCTTTTCCAAACTTTAAGAGGCTAGACCTATTAAAAAGTTTAAAATTTCCTAAGTCTTAGTTTAGGAGGAAGAACAAAAATGGTTTCTACTATTCAACCTTTTGCATGTACAAATTCAAGGTTCTGTTTTTACAGAAGAACCTTTTTCCAAATTTATTTCCAGCTACTTTTGTTTTCCTTGAGGGACCTTTGAAACACTATATTGCTACTTTTCATGTTTTTTATTTGCCCTGTGGAACAATAAAAGCTCAAAGGTTCATAAATATGCATTCTGTAAATGTATTATGCTGACAAAGTGTTGCTCAGATAGCTGTTTTTGCCTTTGGGGAATGAATAAGTTTACAGCATGCTTAAAGAGAGAAAAGAAAAAAGAAGGAGAACAGAGGAAACGGAAAGAAGAGGAAGAGAGAAAACTGGAGATAAACATAAAAGAGGGAAAAGAAATGAGGGGGAAATTAAAGAGCTACAACAACAGATGAAGGGAAGAAGGAATCCATAGTGAATGAAAAATGCAAAAGCGAATTAAAGACCAAAGAGCAACCATATTTTATAAACGTTTTATAATGTCAAGGAAGAGAAAGAGATCTGTTTTTCTACCAAAGATCTGAAGTTGTTTTTTTTTTCCCCCTCAAAATGATTTGAACTGAGCAACACCCCATACCTATATTCTCATTTGTGTCAGGCTCTTCTTAAAATAAAATTTGAACACAAGGTTTTTGTCCTTATTAATTCTAATTCCCTCTGGAATGAATCTAGTTCTGCTTCATTCAACTCAAATTAGATAAACCATAGGTCTGATGATTATCAATATGCAAGGAATGGAAAGAGGAACACATTTCAATGACAGAAGTGAGAACACCTAAATACACTAATCTCTAGTGAACTGTGCTAATGAGCGTAAGTGCAGATATTAGTGAACTAAAGCTCTGATTTGGATTAAGTTAGTCAGGTGTAGAAATGATTATTGGTTAATACTATGATAACAGTTTCTGCTCTCATAAGAATTAACTGTGCAATTTAGAAATTCTTTGCATTTTTGAAATAAAAAATTTTTATACAAAAAATTAATTAAGATTGGAAAGAAACGTGAACAAAATAACATTTTTAACTTAAAGGGGAAAAATGTCTAAGAAATAGTAAAATTACTGGGGAAGAAATTGACAAAATATTTCACTGGGCAGTCTCTAGCCCATCAGTAATTATTACCAACAGTTTTATGCCACAGACATTTTTATCACTGAAAATGATCAGTGAAAATATTGAAAAGTAGCTAGTATTCTTAATTTAGATTTTCAAAGATGAGCTAGTATTCTTAATTTAGATTTTCAAAGATAAATTGGCTAGATTAAAGAGCTTGGGAGTAGAAATGAAAATCTTATAAAATGTCTTATTTTAATTGAACTAAGCAGAGTCATTAAATTCTCATTGTGTTCCCAAACTTTCCAAAATGAATAGATTATTCATATTTAATGCCTGGTTGAAAAGCAGCTACATGTCCCTCATCTTTGATTTAGATATCAAGATCCAATAAATATCTAAATTTAGATATTTAAAATTTTTTCACCCTCAGGACTAACCACCTATCATTTATCTACTTCACATCTTACTCCACCATGGGATTCTCACCATCATTGGCTGGGTAGAAGCTCCTTCCCGATCTAATGCCTTCAACGTGTTGCTTCCTCCAAGATTTCCTCAAAATCCCACAATTATGCAGTCAAAATGTTCTTTGATACTTTACAAAAGTTATTATTTTATTTGTGTTTCTTTTCATTTACTCAGTGGACATTGAGGGCCTGGCATCATATTCGGCTGTTCTCTGAGGAGTTTCTCATCACAGAGAGATGACACACTAAATATACAGGATGTGCTAAGTGCTTTGAGAGAGAGAAAGAGAGATCCAAAATGCAACCGGAAGTGCTTAATTCTGCCTGGGAGGAACATAGAGATGATGATATCTGAACTAGGCCTTAATGGTTCATCAAGCAGAGAAATGGGGTAGAGGCATGAACAAAGGCACCAAGACATAGAATATGTTCAAGGAGTGTGTAGGACAGAAGGCAGTTAGTAGGGCGCCTGGGTGGCTCAGTTGGTTAAGTGACTGCCTTCGGCTCAGGTCATGATCCTGGAGTCCCAGGATCGAGTCCCGCATCAGGCTCCCTGCTCAGCAGGGAGTCTGCTTCTCCCTCTGACCCTCCCCCCTCTCATGCTCTCTCTATCTCATTCTCTCTCTCAAATAAATAAATAAAATCTTTAAAAAAAAAAAAAAAGAAGGCAGTTAGTAATATGCTTAAAAGAATGAGGAGCAAGAGAGACAAGGCTGGGAAGGACATTTGGGAAAAACCCTATAAGCCAGGCTGAAAGCGGGCTTATCCTGTGGCTTTCAAAATTCTGATCACCAGGCAAAAAAGAAATTCTTAATATATGCAGCCAAGTATATATGCAGTAAGTACAGTAAAAGTTTCACAAAACAGAATGACAGAGGAGAGATGGTTTGGAAAATGGAAGAACTGGAATCAGGATGTCTGGGAAGCACAGTGGGTAAAATGGTCGGAGGAAGAGATCTAGAGTTAAAATAGTAAAAAAAAAAAAAAAAGCAGAGTGTTTCTTAATGTCATATTTGAAGAATTAATTCATACTAAGGGTTGGTGATTTGTTACATTGCTACTCCCGGGATTATTTCCATTTCAAAGTACGCTTTTAAGAAAGAGAATTGTTAAGACAAAGGAATAACTCCTCAATAAGCGAGATAACTTGGGAGCACATCCTCCTGGATCTACTCAAAATTACTTCCTTAGGGGAGCCCAGGTGTGTGATCTGGGCTTGAGCTCTGCACAGTTGGGGGTGGAGTGGCTGGTACTGGAAATAGGTATTTACAAGTAGGATGAAACCGTGGTAATGCATGGTTTTCCCTCCCACCCACACCCCTCCCCCACCCCCCACCACCCCCCGGGGTTTTTCTCTAAAGAATCCATCTCTCCTGTGTTGGGGCAGAGGTCCCCTCTGACAAATTGTGAGTGTGAGTAATCTATCATCTCAATATTTTCAAACTGTGTGTGGAGTGAGGACTTGACTGAAGGAGGAAGACGCCATCCTAGCATCTGCGTGTCAATTCTTTATCACCTTATAAAAACTGTATAAATCCCATTAAAAGAATATGAAGAAAAAGATAGTCATTGTCTCTAACATCTCGATTATTTCCTCTTTTTTTTTGAGTGGTAGTCAGAGGATATGTACAATTTGAATTCCTCTTTTCAGCACCTTAAACATTTCCGAGTTGCTGTATGAGCTTCATAGAATTGAAGCCAGAGGCATTTTCCAGTTTCCATTTACAAAGCATTTACGAATGTCCCCCATTTTTCTCAAACTCAGCTTTAAATGCACACATCCGTGCAAACCCCAATTTCCAAAGGAAGGTATAGATTTGAAATGGGAGATATACAATGCGATTCACCTAAAGTCTCTCAGAAAATCGGTTCTAGAATTTGAATTCGATGCCGTGTTCATATCACATCTTTCCAACTATAGTTCAAGGTTGAGCATTTTCTGCATGGCAGGTAAATAGAGATTTCAAACTAATGCTAAAGTCCATATGGACTAAATACAGTGGAAATTAATTCTTTATTATACTATTTCATCTCGTCTAAATGAGTATTTAGATCAAATGCGAATGCTCCTTGTCAAGCAAACAGCTCTCTTCTCTTCAGGATGCCAGTTTCTTCTTCAAAGGCCTTTTGTTTTACGGGGTCTTCGATATTTCTCCATTTCATCTCCATTTCATTCACATCCCATCCCCTAAGCCCAAATGACATTCCTTAACAGATGAGCCTTTTATTATAATTTTTTTCTTCTCTCTTACTTTGATTTCATCCCCTTTTACCTTTTTTCGTGCTTTCTGAAGAGAGCCATCCTCTTCTGAAGCAATTTCATCACATCACTGAGGCTTCTTTAAGGAAACTTTAAAAGCCAGCTTTCATGTGCTCCCCATCCACTGACCTCTAAGAACCCAACCAAATCAGCTACCGCTGTGGCTAAAAACAAATCAAAATAGGCCCCCGAGCAGATCTTATTTATTTTTTATATTTATTTATTTATGTGTTTTGCTTTGCATTTAGAAGTTGATTCCAAGAATTTTTCTTGATTCTAGGACAGTCCCGGGTATGGATATTGAAAGAAAATGTTACTAAATGAAGAAAAGAAAAAAAAAAAAGTAAACTGTCACCCAGGATTCTATCAGCCAGGAATGTCTGTTAACAAGGATGTGCACATTTCTCAGTACACTGATAATCCATCCCATAATGATGGGTCTGAGCCAGTGCAAGTTCGCAGAAGACCGAGTAGTCAAAGATCATTACGTGCAACACAGTCTCACAAAGATGTTCTTAATTCCTTGAAAATTAGTTTTCCCTAGATCCTGTAGGTGGGAAATGTATATGATTTTATTGCCCACATATTCAGACACTTTTGTAAAAATCCAAAAATAGCAACAAAGAAAACATACCATGTATTGTGTGTGTACGGATTTACTCATTGACTCATTCATAAATTAAGTGATTATGTTTATGTTAGTTTCATGCAAAGCTGTATATGCTCAAAGCTTTAAATGTAAAGCTCTCCATCCTTATTTCACCCTTATAATCTCATCTCTAGCACCAATAGTTTATTCTGTTCCCATAAACTTGGCAGGTTCTCTCTTACCTTCCACTGCCTACACCTTTATCAGCTCTGCCTGGAGCCCTGTTCTGCCACTTCTCCTTCTCTTGTAGGTTTTGCAGGCAGATTTCTACTTCTCCCTCATACCTCTGTCTCAACTAGGTTCCTTCATTAATACATTTTAAGTTCATACATTTTACGTTTATATATATATTTTTAACTGTATATGCATATATGCTATCCTCATCCTGTTGGAACTGAGATAGGTTTCACTGGGCTTCCTCTGTTATTCTTTCCCACTATGTATTTATATAATTATATAATATATGACCCACTGCATATTCATATAGTGATAGTGGCATTTTGAACTTCCCATTTACAAAGTATTTACCCATTCCCACCTCGGCCCACCATTTTCTCAAAACCAATCTTAAATTGACTCACCAGTTATAGGTATAACTTAGGTTTAAAAAAAAAAAATTCACACTAGTCAGCAAAACTTATCCAGAGAATTGACATTGGTCTGCCATCAAAAGATTGCTGAATGAATGTACTTTTAGATATTTTAAGTAAAATTAAAGTTTTGTGTTGTACAGATTTTTTTTAATTTTTCCTCATATTAATTATTTTTTTCATTAATCAACAATCAGTGTTAATTGGATTAGATCAGAGGACTTCTGCTATATTATTATTAATTAAGAAAATGAGAACCAAATAGCTTAAGGCGCTTGTCCAAGGATGTCATCTAGCATAAATGGGGCCAAAGCTCAGCCTCAAATCTCTATGGATCCAAAGCCAAAAGCTCTTTCTATTATGCCGCACTTTCTCTTGGTTTATAAAAACAACTTCGGCCAAGACTTACAGTAGCATGAACATAACTATTTCATCTTAATTCCTCTAAAAACACATTGATTTCTATAGGATTAATTCATGTGAACAAAATAAACCTAAGACCAATTTTCCAAAAGATAGCCTTCATTTACCACGTAAAATTAAATTACTCTTAAAAAAAAACAAGGAAAGAAACCAACTGTTCTCCAGGTGCAATTGAATTTTCCCATTTGGCCATTTCTTTCTCATTTAGAAAATGTAAGCAGTCAATACGGAGCATAACTAAGCCCAACTATTGACCTCAACAGGTCGATATGGATGTTCAATATTAGTCAGACATAGCTCAGTTGTCAAATTTGCACTTGAGGAAAAGATTACTGTTTCAGTTCTTATTATTTATTCCAGGAACCAACTGATTCCCTATGGTCTTCTATGTAACCTATCTGTCATATTCAAAGCAAAGCTGCCTTCAAATGCAATATTGACCTTAGAGAGCAATCCTGTAGGACAGAGAAATTGTTCCTGGTCTGAGTATTTGTGCTTCAGCCACAGACTTATCCTAATCCTTGTCAATCACCTTGCTTTAGGGGACCAGATACATGCAATATACCAACCAGGCTACACAGCAGGGGGTCTGAGCCACAATAATGTAATCCTACATTTCCTACACTTATTATTTAATGAAATTTGACTATGCCTTTCATTCCAAAAGTCAGCAAATAATTGTAATATTCAAATGAAAAGACTATAGAAACTATTTAGATAGACCAATGAAAATGCATGCTCATCTTCGCGAAGCAGGAGGATGAAATTTCCTCTTCTACAGACATTAAATCTCTGGTGTGTAGCTCTGAGAGGAAGGCACCATGCATCTCTCTTTCCCCAGTTCACAAGCACAAACATGCACACAGGTACTCACTCAGGAAAACAACATCAAGGTGATGTACCTGCGCATGCCAAATAACACAGCGCAAATTACATGTTTTAAGAGAGAGTCATGACAGAAAACTATGCACGACAATGTGACTTACTCTACAAACTGTAATAGAAGAATTAAGTTTATTGTGCCAAATTTTGGAGAAGACAGGCAAGTTTGGGGAAGCATTCATGATGGAAAGAAAATATGGGTTCTAAGATATGTGTCCCCAGAGATCATCTCTTCCCATAGCCCTGCATGTAAAACTACCTGTCCTAAGTCTGCCTTCATCCTGGATCTCTCAGATACATCTGATGCTCGCTGGCTGTTCCATCCCTTCCCATCAGAATGGGAAAAAAAACAGGGAATGCCTCCCCAAATAAATCTCCATAATCTCAGGGTCTAAGTGTGACACTGGTTAGCTATTTCCACAGGATAGTTATGTAAAAATTAATAATAAAATAATCTCCTTGACGAGTTCAGCTGTGATTATGTGAAAGAATATTTGGCAACTAATTGATAAAGTGAAAACATGTCAGTTCATGCTCGTTAATGCCAGTTCATGAAGCCACAACGCCGTATGTTGGGTTTTTACTGGGCATCTAGTGTGTGCTGGTAATGAGATAGGACACAGCTCCAGGCCTCAAAGAGCTCCAAGTCTAATGCAAGTGGTACACATATAAATGTAGCATGATAGCGCAAAATAGGGGCATAAACAAGGTGGGAAAGTCAGGATACGCTTCAAGGAGGAAGAAAGGATTAAAATTAGATCTTAAAGAATAAGCAGAATTTGTCAATTGGAGAACAGATAAGAAGCACAGAGACAATTATTTGACTATGGACCTGAGAAACAAACAGGGTTTTGGAGGGGAGGGGGGAGGGGGGAGTGGTTGGCCCGGTGATGGGTATTAAGGAGGGCACGTACTTCGTGGAGCACTGGGTGTTATACGAAAACAATGGATCGTGGATCACTACATCAAAAACTAATGAGGTATTGTATGGTGACTAACATAACATAATAAAATTTTTTAAAAAGTGACAATTATTTGAAAAGACTTAGAGTAATGAAAAGGTTTGGTAAGGTATGAAACAGTGGAATAGTGGTGAGGACTGACTGGTAAGAGAGAAGGTATAGGAAGGGGTGGGGAGAGAGAGGAAGGAAAGAAGGAAGGAAGGAAGGAAGGAAGGAAGGGAGGGAGGGTGGGAGGGAGGGAAAGAGTTGAGGCTTAGTCTGAAAGGCCATATATACCACATTGAGGAATCGAGTTAGACATTTATCCCAGAGCTTATGACAATGCAGCAGAAGTTTATAAGCTTGGGAGAAGGGGAGACATTATCAGATATGTTTGCTGAAGAGAGGTCCCAACACCATGTTTAGCACTAACAAGGCACTCCAGATGTAGTTGATGATGGAAAAGGAATATGAAGCCTGTATGGGAGGGGAAATGCCCTGAAGAGAGACTAGTTTTACAATTATTGAACTACAGGTGGAAGAAATAAGGGCCTCCTATAGGCAGGAACTGGGCAAACTAGCAGGAGGGCCTGACCCAGCACATGTTAAAAAGTGTAACCGGCCCAACTAGTTTAGAGGTTGAATGTTAAGGAGAGAGGAAAGAGAACTCCTGGATTTCATGTTTGTGGATGGCGTTACTTATAATGGGGAGAAGAAAGATAACAGAATGATCAAATTTCCATGAGAAAGTTTGTCACTATCCCTTTTATAATGCTATATGTATTTGTGAAATATCTTCAACGTGCCTCCCTGTAAGGTTTAAATTCCATGGATGCCATGACATATTGCTTGGTACAGACTAAGTGCTCAGTTCTATTTAGAGAAGAGAGAAAGAAGGGATCGAGGGAGGATGGAAGGAAGGAGAAAGTTGAGAGATGGTAGTAGAGGTGGGTCTAGAGTTCAGGAGAGTAGTGCACAGGTCAGCAAATAGGATCATTCTCATAAAACCAAGACTTGATTTGAAAGCTATTGAATTAGTGCTGTTGAGTAAATGCAGCTTTAACTCCTCCATTCCAATATAGATTTTTGAAAATCAACAAATTTCTTCCTGGCTGAAGGGCATTTTTACATGTGCATATATATTTCCAGTGAAGTTGCATCTCCACGATTAATTTTTTTAAAGATTTATTTATTTATGAGAGAGAGAGAGAGTAGAGAGAGGGGAAGAGAGAGAATCTCAAGCAGACTCCCTGCTAAGCATGGAGCCTGCTGAGGGGCTTGATCCCACCACCCTGAGATCATGACCTGAGCTGAAACCAAGAGTTGGACGCCTAATGGATTGAGCCACCCAGGTGCCCTACAGGATTAATTTTTAAAGTACTATCTGTAACTGAAATAGATTCTATCTCAATTTTAAAGCATCTGGAAAATGAGTGACCAATTAATGTTTCCTTGCATTCCCATATGGAGAACTGCAATGTCCTCAGTAACACATTTTCACTGTCCCATATCAAATGATAAGATATAAGTATTCAGTAAACCGCAGACATTCTAACAGACACAATCTGAGAAATGAATCCCTGAAACTAAAGTTTTCAGGATCTACAACAAATGCACCCATACCATATTTAAGCAATAACCATCACTTGGCTAATTTGCTGCTTAAATATTGAGCTCATCTCTGATCATTTTGATACTGTTTTTACCAAGAATGTTTTAGAATAAGGATAGAAATTATTAGCATATCATAAGAAGAAACAAAGAAGGAAAAATTACACAGGGTAAGAAACACTCTGAATGTTTTTTAATACGTAGAGTCAAATATTCTTTTACACTTAACTCAATTTTGTCTTTAATATAGGCCCGACTTAATATGATATGACTGACGTACTCTCCTTATTTCATCTATTGTAATGTTCTTCAATCGCCCGAGCATTCCTTAATCAAAAGAAGAGTTCCTTACCACCCTTGGATATCAAAAGAGAAGGTTTCTATAGCTATTACTGAACCAAAGAATGATTTTTTGAAGAACCTAAGGTGAAACATTGAAAAATCCTTTTGGGATACATCTGAAAAATGCCACATGTGTGTTTCCTCCAAGTATCTGGTGCAATCCATCAAAAGACTAATAAAAACACAGGCCCACACTCACTTGATACACGTATTCATTTCTCCTATTCTCTCTCATTTTCTGTGTGGCTGCAGATCGACTAATCTTACTCATGCGGAGTATAGCAGAACTGGGTAAAAATGCCAGCCCTGATTAACGAGTCAGGTGAGGAAATGACCTCTGAAATGCTTTCATTTCAATAAACCTTTTATGCTAAGGAGCCAGGCCAGGGGAGGAGAGACATCGTCATGGTAGAGCAAAAGATATGTAACACACGAACAATAGTTACGATTTCCCGCATTGAGGCATGTCCTATCTGTGGCCATAATGTTACTAGGGGAAAGTTATTTAATTACTTTGTTCTGGAAACCCCAGCCTTTTTGGTTCAAAAGAAGGCATTTATAAAGACTACTTGGAATTAAGATAATTAGCACATATCTCATTATTCAAAAGCTCAATCCTGTGAGAATAAATAATTATAAAATTCAATTCAGAAATGACTAGACTTTTTTTTTAACTGTGGCTGGTGAACAGAGTCTTTTTTTTTCTTTTCTTTTTAAGATGGAAACCTACCCATTTGAAAACAGAAGTTGTTAACTTGCTCCTTGAATTTAACATCTGGTAACATTTTCATCTTTTGCAAACTAGTAAAATGTTACAGTATTTTTGACAGTGAGAGTTCAGTGCCAGAAGAAATTTTATCAGTACAAAGAGACTACAAAATAGGTTTCTTACTGGGCCACAGGGTTTCTTAATCCTTATCTTACAACATAAAAAAAGCACTGCGGGGAAGGTGCTATGTGCCCATAATTTCTCTAGGAATTAATTTAGGGAGAACTTAATGGCAAAGAATGGGATACAACTATTCCCCTAGACTGCGTTAATGCGTGGAGTGAAGTCTGCTGTTGTTTGAATCTTTTAGTGCTTCAAAGATTTTATGAGCACTACCACTTTGGCGTAATCATTTCTCCCTCTTATTCTATCAATCGCATCTATCTTTTTTTGGAACACATTTATCATTCAGTGATTTGGTTTTGAAAACCACCTTATCCTCTCTTACTGTGTGATATCCAAAGACAAACATATTACATATGACCAGCAAACTTTTAATATGGAAAAAAAAGGGGTGCACCTGGGTGGCTCAGTCGGTTAAGCATCTGTCTTAGGCTCAGGTCATGGTCCCGGGGTGCTGGGATCGAGCCCCCCATCGGGCTCCCTGCTCCGCGGGGAGCCTGCTTCTCCCTCTGCCTGCAGCTCCCCCTGCTCGTGCTCTCTCTCTCTCTGTCAAATAAATAAATAAAATCTTTTTAAAAAGAAAAATGAACACACGCGGGAACCACTGAGCAGAAAGCCATGTGAGAGTGCTCAGCTCCGTGCACACCGTGAATGAGTAGGAACGTGTGACAGCCCACGGAGCTGGTCGCAGAGGGGTGCTGGTGAGGAAGCACATGCTATGGATAGAAGCATCAGGCTGTAGATTCTGGTTACAGAGACTTGCTCCAGTCCTTTAAACTCTCTGAACCTTAATTTTCTCATCTGGAAACTGGGGAAATAAGATGTAGTCGTTAACATATTTTGTGAAAAGCAACTAGCAGAGAGCCTGGCAATAAGGCTCACCAGCAGACGTTATTTGCGTTATTCCTGTAGGGGGCGCTGTCTGAAGCATAAATTGACAGGAACTATTTTAAAATACAGACCTGTACCCCTGAAACAAATAATGTTATATGTTAATAATAAAAAAAAATTTTAAAAATATCAGCCTCCTTATGATTTTGAGCAGAAAGAAACTAGAAGTGCATGGGTGAGCACACACACACACACACACACACAATGAGTTTATATTTGACCATAGTCATATAACATAAAAGTGAAACATTTGTCTATTCAATTTTTCAAAGTCTCTGTATACAAATAAATTATTCAGCAAGGACTTGGAAGCACAAATTATTTCTCTGAGGACAAGGAGGGTTATATCCAATAAATGTTCTGATTAAAAGGTTCTGGGCTAGGTCTGATTTGTCTGCGGTATTATAGAAACAACTTAGAGGGCAGAATGAAAAATGAAAAACTTAAAAATGTGCAGTTAGGTTTGTATTTACAATAGACAACAATCACAGGAACAAAGCGTGCCAAGAACTCACGTCACTAAGTTGGAGAATGGGGATAGATAAGGTTAAACTTATCTTCAGAATGTTGTAACAAAAACAAGACGGCTTGCATGGAAAGCTTTATCAAAACCATAGATCTATATAAATCCGCCTTTCGTGTTACATCAATAAGAATGAAACTTCCCGGGGCGCCTGGGTGGCTCAGTCCGTTAAGCGTCTGCCTTCACCTCCGGTCATGATCCTGGGGTCCCAGAATCAAGCCTTGCATTGGGCTCCACGCTCAGCGGGGAGTGTGTTTCTCCCTCTCCCTCTGCCACTCCCCCACGTGCGCTCTCTCACTCTCACTCTCTCTCTGTCAGATAAATAAATAAATTCTTAAAAAAAAAAAAAAATGAAGGGTGCCTGGGTGGCTCAGTCGTTAAGCGTCTGCCTTCAGCTCAGGTCGTGATCCCGGGGTCCTGGGATCGAGCCCCACATCGGGCTCCCTGCTCGGTGGGAAGCCTGCTTCTCCCTCTCCCACTCCCCCTGCTTGTGTTCCCTCCCTTGCTGTGTCTCCCTCTGTCAAATAAATAAATAAAATCTTTAAAAAAAAATAAAAAATAAATCTAAAAAAAAAAGAATGAAACCACTCACTGATTTCACAACACAAAAGAGAAAACTATTTGTATGTCAAACATGAGGGAGGGAAGGGAATGCAAAAATAGCATTTTAGGCTAGGAAACTGAGGAATCCCTGCACCTGTGCTGTCCTTCATCAATAACCTCATTTTACAGAGAAGAAGCAGAGTATCGTGGTAAACGGCTTGGGAGGGACTCCCAGCTCAGCTCGTACATGTGTCATTTTTGGCAAGTTACTTACCCTCCTTGTGTGTCAGTCTCATAATTTATAAAATGGAGAAAATAATAGTATCCACCTCATGGGGTTTTACTAAGACTTAAGTGATTCGTAAAGCACTTAGGACAATACTCAGCCCAGGGTAGATTAGTTTTCTGTTAAAAAAATATTTTGAGTTGCATATCTAAATAAGAAATATTTGAACTCTTGCTAATAATAACTAAAATGTATTGACTGCTTGCCATGTGCCAAGTGCTAAAATAAGTCCCTCGTATAGGTTAATTTTTTTAATTCTTACAATACGTTTTTGAGGTAGGTACTCCTCAGATAAATGAGATAACAGGGTCTCATGGCTGATAAACTGTAGAACTCAGAGTCAACCCAGGCCATCTGGCTCCACATTCCCCATTTTTAATTAGAAAACATAATTATTCTCCCAAATACAGGAAGGAAATCTCATCATTAAAGGCAGAGGGGATTGGTTAATGATAAGTATCAAATGAGTTCTTAAACTGGCTTATTTTTACAATTAATCAAAATAAACTGAGACAACATCTTACATTGTCTTTAACTTAAAAGGAATATGTGTGTTCTTAATTTGTCAGAGATCATTTATGTGAGTCCAAAATATATATCCAAACCCTTGCACTTCCACTATTAATTTAGTTCACTATAAACAGACAGAAAGAAAGTAGCCACATAGATTAACTGTGACCTAATTATGTTAGCCTTGTTCCCTACAGGAACTTTCCATCTTAATTATTAGCTCTATATTGGACTAAAAACAAACCCTTCTATCCTTTGTTATCCTCAAGCTGTGCTCTTGGAAATCCACAGATAATAGCTATCATTTACTGAAATCTATCATGTTCCATGTGCTACACTAGCCCAAGGCTTCCCAAACAACGTTTAGGTAAAAATATTCTATGGAATGTAATTAGGTGACCCGCAGGAAAAAAAAAAAAAAAAGTCCCAAACAAAAACTTGATATGTTTACCTGTTAGCCAGGTTTCCTTCTTTAATGCACATTTTCTCAGAGCTATTAATATATTTGCCAGCATGTGTATTGTGAACCTCCAAGAAGGGGATTTAGTAAAGTAGTTTTTCCTACATTTATATGACCATAGAGACTTTAGTTGTTAGAGCTCAGATTTATATCTCCTGAAAGTAAGTGATCTCCAGAACATACTTTAGTATAATGGCACTTTAATATTATCTCTGTTTTACACATTACAATTTTCAAAGATAGGTAGTATTATCTCCATTATGCAACTGAAACTACAGCTAGAGACGTCCAATTACTTGGCTGAGGTTGTATTTATGATGTGCTGTGACAGGATTCAAACTCAGGTCTAACATGGTACAAATGGTTCTGCTCTTTCCATGTCCCCGTACTGCTTCCCCCACAAAGAAATGGAGCAACATGCTCCAGAAGGTCAGCTGCCTCCACGCTCCCCATCTTTCTCCCTCCCAGAACTTCCCGTTACCACCAGCATGAATCTGACATTTGCATGAAGAGAAAGAAAACTTATTTCCTTGATTCTTTCCTCCTCGTCTTCCTCACCCTCTAGGGGAAAATATGCCCCATAGATGTGAAATATGACTCTGAGATGGAAGATTTTAGAAAAAGTGAAATTTTGATCCACCAGAGCATGAGTTCAAAAATCCCTTTCAAAGACCACGAGGAGCCCCCAAGCCTCCCCCCTGGAGAAATTCAGGCCTTTTGTTGCCTGGTTGAATTATAACAGTCAGACCTTGCTATTAGTGGGGAGGTTGGGATGAGGCAGAATGCAATCTAATGTCACTTAGGAGCTCATAAATCATACATTTACCTTTCATAGTTGCAAGAATCCTATTTATCCCTATGGATATAGCATTTCCTTCCTTTGGATAAATAAAAGTAGCCCTTCTTTTTCCTCTAGCACATCAAGACTTCTTCTAATGAAATTGGACCCCTATTTCACACCACTCAAAAATAACTCAAAATGGATAACACTTAAACATAAGACCTGATAACATAAAACTCCTAGAAGAAGAAAATATTGGTCTTGGCATTGGTTTTTGGATATGACACTAAAAGCACAAACAGCAAAAGCAAAAATCATCAAATGGGACTACATCAAAGTCAAAAGTTCCTGCACAGCAAAAGAAACAATTAACAACATGAGAAGACAACCCATGGAATGAGAGAAAATTTTTGCAAACCATATGTTGGATAAGAGGTTAATATCCAAATATATAAAGAACCAATTTAGTAACAAAAAAAAAAAAAACCAATACAAGTAAAAAGTGGGCAGAAGGACAAAATATAGATTATTCCGGAGAAGACATCCAAATGAGCAACAGACACATGAAAAGATGCTCAACATCACTAATCATCAGGAAATGTAAATTAAAACCACAATGAGATATCACCTCACACTTGTTAGAATGGCTATCATCACAAAGAAAAGGGACGGCAGATGCCAGGGAGGATGAAGGGAAAGGGAACTCATATACACTGTTGGTAGGAATGTAAATTAGTTCAACCACTGGGGAAAACAATGTGGAGTTCCTCAAAACATTAAAAATAGGTCTATCATACAATCTAGCAATTCTGTTTTGGGGTATATATCCAAAGGAAATGAAAATAGGATTTCAATGAGAAATATGCATTCCCATGTTTATCTCAACATTATGCACAGTAGCCAAGAGATGGAGACAACCCAAATACCCATCAATGGATGAACGGATAAGAAAGATGTGGTACATACACATAATGGAATACTATTCAGACATGAGAAAGGAGGATATCCTCCCATCTGCAACAATGTGGATGGACCTTGAGCTAAATGAGGTAAGTCAGACAGAGAAAGACAAATATTGTATGATCTCACTTATATGTAGAATCTAAAAAAGTTAAACCTATAAAAACAGAGAGCAAAATGGTTACTGAGGGATGGAAGGCAGGGATAAGAGTCATGGTGTTTAAGGGGACAAACTTGTAATGAGTAGTACAGAAGGCGTAGAGATCTAATGCATGGTATAATATAAATATAGACAGTAATATTAAACTATAATGATGTAATGTGATAAATATTTTAACATCAGCAATGATATTACAATATATAAATGTATCAAAATAGCATGCTGTACCTTAAACTTGCACAATGTTACATGTTAAATTTATTCAATTTTTAGAAAGACTTTTTCTAATATGCTCGTAAGTGGACTGTTTATTGCATATACAAGAATCACATAATCAAGGTGCCTGGGTGGCTCAGTCGGTTGAGCATCTGCCTTCGGCTCAGGTCATCAACCCGGGGTCCTGGGATCGAGCCCCGCATCAGGTTCCCTGCTCAACGGGGAGTCTGCTTATCCCTCTCCTTCTGCCCCTCCCCCCTGCTTGTTCTCTCTCTCCCTCCCTCTCTCTTAAATAAATAAATAAAATCTTAGTAAAAAAAGAATCACATAATCATTTCTTTCACTCTAATATCATCCAAACTTTTCTTCTTTCTACTACTTTCATTCACTCATTTAATACTATATTAGCAATGAATTTGTTGAGCTTGCATTGTGTACTTTACATATTTTTTCTAATCCTCACAACAACTCTACAAGATATATAAAAGAAAAGAATTTATTTATTTTTTTTTAAGATTTATTTATTTGACAGAGAGAGAGATAGTGAGACCAGGAACATAAGCAGGAGGAGTGGGAGAGGGAGAAGCAGGCTTCTTGCTGAGCAGGGAACCTGATGTGGGATTTGATCACGGGACCCTGCGATCATGACCTGAGCCAAAGGCATATACTTAATGACTGAGCCACCCAGGTGCCCAAAAGAAAGGAATTTCTTAACCCTCTGAGTAAATTAGGATTTAACTTACTTGTGAAACATTTTTTTTAAGATTTAATACTTGTCTCTTCTACTCCAATTCTTGATTTTTGTGGTTATTACAGGAAAAAAAAAACTTATAATAAAATACTTAAACAATTTGTAAAAATGAACAACACAGATTATTTTCATTAACGAAGTAAACCTTATGGTCATTTCCATGCATACAAGTAGTAGTATTCATTTCTAGGTAACTGGTATAAGGGCATGGAATTATTCAGAGTCTGAACCATCCACACAGTCCTAATTAAAAAGTATCCATCCCCTTCCGCTCCCTCTCAAGTTTTCATTGATGTATTTACTTCAGTCAAATCAATGCAGTCCTTTCTAAACTGCAAGGTAACAAGAACCAGACCCTAAACATTATGTAATAAAATAAATCATTTTCCCTTCTGTTTAGTTCTTGTCCCATGTGTCTGACATGGCTTCGCCATATAAGGAGGTGACATTTCTTGTTTTCCACCACTGATCTGTCCTCAGCTTCTGAAATTTTTGAGAGCAAAGCCTCTTGAAATTAGATTGGGAGTAAAGGCTGGGAAAACATTTAAACAACCAAACTAAGCACAGATCCGTTTCTCAAACTGCTCACTTTCAGGTTGCCATCTAAATATCTATGGCTTATAATACACAAAAGAATTAGGAAACAGAGTTTGCACTCCCTTAAAGGTAAACACAAAATATTTTAAAATTTGTCCAACAAAAAAACAGTCCTATATTTGGGTGTTTGCACAGTAGTCAATCATTGTGTGAATATAATTAAAGGAGTACTTTCCATAAACACTATTGTCAACACCTATACATTCTGGTAACTAATAAACATTGCCCAAAGATACTTCTTTTTTCATTTGCTGATGTCAGCTTTGGGGAATAAAAGATGTCAGTCAGAATAGTGTTTGAACTTGCTTAAGTGGGTGGAGAGGGAAAGGGCTGGATTCAGCCACAGTTTGATGAAAGGTTGGAGTATGCATTCTGGATTGTTCAGTTAAAAGAATGAATAAAAATAGTAAGGGTAAATGGCAGAAGGTAGAAATGAGAAGTACAGAAAGAAGCCATGAATTTCAACAAGGGATGTTGACAGCTCCCACTAAAGCTCCATATTTAATGAATAAATTCCTATACTCTTAGGATTTATAAGTCTTCAGGCAAAAATTTATTTTAAATAAATTCATGTCCAAATATATATATTTATTAACTAACGGTAATTATTTTTTATTTACCCAAGAAGACATGTGAGCCATTCATGGTAATCTCACTTTCAGTACATAACTGGTATGTTCCCTTTTTTTTCTTTTTTAAAGATTTTATTTATTTATTTATTTGACAGAAAGAGACACAGCGAGAGAGGGAACACAAGCAGGGGGAGTGGGAGAGGGAGAAGCAGGCTTCCCACTGAGCAGGGAGCCCGACGCGGGGCTCGATCCCAGGACCCTGGGATCATGACCTGAGCCAAAGGCAGACGCTTAACCGACCGAGCCACCCAGGCGCCCCATAACTGGTATGTTTTCAAACCCAGGAGAGATTTGTTGACATTATAACAACAGATTTGCAGAGGCGGCAACAACGCTCCCCAGGGCACACAAACCTCAAGAGTAAAATACTTTTCTTAGGGAAAAAAAAAATTCTGAAGATTGAGAATTTTCAAATGAAAACATGAGATATTCCTGTTTTTTCATTGGGAGAGATCCAGAAAAAAAAAAGAAAGAAAGAAAGAAATAGATAAAGGGTAGCGGAGGTGATGGGTAAGCAGTCAGAAAGGTAACTTTTGCTTTTTTATAGGATTTAGTAAAATTGCCAGGATGTCTACTCCAATTTTTCCTTCTTCTTCCTTTCACTTTCGAGCCAGATGGCATGGAGTGGTTGCGGGCATTTTTAGGGGAAGTTAAGGTGTTAATTACATTTAAAAGTTAAAAGTTAGGGGCACCTGGGTGGCTCAGTCATTAAGCGTCTGCCTTCGGCTCAGGTCATGATCCCAGGGTCCTGGGATCGAGCCCCACATTGGGCTCCCTGCTCAGCGGGAAGCCTGCTTCTCCCTCTCCCACTCCCCCTGCTTGTGTTCCCTCTCTCGCTGTGTCTCTGTCAAATAAATAAAATCTTAAAAAAAAAAAAAAGTTAAAAGTTAATTACATTTAATTTGGAGTATCAGTCTGGGTCAAATCAGGAGATAAAAATTACAGTAGTTTAAAGTGGGAAGACTTAATATAAAAAATTATTAAGGGCCCAAGTGGATTGGAGTGAAAAGAGATTGGCCAGTAAGAAAGAAAACTCTAAAAAATATAGGAATGGCAGATACAAGGAACCACCGCTACCCCGGGGCTGAGATGGAATGCCCAAGGAGGAGCCTTCCATAACTGAGGTCCAGACATTGCCGGAAAGGGCCTGGTCGTGGCGCCCTGAATGGCAGAGAATCACCATGGTGCCACATTGGCAGAACTTACAAGAAACTAACCCTCAAGAGTGCCAGGGAAGGCTGTTTATGGGAAAGAATCTTGCTGGAAGCACTCCACTATGAAACCACCCTCAGGGAGGGAAGCCATTAACTGCTGGGGGAGAATACTGAGGAAGCCTCTTACTGCTGGGTGTCGCTGGTCACTGTGCACGCAGGAGAGCTCCAGGAGCCTGATGGGCAGAGACCTTTGCACCGCAAGAGCTGAGCCCTGAGGAAACTGCCCAGGAAGCGGAACAGAAACAGGAAGCAAAACCCTCTCTTCCTATAATGTCTCTCCAGCACCCTCTACTGATGAAGTTTAATGTTGTGCCAGCTGGCGTCGGAAAAATAGAAACAAAGGGCCCAGATCCATTTTTATAAAGCAGGCAACTAATTTGGAGCTGAGAAGTAATAACTCAGTAACTAGCACAGTCAACCCCTTTGGCTGTTCAGCTTCTATATGCGCTCTCCTTTGCCCACGTATTTGAATTCCTGTGTATCAGCAAAACAACTTTGTATTTCCACCTAAAACAAGATATCTTATACATAAAGATGTTCTCACTCCTTCCTCAAAATAAGAACCACGGTCCCAATGGTCATAGTATCCATTTTTGCTGCCTATATTAATTATTGCTCATATTCAGTCCCAGTCCCAGTGCAAATTCCATTACCTAAAGACTAAACTATAAAATTGACATTCAGCAACCTGTATATAAAGTCAAAATGGAAAGGAGAAAAAAGAAAAAAAAAAAATGATAGGTACCCGCACATACACATGCACATGTAAAGAAGAGAAAATCCAGAAAGCTGCTAGAGTCCTTGTTTCTGTACTTGTCCATGAGGTCGTAGTTGCTATCTCTGGCTTCTTTCTTCCGAATCTACTCTATATTTCCCTTGCCTTCAGCCAGAACCTCAGCTGTTCTGTGTTCATTACCTGGTGGAGTGATGCAAACCTTCCTTCCATAAAGGTCTGAGCACTTAGTTGCCCCGCCTTTTTTTGGTTGCTCTGGTCTTCCAAGACCCCCGACTCTTGGGTATGGAAGTACTGAAGGCATCCCAGAGTCTCCTATGGATTCCAGAGTGCCCACAATCCCCCATTCTGTAGCAGCCACCTAAGTTGTCCTGGCTAAACGGGTATAATCCCTTTAGCTAGAAAATGAACCCATTCTTGTGTGCCTGTTAGTTCAATGCAGCAGGAGCCCCACATGGCCAGGCATCTATTTCACTTTCCAGTTCAGTGGCAGAATTGCTGTGTCCCCCGCCCCCCATGGAAGCATTTCCCTTTTGTGGACTAAGAGCTCTAGAGCAGCCGAGCTCCAGTTTCCTTCCTATCTACTCCAAACTGCCAGCGCTGTGAATGACTCCTTAGATGAGTTGAAGTAGCACATTCAGATGTGATATCCAGTGCCTCCAAGATCCAAAAAGGCTTCTGTTTGTCATAGATGGCCCAAGGTCCAGCAACTCGTTTTTCACTTTGGAGAGAATATCTTGGCATGCTCCAGACTATCAGACTCTTGGAAACTTTAACTGAGGTGGTGAGAGCCTGAACTTTGGTGGGGTTTCCACCCTCTCATTCACAGCTGTTTTAGTAAAGCATTTCAAGTATTTACTAATTCCTGCTCATCAAGTTCAATCAATAAAATGGTGTCAATAGAGTGGCCCAGGTGGTATTTTGTGGAGTGACTAGATATACTTATGTGGTTTTCAGTCACTTCCATGTTTAGTTGGCTGTCTGACAATCATTCTTTTAAAAATGACTCTCAGGACTCACTGTGCCTCTTCACTAAATGTTGTGACACAAGGGTGCGTGGCCAAATACCACACAAAATGGGAATTGTGGCAACCAGTACTGGAAGTGAGTGAGCCGTGAGAGGTGAAGAAGCTACAAGGTGTAAAACACACAAGGGCAAGCTAATCTGTGGAGAAGTAGAGGATTCAGCTCTCATAAATTACTTAGTCACAACGGAAGTTCTCTTTATTATTTGATAATGAAGCATATACAATTATAAAGCACCATGCATAGTTTTTTTTCTTTTTGATGATATCAAAATGAAATAGAATCTGTAAGAATTCTTTTGTTCGTAGGGCACAGGCCTGTGACAGTATACACAGCAAAACATTTATCTGTGAAATCCCATGTTCTACGCATCTCATCTAACAATGATAGAGAAGTTTTACTAACGATGTAAGAAAAAAGACCAAATTATCTTTCTATTTTCTCAATTAGAATTGTGACAAATGTTTGTCATTTGAAAAGGAAAATCAAGAGTATCCAAGCAGCTAATTAATAAAAATAGTCTGGTTTTTCTGGATTTGTTGATGTCGGTGGTATTTGTCAACATTTTAAAATTTTGTATTTCCAAAAGGGCCAGTGTCCTTATTATCCCCATGGAGTAATAGAATCCATACTGCCAATTCCAGAAAACATCAGGAGTTTGCTGGACGTTTGAACTCTGTTATTACAGAGCTGAATTATATCAACATCTTAAAGAGGAAAATGGGATGGAGACAACCGCAAATGGCAAAGCCAGCTGGCAGTGAAGAATGACTCAAGGAACTAAAGTTTACTATATTGCGTACATATTTGGAGCAGAATTTGATACAAGATTGTGTAGTTATGTTGCCTGGACTGGTTTTTACATTTTAAAAATACTTCAACTAACTATCTTTTTGTTATTAATTGTGAAATTGGCACATATATAAAAAAATATACATTTGAAATTTGTCCTCCCAAATCACACAAATTTGTTTTATGGTAAAAAGATGTTCCCTCTGGAAATGTTTTTTGAAAAATTCCTAGGCTTCTCTTTGCCAAATAAAACTATTAAAATTTCAACAAAAAAAATAAAAGAGAATTTTGTATTTCTTGTATGTTCTTCATTCAATTCTGGATACATACTGACTTTTGTGTTTAACTCTATATTGATAACTTTATACATTTCTATTTCAGTTTCCCTAAAGTATACAAGCTTCAGGCCCACCTAAACTTGGATGGACCCCTGAGATGAGACGAAGACTGGTCTTGTGACTTGCCAAATTAAATGTGATGTTTTAGTACTAACATACATTTAAAATCAAGCATTGTCTAGATAAGTATTTACATACTAATGCTTTTTAAAAAAAAAATCCTAAAGCCACAGGAAAAACAAACAAACAAACAAAACAAAACCTAAAGCAAAAGAAGCAAATCTGAAACTTCTAATTGTTATGGAAATACAATGCTCCATCAACAAAACTATACTCTGCACTGAGACCAACTCACAAAAACAAAGATCTTAGATCTTGTTACAGTGCTGTGTTTATTAACAAGAGAATTTAAACTTCATTAAAATCTAAACTAAAAAAACTTGGGTTTTCAAGCCTCACCTCAGGGCCCCCATTTATAGATTTGCATACTATTATATTTTTTCCAGTAGGTGGCAGTAAAGAGTCTTGTTCGAAATCAATTAGTATATTATAACAATTTCTGACAGATGAAAAGAAAATGTCTTGAGGACAGGGATTCCTTTTTTTTGATATTGACAAAGGTGCTTATATAGGCTTGCAGTCATGCCAAATTGTTTCAGTTATATGAAAATTCTAACCTAAAACTCAGATGCAAATTTAACTCTATGACCTGGGAACTTGGAAAGCTACTCAAAGTTGGGGATTAATCTACCTCAGAACACCTGGGAGGAGGAGGAGCAGGGACACAAATTGGCAATAACGTAGTGTTTCTGCAGAAAGAATCTTGTAGCTTCCCTAGTTGGGGGGGTGGGGTGTATTTTTCTGGATCAAGTTAATAACTCTTGGAAAGACTAATCTGTTAAATTCTGATGGTTGATAGCTTTCAACCAACACATTGACTGAATAAGATTAAAAATATTCAAGACTATGTGATCTAACTGTGATATCAATTTGGACCTGCTATTGGTTTTATTTAAAGCTCTCATCTTCCTTTTCACATATATCTGATTATATATACACATAGAACGATATGGTCAGGAGATATATGGCTTAGAAACCCAGAATTTTCATATGCTAATAATGAATGCATGGTCCTATAAAAATCAGTGTTTGTATAGTATTATTGTAAAGCAATGGAGTAAGTACTGGGAGAACAGAAGAGTTAAAAACCAAAGCTGACAAACAGCAGGAATGGCTCACAGGTTGAGACTTAAGAGGCACAGTGCGGCTGAGAGCTTTGAGAATAACATCAAGTGGAAACAGGAACAAAATGATTTTGAATAGCGCAAAGGCTTACACATCAACCTTAACTAAAAGACCATGAATGGATATGCTGGCTCAGTTATTCTTTTAACTGGAGATTAATACAAGCTCCTCCATTATTTTAGCTGCAGAAGATACCAACATATTTAATAGAGCATTTGCGGGCCTGCAAGACTTGACAGATTAGACTAAAAAGTCTCATTTCAAACTAAAAAGCATTATAATCCACATTGAAGATATTTGACAGGGGAGCACCTTTTTGTGAAGTCATTTTTCTTGTGTCTTAAAATTTAAGAATGGTACAAATTAGACTGTTTGTACTTAATTTTCATCTTTGACTGGGAAACTTTAAAAGTTTAAAGAATCTATTTGCCATTGATTCAGTCTGTCAGTCAATAAAATAGACTTACTTCGGGGAATTCTCTGTTCTCTCCCTGCTCTTTTATGATTCTATACCACACAGGATTCTTAAACATCAAAAATATATTTTTTTCCTGAATAATCCACCCATTCCATTACTGTACTCTCATTATGCATACACAGTGTGAATTTTTGTTATTGTCTTTTTAGGATGTGGGGGGCGTGTGTGTGTTGGGGTTTTGGAGAGGGTTAGTTTCTTTTCTTTGGGTTATTTATTTGAAACAAGTGCTTTAGCCACATGTGAGATTTTACTAAATCAGCCTGACTTTGTGGTCATGAATAAACATCGCCTTCCAAAGACTACTACCTATTTAAGTGTGACCCCATCTCTCCCAACAAATAAAAAGTTATCCAATGTAAAATTACCTTAGATATGCTTACTTCATGAGTGCTCAGCAACCAAAGGGCAGTGAAGTTAGAAATATGAATGCAAGTGGCAAACTGTGTGCCATTGAACAGGGAAGGATCACGGATAAAACAGGAAAATAAAGATATTTGCAAAATATTTGAGATAGAGAATGATTTAATGAAGGGCTACTTACTAAAGGCAGCTGAGAGAGGGCTGGATCAAGGGGTTGCTCAGCATGCCAGAGCTCCAGAAAGGATTGTCTTAAAGGTATTTATCAGGATAGGAGAGTTGTCAATATCTGCTCAGTATGCAAATAACTGGACTATATGATATTTAAGGTTCTTTGTTTTGTTTTGTTTTTTTAATTAAGGAGCTCCTTGGGATGCAAAATGGTCTATCTTAAAGGAAGAAGACATAAGGAGAGAGAAGTGGAGGACAGTAGAGAGAGAGGAGAGCAGAAGATAGGGAAGAAAAGAGATCTGTAGCATGGACAGAAAATAGAACAAGTTATTGCCAGAGTCCAGCTCAAGCCGGGGTGGGTCTCTCATAGGAAAGGACAGCGTCGGTGAATGAGGAGACACAGACACAGGGTCAGGTTGCAAGCATCTCCTCCTGACAGCCTTGGAGGAACTTTATTTATATGTTAGGATATTTTTGTTTTTCCAAATCTTAGATCATTTTCTGGATTACAGCCATAGCCTTCTTTCATTTTTCCTTTGTAATGATTAACATGACCTTTATTGATTTCTGCTTATTGGCTTTCGCTAAAACTAAAAAACAGTATGCAAAGAGAAAGGTGCTAGACAGAGCGTGACCATCTTGTTATTTTTTTCTATAGAAACTAATTCTTCGTGGAATTAGTTTCATTATGATTGCTTAGATAGGCGTAACTAAGATGAGTAGTCACTTTATCATGAAACCCCAGAAATATTCCCACAATTATAAAGATTGCCATAAACAAAATGAAAGAGAAGAGCAGGAGCCAGCTGTGGAGTCTCCTGTTTTCAGGATCGTCCCCCATACTTGGACTTTGTCAAACAGCATGAGTAGCTTGGCTCGCGCCAAGTTATAGAGAGTGATGGGTCTATAAATTCTTGATTAATGTGTTAAATTGGGCTGAAAACAAGACCTGGCTTATAAATTATCTTCTTCTATTATCTTGAGATCGGCAACTAAGATCCACAAATGAAAGACACATCCTGAGATAAACACCAACAATTGGAGACAGATACCACTTCAAGGACGTGCTAAGAACTTCGGAACTAGCCCTACTGCAGTCAACGCTCTTCGCAGCTCCCACCCTCATCTCTGAAATTCATAAGTGAATGGTTGAGGAAAGAAGGAAAGAACCACCTGAGTTACAGGTGTTCAGTCTGGTAGAGAATTCTGAGGCAGACAGGTGCTTCTCTTTTCCTCTCCCCCAAAGCACAAGAGAGCGATTGGGGAAAATTAGGATGTCTGCAAAAAGAAGAGATTGGCATTCTTTGTTGATTGGAATCATAATGGGTTTTGTTCATCTGTGCCCTGCACTTACTTGAGCGAAGAAAATAAGAAAAGAGAATTAGAGAGAGAAAGAGTGGAGACGGAGCCTGGGCCAGCAGCTGATTAGCAGCCGGCACATTCTAGACAGTTCTATGAAGTGATCTTTCCATGGGTCAAGTGGACAACAAGGACAGCATCATGTCTTACAGGATCCCTGCCCTATCCATGAGGACTGTCGAGTCAGTGAAGAGCTCACCATAGTAGGGGACTCTGAGGTAGACCACCAGAGGCAGGCACTAGCTGGGAGTGTGGGGAAGTGGCATCAAATCTCCAAGGCTGTAAAATGTGGCAGTTGGTTTGCTCCGACAGGCCCCTGAGAAAGTCAGTATTTGGATGCTTGTCACCAGAAGCACATTTTTCATGAAGTTAATAAAGCTTTAGCTTCCAAAGTCTGCAAAGGGGCTGAATAATATATTAACAGAATCATGTGGGGCTCTTTTGTTTTGTTGTGTTGTTTTTTGTTTTTGCCAAACTTAACAAAAGTAGGATATTTCTGCAAGAAAATGTAAGGTTCATGAGCTAAATAAATGTTGGGATTAGGAGGAGAGAGCAGTTGAGGATGATGACATTTCTAGCTAAGAAAACTGCAAGAGATGTTGGCATTATTAAATGCTACAGAGATAAAAGGTAGAATGCTGGGTTTGGGAATATGACTAATGAGTTCACATTTGGATATGTTGACAAGTTTCTTTCATGTCAACTCATTTTCATTTATTGGTTTCCTCAGTCCTTGGTCCTACATCACCCCCATTGTTAATCTTTACTTACTAAACACACCCTCAGTGACTCGTGCTCAAAACTTAAGCAGAGAGTGGCCGAGGTGGGGGGGCAGTGCTGCATGACCGTAAACACTGGCTCAATGTGCTAGAGGTGCTAAGGTTCCACCCGAGTATTTAGAAGTCTCATCTGAGTGGTTGGTTTTGTGCTTTGAGGATGCCGGTAATTGTCACCTCTTAGACATGAAAGATACAGCCATTCAGCAGTTGCTAAAGACCTATGTCATTTCTGTGCTCTTCTCCTACTGAAATACTACAGAACATAGTCACCCTCAGCGAATGGGAAAATGTTCATGGGTTGTCCCTAAGATTGAGTTTGGAGACGACTGTAGGAACTTCACCTGGACTTAGTCCCCAGAAAAATATATAGTAAAAATCTGAGAAGGGGGGGCAAGTTGACTGTGATCTGCTTGACCTATCTTAAAAGCAAACAAGTTTCTAGCTTAACCAGTGATATAACAGCTACTGGGCAGAGGGCTTGTGTTACCCTCACAACCAAACTGTGAATTAGGGATTTTTAATTTCCTATTTTAGAGATGAAGAAAATGAGGCTCAGAGAAATGACCCAAGCCAAATAGTTCAAGGTGGCAGAGAAAGAAGAAAAATCCCAGCTTGTCCAATTCCAAAACCATGCTTTTTCCATGATAGCCTATTAGAAATGTTTAGCTGGTGCTAAAAAGGATGACATCCGTATATTAGTAACACTTTGAGAGTATGGGTAACCATTTGAATCAAGTGCTTAATTTTTCTGATTAACCCTAGTTCTATGATAGTAACTCCTAACTATAAAAGTTTTACTCTGATTTTCCCATTGAACCTATTTATAAAGCCCAGAGCATTTTGATAACACCTTTGGCATAGCACAATCATTAAAGAATGTACGTAAATTATTTTAAAGACATAATAGATCTCCAAGGACATTCTCATAGATTAAATGTCAGAGATGAAATATTGCATTTCAACTTCATAGGTCTTTTGGAGTAGATGTGAAGACAGTAATTGAGAGTCCTGTAAAGTGCAATTTATGATACTGCGATTCTGGAAGCCAGTCATTTTTAGTAACAATTTAACAAAACGTGTGATCTGACCCCGTAGAATTGACTCTGTCTCAGCCCCTGTCTCCTGATGATATCCCAAGCAATGAGATTACATTTGTAAATTTAAGGGGAGTGACGCCAATGAGCTTCATCACCGCAAAAGTCTCCATGCTTTAGAAAAGGATATAATCTGTAGTGGAGTATTTGGCAAACCACTTGATCTCATTTCAAAACGAAAGGATTCTTTGGAGACATTGATGCTAAAAAATAAATGTGTCTGTAATAAGGGGTGGTTGACTTTGGCTTGTGGGCTGGTCTTCAGAATGCCAATCACCAGCATGGCACCTTAGATATAAATGGGTGAAATTATCAAAGAAGAAATAAGGTCCATTCCAGCCTCCTACCCAGCAAGGCAAAAGATGAATGCCTGTTTGCTCAACTTCTCTGTATTCAGAAATACATACACAAAGCCCAGTAGTCTCTGGGCAGCAGGTGATCTGTAAATTCCCTCGTCTGTTTGGTTCTGCTCTAAGAGCAGCCTTATTGAGCTCTGTGATATTGCTGTTTCACAATTTCCTATACTACTTCTTAGCTCTTCAAAGAATAAGGAAATCAATAAAGTTTCTTCTGTTTGTTTATTGCAATTTGGTATACAGTCACTTCAAAACCTCCTTTCCATGCTGGCTTTAACAGCTGAGGGAGGGTGGACGGGTAGAAAAGCATTTATTTCTTCAGGAGCTTCGTTATTTCTTTCCCTATTCCCTGTGGCTGAGTACAGGATGATTTAGCAACATAGCGCAGTGAGGGGGATGTCATGATGGGCTCTGACATTGCCTGCCTGGGATGAAGGCAAGGGCCTGAATCGCCGTGATCGCTGATCACACGGGAGAGAGGGTGTGCAAGCATCTCGACAACTGGACTGGTTTGCCAGCAAATCTTTGGCTCTCTTTTGGATTTGGGAAGATAGCATTTCTAGCAGTAACTTTTTATTTTTATATGTTGTCAGGTTATTCAACCAAATAAACAATCATTTTTGATTGTTGCTGAGGACTCTGCCAGCCTATGGCTAGCAGAAGCTTTAGAATAAAGGAACCACCAGAGCAAATGGCTACTGCTTATAAAATTAACCCCCCTTTTTTTTTCCTGTAGGGTTAAGTTTTATGCCTAAGTCCCACTTGCCATTTTAATTTTAAAAATGTAAAATCTCATCCTCTGAGGAATTCTTTCTTTGGAAATAAATAAATATACTTGACTTTAACCTGAAGTTAATTTTTCATGAAGAATGGGGGCAGGAGGGAGAAACCATGGCCTTGCACCAGTAAATAAAAAATGAAGAGGGAGATGTTCTCCCGGAGAGAGACATGGCACTTCCTGCCAAAAAATCTGCTCCAATATTCAGTGTTGGCGGCTAGCAACATAAGGTTCTGTATCTTTGTGGGGACGGAGGCCGACTTACTATGCACCTGTCTCTAGCTACAAAAGGAAGACGGAAAAGGTTTTCTCCCTTACCAATAGGTCACCATAGTCATGTATAATTCGTAATTATATAACCTGTTTATGCTTTAACCAGCACCTAACCGTTTTCCTGAACTTCATCTTAATTCCTTAGCTAAGGTCTTCCAAAGCTTCACCCCCCTATCTCCGTGATTAGCACTTCTCCTAGGCAGGGACCCCAGGCTTCTAGTCAATAAAATAGTCAAGATTTCTGTCCTCCTGTCTCTGGACCTTTGTGTAGTTCAATTAAAATTAATGGTGTTTCTTCTGCCTGAAATCGTATTCATTTCTCAAAATGCGCCATAACCCTTGAGGCTCAGTTCAGATGCTCTTTTTCATGAAGCATTCCCTGACCTTCTTAACAAGTTTCAATGATTATTTCCTCCTACACTTCTAAAGCTTTTCATTTGACCCACTTTAATAGCACACACATTCTTCCTTTTAATGTATATGGTCAATGTATGATATCTCCTGTGGTTGAAAATAGATCCCTTGCCAATGATGCCATGCCTTACCCATTTTGGAAATGTCTATAATATCTAGAACTAATTTGGTCATAATGGGTTCTCAAAAAGTGTTGAATTTCATCTTATAAGAAACTTACTTACCCATGTATGTCACGGATTTAAAAAAAAAAAATGTGGTGGAAATACTGAACAGAGGGAGACTCTGTTTTAAAATTTACATTTTACTATAATCTAGGCATGGTGAGGCCAACAGATTAGACGATTCCTGTCATTGGAAAGATAATTTGTTACTCAAAGTTCCCAAGAGAAGGAGGCACTCTCCTGCAGCCCATCCCCCCCGCGCCCCCTTTTTTCAAAAACTGAAGCATACCATATACAGAAAAGAGCACTCATCCTGCATGTATCCAGCTCTATGAATTACCACAGGATGTATGCAAGGGCCACACACGGAAGCGCTGGGGGGCAGTGAGGGGTGAGGTTGGAATCCTGAGCAAGAAACTTATTCATGGCTTTTTCAGTAAAGATTGGAAGAGGCAGGGTAAACAGCTAAGCAGATTTAAGATTGGCTAGTTTCGGTAATTTCAGTAGGTATAGGGGTTGTCCCTAAGTTGCCTGATATCTAACCAAGAGATGATTCGAGCAGGGAATGGTGACCCCAGAGTGTAAGAACCTGACAAGGATGTTTGGGGGGTTATGGGCTCTGGATTGGTTAGTTTGCATATGAAAGTCACCCTAGCTGATGAGTCATTTGCTATCTCTAAAAACTGGCTAGCAATAAAAGAGCAGTCTATCCAGGGTCAGCAAGACCCCAGATGTCAAAGTGTTGGAAATACAGAAACTGAAAAGGCACGACTCATTCAAGGTCTTCCCGCCCACTGGAACCTACTTCTTCCTCACAGACACCAATTGCCTATCTCCGTACCTCTCCATCTGCTTGTGAATAAGTATAGTTCAATAGTACCATCAGGAAAATATGTGTTTTTCCAAAGAATTTTGGTTAACTTAGATTTAGCCTTTTAGGTATCATGATATTCCTCTTATTTCAGAAACTGAAGCATACTGTCTACAGAAAAGAGCATTCATCCTGCATGTATCCAGCTCTATGAATTACCACAAGTAACGACATTTCTTTTTACTCTAACCATTTCATGAGACCCTTTTTGAAATACATCACACATTTTCTGTGAATGTTGCACCGTGCTTAGCGGGGGAGAGTCTAGTCCTAGAATGTCTGGGTTCAAATCCTGGCTCTGCCGCTTCCCATCTGTTACCATCAGGCATGACACTTAACCTTTCTGTTCACCTTTATCAATTTCCTCATATATAAAATGGGGATAATAACACCAGCAGCCTTGTAGGATTTCTGTGAGGAATAAATGTGCTTAGGACAGTCTCTGGCATATAATCGATCCTCAACAGTAATATTTGCTTTTATTATTACTGAGAAGTAGTACATAGAATAACGATCTAACTTTTCCTCACGACAATACGCAATGATGATAGAGACTCAAAAGATGTCTCCGGCTATAGCCTACTGTCCTTGTCTGATAGCTATGCTCTTGGAATTCTACTCGTGGCTTTCTGTAGACTTTATGTCTTTTTAATAAAGCCGGCTGTTTGTCAAAAATCCATTTTTGTTTCTTCTCATTTCTATGTCCTTAGTACCAAGAATAGAGCTTAGAATTTAATACCTACCCAACAAATATTTTTGAGAATAAACTCTTTCCTTGTTTTTGCCATTATACTTGTGTCCAGCACCAAACGATAACATTTGCCGCTTGCAATCTGCTAAGGGCAGGAAAACGGAGTATCCCAAAGTGGGAAGGTCCACACATGAGCCTCAGCTTGTATACAGACATGTCCAAATACAACCAAAAATCTATTTTTCCAGTAAAAGAAAAAAAAAATCTCACTGTCAGAAAAGGATGAATCAAACACAACAAATTGATCTATTTATTAAGCTTGACAGCATGTTTTTGTGTTTGTAACTTGATTCTGACCATGATCCAGTCTCGTAGACTCATGTCAGTGTTCTACAGAGCTAAAAATAAATACCAGCAATGCTATTTACTCGAAACCCTGTACAATAGAGGCCAACAACACAATCCTTTCACCACGTATAGCCCAAAATGGGGAGAGGGGGCCTTCTCTCTTTCCTCCACTTCTCTCCCATTTTGTCACACATCCCTTTGAAGCTCTGGCACTTGGAAGATTCTCCCCTATCCCCATTTATTGGTGATAGTGACCCTTAATGGTAGACCAGTGACCTGGTGGAGTAATGATGAACAGAGGCAGAGGTACACAGAAAAAGAGGGAGCAAGACTCATCAAAGCAAGGGATTCTTAGGAAGATTGGCAGAAATGCCCACTGGAAGTGGTGGTGTTCAGCTGAGGTGGTAAGTGTTGCTTAACTAATGGTTAGAAGTAGCTGACTGGATTTGGTGATGAAAATTAATGAGGTAGTCACAGGAATGTTTTTCACCTGACAAACACTGTGGTAGGTTCCCAAGGATGTCCATGCCCTAGTCCTTGGAACTTGTGAATATGTTATGTTACATGGTAAAAGAGACTTTGCAGATGTGAGTAAGATTAAGGAGCTTGAGATAGGGAGATTTTCTTGGATTATCCAGGTGGGTCCAATCTAATCACAAGTCCTCAAAAACAGACTTTCCCAGCTGCAGAGAGATGGCAGCATGAGAAGGACTCTATGTGCCATTTTGGGCTTTTAAAGATGGAGGAAGGAGCCACCCACCAAAAAAAGTAGGCAGTCACTAAAGAAGGAAAAAGAAGGAATCAGATTCTCCCCTAGAGCCTCCAGAATAACACAACCCACTGAGACCTCAATTTTAGACCCATGACATTCATATGAGACTGCTGATCTATAGGACTGTAAGATAATACATTTGTATTATTTAAACCACCAAGTTCGAGGTCATTTGCAGCAAACAATAAATGAATACAGTGTTTATGGAGTTCCATCTTGGACCAACATCAAACTAAATACTACAGCAACAACAGTGTACAAAGTATATTCAATTTCTGCCCTAATGAGGCTAGGGTCTAGTATTTGCAGGGTTCTAAACCCACTGATAAGTACAAATAAGTATAAGGTAGAGAAGGAGCATCTTGTTAAGGCACTTCTACCATATTACTATCTGTATTAAGTGTGCAAACCATGTTCTGAATTATAAGAATAAACAATTTCTGAATCAGCCTTTCCTACCTATAAATTGTGCTCTTGACAAAAATATACTGTATTGGTGTAAATAACTTCAGAGTGTTTTACTACTGAGATAAAGTAGTACTCAAAAACTAATTTTTTTTTTTTTTTAGAGATTTATTTGAGAGAGAGAGAGAGCACAAGCAGGGGGAGCAGCAGAAGGGAGGGAGAAGCAGACTCCTCACTGATCAGGGAGCCCGATGTAGGGCTTGATCCCAAGACCCCAGGATCATGACCTGAGCCAAAGGCAGCCACTTAATCGACTTAGCCGCCCAGGCATCCCTCAAAAACGAATTTTAAAAATGGTAAACAATTCTATCATATTGTTTAGTAAAAACTGCCAGAGGCAATGAGTGGGATGAATAGCCAACAATTAACTTGGCAGAGGTAGTAACAAGTGACATGTGGAATTAAATACAGATGACTGCCAATATTTGTCTAGTTTAGTAAATTGGTTATTCGTAAACCACTACAAAGAACTATAACTGCATATATACTTATAATACATTAATTGACTTGAGGTTACAAACAACTTAAGAAATGTTTATGTTTTCCATTGGATTTAATGCAAAATATTAAAGTGGATGATATTTCCTGAGAAATAAAATTCCTTCTTTTTTGGTTGTCACCAATAACTCACAGGAATGAAAGGTAGGTTACAATGGACAAAGATACTACTGCCTATTCATCTGTTAGCTGGAGAGACAAAAAAAAAATTGAAATATCTGGTTATTTTTTATTTAACTTTTTGCTGAAGATTAGCATTCTCAACCATACCATGTCTCATTGTAGACATGCATCCTGATTTATCCAAAGATAAATTTGAAAGGAGACAAAGGTCCTTATAGATGGTAAACTTAAGAGAATGAGCCTTCTGACTTTAATAAAAGACAATTTTGTTTCAAGGACAAGTACAGGAACCATTCTATATCAGCTCTCACTCTGATAATTTCTATAGACACTCTCTTCATGTAGGAATCCAACTTAGTTTCCAATTTCCAACCTTCCATGATGCCTCTCTGGTGTCCATGAGGATGTCTTAACCTCAATGTTATTGACATTTGGGGTAGGACAATTCTTTATTGTTAAGGGCTGTCCTGTGCATTACAATATTTAGCAGCATCTCTGGAATTTACCCACTCAATGCCAGTAGTATCTCCTCCCCACTCGCACCCCCACTCCTAGTTTTGACAATCAAAAATGTCTTTGAGACACTGCCAGTGCCCTCTTGGGGGGCAAAACCTTTGCAGGTGAGAATCACCAGCCTAAGTGATGACTGGTGATTAATGTAAACTAAAATAACAGAAAAATATCTTTGAAGGTATGAAGTCACTTTGTAATTCATGGTTGTACTTCCTGTTACTGACTTAGTGAATAAAAGAGCTTCCATTAGCAGAGCATGGGGGGATTTTCGCAGGGTTAACTTCCTAACGTATTGACCATTAATGTAGCGCAGACTGATCTTTCATTGCAATGATCAAAGTCTTTTATCTTCATAGCCAGAATTAAAATAAAACTTTAAAAATACTATAATTTCTAGGGGGAAAATACCATAATATTCTGTTAGCCACTCTCCCAAATCATTTTGTAGAATCCATTTTAGTTCAATCAAAGGACAGCCATGTATGACTTACACAGATAAAAACTGTAATTACATGAATATTGTATACATCAAGAATGACGATTCAAAACATCGCCAAACAGTAGGCACAGAGAGACGTAGAATGACCAAGTTTAATCCCTTGTAATGACATAGGTGGATGATTCAATTATGTGGGATGCCAGATGTGTGATATCACATAAAATGTCAAAGATACAGGAAATTCCATTTTTATTTTTATAAATTTACTTACAAAATGCTTAGTATCCAGGGAGGGAACAGTACAGGGCGGGGGGAGGAAAAAGCATTTCTAAAGGAACTGCTGAATTATATATCATTTCTACGCCTTCTATAACCAGAGCAACTTTGGGGTTTATTTACAACACATAAAGACAAGGGGTTTGAACAGTGGCTTGTGCTTGGTGTTTTAAAAGAAATATTATTAGGGGCGCCTGGGTGGCTCAGTCGTTAAGCGTCTGCCTTCAGCTCAGGTCATGATCCCAGCGTCCTGGGATCGAGCCCCGCATCGGGCTCCCTGCTCCGCGGGAAGCCTGCTTCTCCCTCTCCCACTCCCCCTGCTTGTGTTTCCTCTCTCACTGTGTCTCTCTCTGTCAAATAAATAAATAAAATCTTTAAAAAAAAAAAAAAAAGAAATATTATTAAAGAATCTCTGGGTTCTTTAAAAGGGGAATAACATATCCTGAAAAGGAAAAGTATCATCATATAAAATTTGAGTCTCTAAAATTTGAGTCTCTAAAGACACAAACCATTGAATCAACCTGCATAAAAACCAAGAACTGACTTGTGCAGTTGAACCGGGTATGCCTGTGAAACATTACGGAGAAAATGTCTTTGGCTTATTTGAGCACATGATATATTCAGGAGAAAGGATAAAGTATATAAAGCTCAAGATAAGCTGACATAGTACTACCATTTTCATCTCGAGCTGTCCTATATTCACTGCAGTAAGATTAGTATCTAGATTTGTTTTCCTTACTGGAGTCTCACAGAACAATTTTGGGGAAGGTGTCTTTTATTTGAAATTTTACTGAAAGAAATTAGATTCCTAGACTGATGACTTAGCAGAGATCACGCTTTGCCATCAAATATACACAAAAAGGAGAACACGGTTTCTGTAATGATGTGGATACAATTTATGTTTGCTCATTTTACACCGCCAGCATTAAGCGTGGAATCCTACATTTTAAGGAATAGTGTGGTATGTTTAAAGAACACTAACCCCACTTCTAAAGAGCAAATACTTTTTGAATTCCTCATTTTTCAGTTACCAGGTGAATTCCTGTGGTTTAACCTATGGAAAGACCAGATCTTAGAGCACAATGCGCGCACGCACACACAAACACACACACAGACACGCACACCGAGACACGCACACACACACACACGCAAGCTACATGTTCTTTTTGCCCTTAGGAGATTGAAATTTGATTTACCAAGCTAGTGGACAGGTTGGCAATTGAAATCAAACTGCTCTCTGCTTCTCAAAACACTAGGCATGAGGGTCATTTCTTCTGATTGGTTATCCCTGGAGAGAAGTAAAGAGCAGAGGGAGAAAATATTGTGGCCAAATGCACCTGAGCTAGCTGCTGGATCAATGGTCAGTATCAGCGGGGCTCTATTTAATGAAGCTTACACCAGTGTCACCGCCTTGCTGACAACAGTGGGTCGCTCTGGTGCCAACGCAGAGGAAGCGGAATCCATTGGAAGACAAAATAATTGCTTCATTTTGTGGTACAAAGATATAAATCTGATTTTTGTGTACATAAGAGCTAGCTTTAAATCCTTAACTGGAAGAGAGCCTTGCACAGAACACAGAGGAAAACATGACAGAAAGAGATTGTGCAAGGCTGTCTGGTCCACAGAACTCCGGGAGAATCGCTAAGAGAGCTTTATAGTCAAGTTGCTCTCAGACCGTCCACAAACACCCACCCAAAAGCATGCTGTCTCCGTTACAGAGAGAAAATCGTTGTTTTCGTTTGTGCTTTTCCGTGATAAAGTGTTTTGACAGATCAATAGAAGCAGGTAAAAACCCCACTGATGTGATTTACACCTAATGTAACTCATTACTGCCTCATTATTACGGGGGAGCCTCAGCAGGGCACGTCTCCCAAATGCTGTATCTGGTACACACTTGAGAGTAAAAAGGAAAATAGAAGTGACGGTCCTAACTCAGAATATCCGTGTCATGTTTAAATTTTCTTGAATTTCCTTGAATAGCCTTTGTGCTAGCAAGTAAAATTATGAGGCAGTTATGTCCTTTTAAAGACTTGTTTCTAAGTGTTGGTGAGATTAAAATTAAGGCATGATATCTCTGAAACGTTAACACAATGCAGCCTAAATTAAGGAATTCAGACGATATCTCTAGCATGTATGCATATTTCAGGTTTCTACATCATAATCCACCTTACAGCTGATAAAAAATGCATTATGCTAGTTTTTAGGCAGTAGGATAAATCCATTCTTCACTAGACAACTGGCAAATAGCTAAAACAGACCTGTCTCCAAAGCAACCTCATTAAAATAAGTAAAATAGTAGAGAATCATACCTGTTTTTACAATCTTAGTGGAACAGAATGTGAACTCACGAAGGCACAATCAACACTTTAGAGCCATTGTCCTTTTAAATGAACCAATTCCCTGAAACTTTTATCAACTTCCCAATATTTTTTCCCAAGTCCCCCTTTTTCTTGTCTTCCTAAATTTTTTTCATGCATTGATTTTCCTCACAAATATTTGCTTTGAGTGTTTCATGGACTGGCGATGATTTTCTCCCACCACTTCCAGGCTCTGTGACCTTGGACAAGTCAACATTTTGAGCTTAATTTGATAATTTGTTAAAATTGAAGATAATATTGACAACTACTTAAGTAATTGAGACAATTTAAAAAAATTAAATAAGGGATGTGTCTGAGTATTACACTTAGCACTTAGAATATCCCTACCGAATACAAGTTAAATGTAAATACACTCCATTTTTTAATCTCTTTGATCACCATTAACAGAGATCTTCATGGAACGATAAAGAAGTGCCTTATTGAGCTTTCTTCTCAATTCCCTGTTCCACTAGCTCAGTCTTAAAGCTACCACTTCTCCACCCCCAGGTCATTCATTAATCAAGTGCTGCATCCAACACACATATGTGAGCAGGCTTTCCTCCCTCCCAGGAGGCCACAAATAAGAGAAGGACAATAAAGAATAAAATAAGTGTCTTAACTCATCTATATTTTAGCTCTTTCATGCAACTCTGGATTTTTGCAGAAGATTCCTCTGTAGTCAACATGACAACATGAGACTTTGAGCAGAAGAACTAAAATAAAATCTGATTCAGTGACCTTGGGAAAACCCTTTATCTTGTCAGGGCCTCAGTTTTCTCAACTGCTAAATGGGGGCAATGACATCAAACTTGCTGGAATATTTTTAAAAATACACATAAATGAGTCCATGTATGTAAATATTCATTCCACGAGTATTTATTGGGTACTTACTATGTTCTAGGTGTTTTGCTAAGCACTGAGGATGTAGCAATAATCATGACAGACATTGCCTCAGCTAATTAGGGAGCTTATAACTTTGCATGAAAAGCAGACTCAAAATAATGACAGAATATTTCATTATAAGAGTGGCACATGCTATAAAAGAGAAACACGGTGTGTTAACAGAGTATATGCCAATGGTTAGGAATATCAGGAAAGGTTGGGTAAAACAAGGATTTGATTTCAGCCTCATTTTTAATACTTGATAAGAGCAAGGTATATAAGAAATGAATTTTATTTTTCTGGATCCAGGACTCATATAACCATTAAAATGGAGAAATGTCTCCTGATTTCTCAATTTACTCCATTTTTGTTAAAAAATGCATTATGACGTGCCTGCGTGGCTCAGTTAAGCTTCCGACTCTGATTTCCTCTCCAATCATGATCTCAGGTGGTGAGACCAAGCCACACATCAGACTCTGCACTAGGCGGGGAGTCTGCTTCTCCCCCTCTCTCCCTCTGTCCCTCCCCCCACTCATGGGCGTGCGCTCTCTCTCTCTCTCTCTCTCAAATAAATAAATCTTTTAAAAAATAAGAAATAAAATAAAAAAATTAAAAAATGCATTGTTTAAATTGTCGATAGCATCAAATACATGCATGATGATTGAGGTATTCCAACATACATTTCAGGCTGTTGAGGATATGTAAGTAAATGATAAAGAAAAATATAAACATTGGCCAATAATATATATTCCTTATGCATTGTTAACCAGGCAAATTTGATTGGCAGAAGCTTTCAATATGTCATGCATTCATACATTTATCTATTGAAAAAGTATTAAGTGCCTCTCTGCCAGGTACTTCATCCCATCTTTAGCCAAAACAGCAGAGACATTTATTCTGTACACACTATTAATTACAAAGGAAAAAAGAATAACTTTATAATTAAGGTCACCAACTTAAGTGATGAAAGTTTGCACCAACAGTAATGGAAAAATTGGCATTCTTGCTTCCTGGCATGTTGTATGCAGATAAACTTGGCCTTGCTTCAGTAATATTCCATTTCATGAGAAAACATCAGGCAAACCCATATTGAAGGTCATTCAACAAAATAACTGGTTTGTACTTTTAAAAAATGCCAAGGTTATGAAAGATAAAGAACAGACTGAGGAACTGTTCTTACTGAAGGTGACTACAGAGGCATGACAACTAAATGCAACACTTACTGCTTAGATCCTGGATGAAAATTAAAAAAATAAATTCTGCTATAGAGAGCAATTGTCTGAAATTTGAATGTGATTTGTAGGTTAGATAATAGTAATGAATATTGCTTTCCTGATTATTATGGTTGTACTGTGATTATATAGGAGAGGGTCTTTTTTAGGAAAGCGACAAATATTTGGGGGCAATACGCATCATGTTTGCAACTTTCAGTTGGCTCAGAAAAAAATCTATATAGACATTTAAAAAGAAACTATAAAGCAATTGTGGCAAAATATTAATATCTGAGAAATCTGGGTGAAGAATTCTAAATTTGTACTAATCTTGCAATTTTTTTGTAAGTTTGAAATTATTTGCAAATTAAAAGTTAAAAAAAAGAGGTATAGACTCAACATAAAGTAAAAGTTATTTTAAGTAGGAAAAAATGTCCACGCTTTTGTACTGAACAAAAGAAAAATATAAAGAGGTATAAGAACTTAACTATATTGGCTTAACTGTCTTTGTTGTCCACACTCATATGGTAACCAAAGTTAGCTTAGTTTGTGTTCTTCCTCACCTTTCTCCATGTTCAAATAAATGTACACAAACATATATACCTTATAGTTTGTTTTTAAAGATTTATTTATTTTAGAGAGAGAGACAGAGACAGAGAGCATGCACACCAGAGGAAAGGCAGAGAGAGAAGAAGAGAATCTCAAGCAGACACCCGCTGAGCAAGGAGCCCGATGGAGGGCTCAATCCCAGTACCCTGAGATTGTGACCCGAGACGAAATTAAGAGTCAGTCGCTTAGCCAACCTTTCCTCTTTCATATATCAAGTTCACATAATACTTCTTTGTGTATTTGATCTTATTTTGTTCCACCATTCTATTCCCTTGTTCCTCTTCCTCTTAATACTGCTTAATTAAAGTATTGGTAAGTTTTAATACTTGGTAAGTCAAGAGCAGCATATTTTGTTTTAATGTTCTTGACTATTTTTATAGATTCATTTTTCCATATGCACTTTGACATCATTTTATCTGGTTCCAAAACATGTGAGATTCAAATAGACACTACATTCCTAATATTATAGAGTACTTGATTTTTATATGAAACTTCCCATCTGGAACACAGCCTCTTTTTCCATTTGTTCAGTATTTGCTTTGTGTTCTTCAACGAGATTTTATAATTTCCTTCATATATATTCTGTGTGTTTCTTGCTCAATTATTTCTAAGTATTTTATAATTCCTAATATAAATTTTTATATTACTGATTACATTACTATTACTTTATATTACCCATTACTGATTATTGCAAATACAGAGAAAATATACATCTCTAAATCTACCTTGTATTACTCCATCCCAATTCACCCACTCTCATCTGTTGCTTCTCAGAGAGCCCAGCTAACTTCCCACAGGCCAGCAGGCTCTTCCCCTTGTTTGTTCTTTGGCTGACTCCTTTTCATCCTTTAGGTCATTTTACTTCAATGTCCTCTCCTCAGTATCTGTTTTCCTCCATAGCACCCATAACAATTTGCATTTATATATTTCTATTTCTGTAGATGTGTTTCTTCCTGACTTGATTTTAAATCCATGAAAACAAGAAACATTTTGCTCAAGACTATATATAGGATCTAATATTATGAGGATACACGGTAAACATTTGTGGGCTTAGTGGATAAATCCTCTCTTTCTTATCATATATACTCCCTGTCCCTTCAGTTTCTTCTCCACATGCTACCTCTCCTAATCTTCAAACCATTTTAAGTTCACTTTATCTTAAAACTTGAGCTATGACTCCTTCTGGTTACCTTCTATTTTTCCTTCATCTGCCATCATCATTCCTATTTTTACCCGAATTTGTTTTCCACTCCAGTCTCCTACTGAACCTGTATCACCATGACCTCCTCAGGAAGTCCAGGAGCCAGGTGTCAATCCCTATTACCTTCAACTTCGTCATTTATGGCAACTTGTAACTTAAAATTTTTCTTCTAGTTTAGCTTGTGTTTGCTTCTCTTATCCCCTTACTTGCCCTCGCCTCTCCTGATTTCTGCTGGTTTTGCATTTCTGCACAGTCCCCCTGAAGTGCTCAACTCCACTTACAGCATTAAAATGTCCATTTATTAATTCAACAAAAATAAGTTGAGTGACTACCAATAGGGCATTGTGTTAAGTGTTGGCATCACATTAAACAACACAGCAAGTACTTGTCCATCTAGAGTTTAGGTTCTAGTAGGGAGATCAAAAGTAAACAAAGAATCACACAAGTAATCATTTGGCTACATACAGTTGGGTTAAGTGCCAAAAGGAAAAGTACAGGATGTGGTCTGTGTGGCTCCTGAAAAAGTACATTTAATGTCAGTCATGAAAGATTGATAGGATTTTTTTTTTTTTTTTCTAAACGGGAGAGCTATTTAAGCAATTTTATTGGCCCTAAGGTGAGAAAGAGCTCGGGATCTTTAAGAAACCATGCAGTGGCGCTAGAATGGAGAGAACAAAGCAAAAATAGATGAAGCTAGAGCCAGGGAAGACATACGTGTGTTCTTTTCTACACTACAACACTACACTGTAATAGTTCTGTTGAACAAGCACCCACTTGGTACCGGGCATCACATTCAGTCCTTTATAAAAGGTATTGTAATTCTCTTTAGAGTTAGGAATTTCTAGAGAAATTAAATAATCTATCCATAGGATTATGCTTCTAGAAAGGAGTGGAAAAGATTATCTTTATGCATTGTAACACGGTGAAAATAATTTACCTTTTTTTTTTTTTTTAAAGATTTTACTTATTTATTTGAGAGAGAGAGAGACAGCTAGAGAGGGAACACAAGCAGGGGGAGTAGGAGAGGGAGAAGCAGGCTCCTGGCCGAGCAGGGAGCCCAACGTGAGGCCCGACCTCAGGACCCTGGGATCATGACCTGAGCCGAAGGCAGACACTTAACGACTGAGCCACCCAGGTGCCCTGAAGATAATTTACTTCTAAAAAACCCCTGGTCACAAAGCCAAACTTTATAAAATTTCCTTTTACTTTATTTTTACCTCCTAAGGTTTAAAATTAGAGACCCAAGTGAACAAGAAATGGGTAAGAAAACTAGAAAGAAACTCCTTCAAATAAACCTCTCAAAGACAAGATACACATTGCAAACTTTTGCATCTTTCTCTGATAATTAATCTGATGAGTCTGTTTTAGTTCGTCGTTAATTGTATTAGAGACCTACATGTAATTAAAAATAGATAATGTAACAACTCCATGGAAGTTTTTTGATTAAGGGTTTTATTGCAGTTGTCATCCTTTTGTACCAATTCAGTGGTAAATATTGCTGCACCAATTAATAATACATTAAACATATATGCCCAGTACTGACTTTTTAAATTAACAAACATACTTTTGAAATAAAATTTGTAACTAGTCAAACACTTTCTTGTGGCTAAAATTTACTATTACTATGCACGCACGCGCGTGTGTGTGTGTGTGCGTGCATACACACAGTCAGACTAAAGGTTCTTTCATACAAATCACAGGTTACAAAATTAGCTTTTCTTCACCACAGTCTATTTGGAATGTGATCCTGATGTGAAAGATAACCCATCATTCTACCATCAGCCTGGAGGATTTTACCCCTAAAGATCTTTTAGCCTCAACATTTCCAGCTGTAGAAAGTAATTTTCACTTTTTATGTGAAAAGAGCATTCAAACTATTTCTAATATTGTTAGCAGCATATTACGGTGACAGGAATGGAATCTGTTGCCTAAATTTTGGACTTATAATTTTATAATTTGAGAAAATTTTTCTTATTCAAAGACAGAAAATGATGTGCTGAAGAAGAGCAGGAACATGTGAAGAGGTACCTTAGCTTAATGCATATTTATTAAACTACTTAGCATCTGTCAGAGCGCCATTATCACCCTCAACTGTTTCAATTCTTAGGCCTCTCCCAAAATGGTAAAGTCATGGAAATGAACAAGAACTGTTTCTTCTGTAGGTTAAATGTTAAGTGAAATAAACAACGGCCGACTTTGGGGGGGGGAAAAATCACAGATACATAAAAATTTTATTGTACCCATTTTTTAATTTTATATTTTTATTTATATTAGGGTATTATACAATTTTCAAAGCTAACAACAGAATCTTTTTAGTATGTGTATCTGAAGCATAACAAAATAAAAGTATTTCACAAAAGAAGTCCATATTACAGTACTATTGAAATATGAGGCATAGGATAATTACGCATTTGTGGGTTATAACATAATACATTCATTTTAAAGAAAAAACATTTAATATGAATAACATTTTGGTTAAAATAAATATCATGTAAATGTTAACAGCAACACCTGAAGTATATTGATACAAGAAAGGTGTTTTGTAATAGGTACTATGTAAAATGGTAAAGCATTCATGAAATGGCTGTAATATCTTACTAAATTTACAATCATTGCACATTGTTGAGCACTTTATTTATATAGGAATACCCTTCATCCACCATTCCTAAACCTAAGCATACAAAACAAAGTTACCCCACATTTTCTTCTGGGGAACTGGTACCAATGTCTAAATAAGGTTTAGAATCACATGTACCTTTCATTTTACTGTTTCCTAATTCAATTCAAATGTTTTACTTAATCAGTACAAAATTTGCTTATAAACAGAAATATAGAGAGAATATTTCATAGGTGATTACAAAAAATTAAAACTTCCAATCATCTTCATAATTCTTTGAAATGATCTCATTCAAGATTAAAATTTGTTGTTTACACAGTGGTTTCCTCAGGAAAAAATATGAACACTTAGATAGGAAAAAGATACAATATCCAAAACAAAAAGTTTCCACATGTAGAAAATAATAATGGATTTCCCTGATCATTAAATTCTTCCCAGCTATTTCCTTCTAGCAGAGAGATGAACTGAAAAGAAAAGCTTAAATCTTTGCTTAAAAGTCACTGTGAGGGGTTAAGCAAATGAATTTTAGATTCATGTATTTTTAAAGATTGCAAGAAAAAGGGAGATTATCTGTTCCAACTACAGAACAATTTCCTCTCAATTATATTATAATAAGATGAACATATGACACTAATGGTCAACAAGAACAATTCTACTTGCTCATACTTCTGGAGACAAATCTATGGGTGCTCAGCGTAAAAGCTGTAAGTAACTGGAATCTGGTAAAAACAATGTATCTGGCCCTCCACCCAGGTGCCTTCTGTCTATCCCAAGATAAAATTACCCTTCAGATACCATAACTGATTACATTCTGGAAGAAAAAACAGTTTATGCTTTTGCCCTTATAAAGTTTTACAAATGACTTGTAAGTACTCAAATGAGTGTAAGAAAAATACTTATATGAGAAGACAAAACCAGCAGTTACATCAGCTAAAGGTAGGTATTCTCCAAACATGAGGCTTTCACGTCGGCAGGATTATCCATCCCAGGGTTTTATAGGGTGGCGTGGCGTCCTTGAACGGTGACTGCCACTCGGCCTTTTGGCTTTCACAATTCTGTGAAGAACTGGTCACTTCAGGGAAGGCACTCAGGGAAAACGTCTCCACCACAGCATTTACTAAACTCGGCCTACTTCCTTAAACTAAATGAAGCGTTACCATCTCTGTCATCTTCATGCATGAATACAGTACTTTGCTTAAAAGCTTCTCCACAGAAATGTTATTCTTATAAAAATTCTGGCTGTGGTAATGGCCAGTTCCCATTGCTTTAAACATATTCTCAAGTTACAACCTTGTCAAATGCATTGAAACTGTGTCAACATTCACAGGTACAGTGCAACACACATCCTTTCTTCTCTCTAACAAGACAAAATACACGCATACAGGGTGGCCCAAATTTTAAAAAGTTAAAAAAAAGATGTTTTTAATCCAGGAAAAGTGTTGGTATACTAAATATTTTTTAAAGGGTACTATGTTCTCAGAAAATCTGAAACATAATGGATAAAATGCACATACAATATAAATAGGAAAGTAACTTGAAGAATACAAAAAAATTTCTGAAGGGGACCAATCGGAACTTCAATAAAATCTATGAATAAAAACATGCTTACACGATAGTGTGCAATTATGAAGAGAGAATTTAAATTTATAAAGAACTTGAAATATAGTACTACAAGATTATTCAAAGATTTTTCAAAAGTACAAACAATAATAAAAACACACAAAAAAGCCTCGGGCAATGTGCAACTTCCAAAATTACTATCACACCAGCCAAACAAATCCTTAACCACTTTTTAAATGGATTCATTTATACCATTGTAATGCAAAGAGACTATCAGAGATATTAAAACAAGACAAAACAAAGCAAAGAACTCTTCAGTGTCTGACTCACATTTTGTCCCCCAATTTTTTCACATTTAAGAGTTGCATTTTGAATGTATAAGCTAAGAATTTTAAGTGTTTCTCAAATAGTTTATGTCTACATTTACCTTAAGAATTATATTTGAAAGCTACAATGCTAAGAACTAAAACACATACTTCAAACTTTTAAAAATAAAATAATCACAAAAGTTCACAATTGTGTTAATCTCAAATGTCCATAAATGATGAAAAAGCAAACAAGTCACATGTTCAGATACTTTTCCTCAGGTTACAAGTCTATCTTGATGAGTGCCAAGCTGCACCTTCAATATTTGGCACTGAGAGTCTATCTGAACACAATTTATCAGCAAAAAAAAAAAAAAAAAAAAAAAAATCTAAATAATTCTAAAAACCTTTAGCCATTAAAAACCATTAAGTTTCATTTACTCTCCTAACATGCAATCTGACTATCCAAAGTCATTTGGGGTTTGCAAGAAGGCGACTTAAACTGGTACAAAATGAAGCTTATATGAAAACTGGTTAAGGATTCAAAGCACATTAGCTCTGAAAGATTCATCTTAACACCCAGACAAAAACGGGGAGGTATGATTTGCACAAAAATACTTTAAATTATTTTGGTTATGTTCTTCATGATCTTCCACCTATTTAGCTGCTTGCGGTGCACGCGTGCATCCTCTTGGCTACGTCATAAACATAGGTGATGTCTGGTCGCTTCTCTGGATCTGGGTTGATGCACATATTCACTAACTGTCGTAGCTACAGAGAAAGAAAATACAAAATGCTTTAAAAAACCATTTCAGTTAGTCATTAAAAATATTCTGACTAGATACAGATTTACAAGGAAACTGCATTTTGTGACTAAATACCCATATGTGGAATTTGGGAATCAAAACAGATGAGCAGAGGGGAAAAAAAAGACAAATCAAGAAACAAACTCTTAACTACAGAGAATACTGACGGGGAGGTTGGTGGGGGGATGGGCAAAATCGGTGAGGGGGATTAAGGAGTGCACTTATGATGAGCACTGAGTAAGGTACAGAATTGTTGAATCACTACATTGTACACCTGAAACTAATATAACATTGTATGTTAACTATACTAGAATTAGAATGAAAAAACTTAAAAAAAAAAAGAATATATATGACTACTGTCAATGATTTTACAATTAGTTGAAAAGTCTAAGAAGTATGTATAGTCATTGGTTGAGTATTAATGTCAAGCAAAATGTAGTGTCTACAATCAGAGGCTTTAAAATGATTTTACTATTTTTCAAAGAAGTTTATCAGAAGACAGTAGTCATGAAGGACAACAGGTTTTTAACTCTAAGGCTCTAAATTAACTGTAGATATATTATACACATTTATTTGATCTAGAATGTACTACATTAGCCTTGATTGTAAGTTTAAATTTTCATAATTATATACACTATATCTATAGATCTAAGCTTATATGGGGCATCGGGTAGGTTAGCTATCATATGCACTTATCATAAACCATTTTATATAAATACAAAATGTTTTTATTAGTTTCATATTAAAGAAAAAGCACTCTTCTAAACTTAGAATAATAAATTATACGCAAGGTAAATTACAAATAGTATTCTAATACTCAACTGCATGAAGCAGTATTAGCATCTTCACTTTATAGATGAAAGAGCTGAAGCTTACTTATTTACATTACAGAAAATAAGCACACTTCAATAAATTAAAAAAGAAAAAATCCTTCCATCTAGTCCTAGAGCCACTGAGTAGAAGTATATGGAACTTCATTTTCAATTCCAACTGCCATCAGTTTATGACACTATGTGTCTTCGTAACACTGTATGTGGTCTTTCACAGATGATAAGCCAAATAAAGAGGAAGAGCCAGATTCTTTGGCTTTGTATGCATGTCTTGAGGAATAATTTAGATATTTTGAACACTTGCATTAATTCTTTCTGGCCAGTTATTAGCATGTAGTAAATGTTAATGGTAATATTATACCCACTGAGAGGGTCTGAGGATTTCAATTTATATTCCTTGCAATGCAGCAGACAACAGCATTAAACATCCTTAAGGGGTACAACAATACACAAGGCATTTTATTATGGCGATCTAAGAGAAATTTAAATCAGAAAGAGGTTGGCATTTTACCCATTAAAATAAAAACAAATACATTCAATTATACACAATACAGAAAACAGGAGGAAAAGCATTTATAATGATACTTGTATTTAAAAAGATAATGTATTCTAACAGTCACCCAGTTGTCAGATATTTTGTTTAGAGATAAAAATGACAAAAGCAGCAGAAAAGATGACAGAAAAAGATAACTGTGGTACAAAAATTCATTCTATTTAACCAGAATACACATAGGTGTAATGGCAATTTTTGACTGAATAAAACTACCACATCCTTCAAACTGGTCCAGAAGCCTCATCTTTCCAGCCTAATAGGTCAGAATTGGGTGAAACTTCCAACCTACTGTAGCAAAGGGTCCTCAAGTTCTCCTGCCCAGAAAAGAAAGTGCCCAAGAGGGGCGCCTGGGTGGCTCAGTAGTTAAGCGTCTGCCTTCGGCTCAGGTTATGGTCCCTGGGTCCTGGGATCAAGCCCCGCATCGAGCCCCGCATCGAGCCCCGCATCGAGCCCCACATCGGGTTCCCTGCTCAGCGGGAAGCCTGCTTCTCCCTCCCCCACTCCCCCTGCTTGTGTTCCCTCTCTCGCTGTGTCTCTGTCAAATAAATAAAATCTTTAAAAAAATAAAATAAATAAAATTTAAAAAAAAAGAAAGTGCCCAAGATTAAAGATAGCTGGATATAAATTTAGTTGAAGAGGACAAAGATTCTCTGGTTCTCCAAAGTGGAAGATGAGAACCAGATGTAGTAAAGAATACAGTAAATGGGGAGGGAGTGGGGATGGCACCTGAGCCGCTGCTTTATTAGCCCTCCTTCAGGACAGCCTTCCTAAGGACTGACAGGAGAGTCAGAACGCTACAGTAGACAGAGCCAGAGCAATACCACCTTTGCTTTTCCTCTTTCTTATGTGGTTCGATCTCCATCTGAAGTGTAGTTCATTGTGTCATAAAGATTTATCTTTTCCAGAGAAGTTTCTAACAAGTCACGTAGTATAAAATCATATACGATATAAAATATGCATACCTCAGTATATTTATGAATCAATCTGTTGATAAATTTTTTCCTAAATTATCTAATAAGCAAATTAATAAACTATGAAAATAAGATCCTTTAAAATTAAAATATGCTTGAGTAGCGATTCTCACTCATCTAGAGTAGAGCACTATGCTGGCATCTGAGGACACTGAGGGTAAATCAGGGTAAAGAACCGGCCCAGAAAGGAAGGCCTATTGTCCAGGATGGGATGTGAGAGAATGACTCATTTTCCTTCCTGACAATCTGACCCTATTTCCTTTCTACCTCTCCCTTCTCCATTCATTCATTCATTCATTCATTCAATAAAATCTTATTGAGCATTTATTATGTGCCAGACACTTTATTATAATGGTAGTAAGGATAAAGCAGTAAATGAAATCTACATGGCACCTGCCTTTGGACAGCTTACAATCTAGTGGGGGAAGAAGGACTGGCAAAGAAGCAAATGTGGGACTGAGGGAGACTGAGGAAATCATATAACTAATTCTATTATAAACTACAAAGTGATAGGTATCTCAAGAGGTATTTGTGAGATAGTTAGAGGCAAAAAGACTGTAGATGGCCGCCCAGAAGAGACAATCATTACTTTCCTCTTTTTCCTTCCATCTACCTAACTCCGAGTTGTTCCATCTCATTCACTGAGGACATCCAGCTAACAGCATTCTTCATCCCAAGTACAACAACCACATCTTTGGTCACTGTGACGCCCATGTGGATCCTCTATCCGAAACAAACTTCTTGATGACCTGGCCTTAATCTTCACTTTCATTCCATTTTAGTCTCTGCCTCCCAGGGGCACAGCCTAAGTCTTACAATGTCCTATGTCACATAAGAAATGTGGGCACAAGCTCCTGTCCTTCCAGGGCTCACACCTGTCTCCCAGTATGGTTGTGCTTTGATTTGAGACCATTTCCAATACCTTTCCACCTCGTCAATCATCTGCTTCTGGATTTACGTCATTCATTTCCAGGCTAGACCTCATAGCACAATCCTTTAACCACTTCTTTGGCAGCACCATTAATAATCCTTTGTCTTTTCACAATATCAACCCTGACAATTGTTTTGTTTGCTTCTCTACCAGGATGTGAAGGACTGCTGGAGAAAATTGCAGACTCCATATTGTCTGGAGTCACCAGATTCATGGTTCCAACTGCAGTTAGACCATAAAAGCTGTTTTGTAATCCAAATGTTTTGCCTGATAAACTCCATTTCCCACAATGGCTAATTTCAACCTTCACTAATCTGTAGTCACCGCCCTCAATTCTTTTTCACCTCCTACTTCACAGAGAAAAATCAATAGTTAGGTTTAAGCTTTCCTCAGTATCTCAACCTAACCTATCAATATCTGATCCATATCATCTCTGTTCTAGCATCAGAAGAATATTGTTTTCCTACTACTCTCAATTCTATCACTGGGATCTCTTCCAAGAAATTATACATTATACACCATTATACATCAGTACCTGAAATATAGTTTGCTATGAATATTTAACGAGTGAATATTCTATTATTACTCTTCCATATTTTCAACCTCTCCTCATTTGCTGATTTCTTCATCATAGTCTATAAGTATAGTCAAGTTTCTCTTCCTCACCACTGCCCCATCTAATGTATTTGCTCTACAGCCAAATGTCTTCGGGGTGGAAAAAAAAACAACCCACTATCCTTACTATATCAACTTCCTTAATCCACTTATTTAAGCCAACTATAATCACTTTTTCATCTCCTCCACCCCCAAGAGTACTTCACTGAAATCGCTCTGGCAAAGGTTAGCAGCATTTCCAATTTGCTAAATCTAACAAACTCTTTTCTGTCTACCACTTACTCAACCTTTCTGCCTGGCTGATGCTTCTGATCACAGCCTTGCTGGGAGTTGCCTCCTCCTCTGGCTCCAAGACTCCATATTGGTTCTCCTCTCATTTCTCTGACTTTTCCTTCCTTTGTAGGTTTAGCTTCCTCTGGCAGTCCCTCTATTGTCAGTGTGCTCCGAGGTTCATTTCTTTCCTTACCTCTTTTGTCTTCTCTCTCTACACCTTTCTATCCTACACAACTTTACTTACTCCCATGGCTTTAATAACCACCAACACAACATGCTGAGGAACACACACACATACGTATCTTCAGGCCAGACCTCTTCATGGGCTCTATTCACTTATTTCTGCCTGGCTTCTGAGCATATCTATCTAAGAACACCTCATATTAAACATGTTCGGAACTGAGATACTATTTTCCTCCCCAAACCAGCTCTATCTTGGTAGTGCCTCCAATTTCTCAAGCCAGAAATCTGAAATTCATAGGAGACACGTCCTCATACTTCCTCCCCCTGGCCCAACAATCACCAACCAAGACTTACTGTTTCCTGACTGTATTTCTTCTTGCCTTAGGCTCCACTGCTTACACTCAAGGGATAATCTTCCCACTGACAGTTTTACCTCCAGTGTCTTCCAATCTCCCTAGCACTGCCTGTAAACACCAAGCTGACCACACTTCAACATTAAACATCTCAATGTCTCCCCACTGCCCTTTACAAAGTCTAACCATTAGCATGGTTTATTATGGGCTTCTAACATCTGGCTCTTGCTTACCTTTCCAGCCTCATATTTAGCCCCAAACCCCTCCTCCCTTCAGCCCCACTCTACACTCTAACCATAACAAAGTGTTCAGTTCTGTGCTCACCAAACTGTTTTATGCCCTGAATCTTTGTGTATGTTGCTTCTCTGCTTATAAAGCCTGCCTCAAAATCCCCTACTCTCTTGCCTGTCACCTACTCATTCTCTAAAGCCTTTCTTAACAACTCTGTTGCCATGCAGAACTTAAATATATACATATATATATATATATATATATATATATAAAGTAGGCTCCATGCCCAGCGTGGAGTCCAACCTGGGGCTTGAACTCCTGACCCTGAGATCAAGCCTGAGCTGAGATCATGAGACAGATGCTTAATCAATTGAGCCATCCAGGTGCTCTCAGAACTCAGTATTTTCTATTTGCCCTCCATCATACCCTTCACATACTTTTTTTTTTTTTTTTTAGGTATAGCTGACATTAACATTATATTAGCTTCAGGTGTTCATGTGCTTTAATTAAAGCCTTTATAACACTTTATTGTACTTCATTTAATATCTGTGTTCTCCTATTAAACTGAAAGACCTGGAGGATGGATATTATATGAACAGTAAGTGCTCACTGACATGTTAAATGAAAGAATGAATGGGTAACTTCTGAGTGAGGGAAAATGGAATGGTTTTGTGGTTGTGGCAGCTGAGCGAAGGTCCAAAGCATGAACACAATTTTGATATATAAAAGGGCAGGGAAGATTCTAAGCAGAGGTAACAGACTGAACAAAGGTGCTGAGCTAAAGAAAGTGTGAGATGTGTGAAGCAATGGCTAGTACTTCTGCATGACTGGGGAGCAAGCAACAGGGATGAAATGATAAACTGAGGCTAAGTAAAGGAAAGGCTTAAGGAGTTTAGAATCTATTGCTATAGGCCACAGGAAGTCAGTACTTAAGCCACGAGGGAGAGGTCATTAAAGGTGCACTTCAGTCCGTATTTTCTTGGAATAGAGCAAAAAGAGAGCAATACCAGCAGAACACTCAATAATGTTCCTGTAAGATTTCAGGCAAGAAATATTGTTCATCGAAGTTTTCACCAGGGAATGTGAAAGAATACTGTGTCCACTAACAGAAGTAGGTGACAAAGAAGGAAGAGTGGCTTTTCAGGGGCAACAGGGCCACTAAGTTTTGAAGGTATCACATTTGAGGTATGAACATACCGCAATTTGGGTGGAACTGTGAATTCCTGAATTTGGGGTTTAATTCTGTATCTATATCTAAATAACTGAATTCTATATATTAAACAATTTTTGTGATTCTTCCTATATCAAGATCATGAAGATAAAGGAGACAGCTTTAGTGAAACGTTATTACCTATACCGAACATAATTTTGCACCGCACAGTTCTCTTAAATATTCATATGTTAATTTAGTTTTACTTAAAGGCAGGTATCATTCTGGATTTTAAAAAATCCTGTATTTATATAGGATTTAATATTTTACAAAATCTTCCATATCCTTTTATTTTTAAGTATTGTAATCTCTCATAACAATCTCAATTTAGAGAGGAAAAAAAAAAAAACAAACCTAAGAGCCAATTAAAAAATTAATAGTGAAACCTGAACTGGGCCCAAGTCATTTGATTTTTAATGCAGGCCTTTTCCATTTCCCATTGTTAAGAGCTTGCCTACTTTTATCTAACTTGGCCTTTTGGTTTGAATTCCTCATTACGACTAATACAGATCTGCATGCATAATGATTTCTAACTGGTTGAATTTCAAATCATTACCACTATAGAGGGATATCACTTAGTCTGAGGTATTATCTGAGTTCCCATCAAGAGAGATGAGTTACTAGGTATCGATAGAAAATACTAGTTATGTGGTGGCCATCACGGAGTAGAGAAGCTAGCGTCTTAGGTACTTTATTCAAATACTCAAGAGGTTGGTCTGACTTCCATCCAATGAACACAGTGGTGAGATGCCTCGGCTTTAATCAAAGGTGTCAAAGCTGATTTGCTGTTTGTTTTCTCTTAAGCAAATCAGAAGAATAGAATCCATCATTCTAAGTCCTTGTCAAAGAATATTTAACGGTGTATTGAATACTGAAAAATCTGAATGTTCAAAGAGTACTGAAAGGTGTGCTACATAGCTCCTATCAAACTCCTGCTAAAAGAATGAAAATTTAGGGAAGACCCTGTATAGGATAAGATTCATCTTTATAACTTTGGATAATCTTAGCTCTACCCTTTAATCAAATTAGGCCACGAGAAGCTACATCATGGGAGCACAATGGTTTATCCAGCTGCCAAACTGCCTTTCCAAGACCATGCTTTAATGCTTGCTTTTGACTTTTATCAAATATCACGTAGGTATTTTCTGTATAGTTGCTACTAAAGATACTGCCTGGTACATTACTCACAGATCCTTATAGGAGACATTTCTATTATAATTTAGTGGGAGAAAACTTTGTCTTCTCTGAGGAACTGGTATATTTCCTCCCTAAAAACAGAAATAGCCCTTTGAGCCCCGACAGAAAGGAAGCAATAACTAGATGAACAGCTCAACCATGGCAACTCTGCTGGCCAGTAAGATAGGTGTGCCTACATCTCTTTAATCCTTGGTTCTGAATTTGTACTTCCATTTCTATTTTAATAACTTATTAAGTCATGTCTTTTTTTTTTATTTTACTTTTTAATTTTTTTTTAAAGATCTTATTTGAGAGAGAGAGTGAGCACAAGTGGACGGAGGGGCAGAGGGAGAAGGAGAAGCAGACTCCCTGCTCAGCAGAGAGCCTGACATAGGGCTCGATCCCAGGATGTCCTGGGATCATGACCTGAACCAAAGGCAGACGCTTAACTGACTAAGCCACCCAGTGCCCCAAGTCATGTCTTTTACTGTAAGTTATCTCAAATCCTTTTTGAAAAAAAGGCAGATTGGAACACAAAATAGGAGATTTACATATAGACCTGCATTCTTAAATGGATGCAGTTTTCCTTGATATATATGAGATAACTACTGGTTGTTCTAAAGATATATCTAAATAGACATGTTAACGTAGTGGAGGAAAAATCAGCTACAACAGTCTTTGGCAATGTAAAGGGAAAAAAATCAGAACATAAAACTTACTTTCATGTTACAAACAGCCATGGACTAAGTTTGATGTCTTTAATAATTTGGTTTAAAATTGCAAATTTATATGGATCTATGGATGGTCTCTTGTCATACCAGATAACAACAATTCACATTATATAAATAAGGTCACATCTCATCCTGTCTTCTTTGAATGTATACAAAAGTACAGTTTCACTTTACATGGTAGAGTTATTTGTGCTCCTGCTATCATGAATAGGAGGATAAAACTGTCACCTACATATCAGAAACCAGAAACATTAAGAGACAGAATAAAGAGTTTAAAAGTCATTAAGCAGAGGAAGAGGAAAAACTCTTACCTTTGCCAGACAGTTTCCAAATTTTAAGTTGTTAAATAACTACCCATAACAGGTTCATTTGGTTACTCATAGTTTCATTTTTCACAGCCAGGAGACACGTCTAGAGGCCACGTTACTTAGATGGAGATGCTCGATACAACCAGTAGTTAGTTTTCTTAGGTTTCCAGTGAAAAGCTGGAACACAGTCCCCTGAACATTTTCATGTTCTATATGGTAAGATGTTTATGCTCTATAAGGTAACTCTGGGGCTTTGACTATATGTTATTTCTAGTACCAGAGCAGAGAGAAAACCATTTCCTAAAAGCTGGTATTTATTGAGTTCTTATCATGAATCAGGCACAATTCTATGCATTTGCACATGGCTTAACGATTCAGTCTTAATAACAACTCTTTGGGGTAAGAGTAAGCACTACTACTATGACATTTTACAGAGGAGTAACATTCCCAAGGTCACAAAGGCAGTAAAGAGAACAGCCTGGATTTGAACTGAAGTAGTCTAGCTTCAGAGTCTGGGCTTTTAAAGTTACTGTGTTATACTGCCTGAGAAAAATCCTAATGTGGTCTGAGTTCCCTCATGGCCACCTCTGCACAAAAGTGGGAGACCTTCCAGATAGACAAAGACAGTTTTAGACTACTTAATTCTCAAAAGAATGCTAGCTCTAACCTTGGTTCATCTAGTTTCTAAATTAATCAATCTGCCCTCATATTTCATAGGCCAACTTTGATCAAAAAGCAAACCCAAAAATTTTCTCTAGCGTTCTACAAAACTCACAATGAGATATAGGCCTACTTTATCCATAAGAGATACATTTAAATGATAACACAAAAATATTAAGATTACTATTATGGTTCGAGTGACAATTTTAATGTTATTTCTAATCTGACTCATTGATTAAAGTGACAGTAACTCCCTCCAAACAAATAAAATGTAGTTGAATTTTAACATGGAATGGTTTCTTTATGCTAGATTATAAACTTACATAGTGACTTGATGAATTATAAAAAATGTCTCTAATTTTTCTATCAGAAAGTCAGACATTAAATAATCAGAATGTGGTAATTATCTTAGCGATTTCCCTCAATGTTAGTCTTTATATTTTAAAAAAAGTTCCTATAAGCCTCCGGAAGAAAAAAAAAAAAAAAAAACCTTTAACATTTAACTAATAGTCTGCAAAAATTCTAAGTACTATATTATTAACCATGTTCGAGGAAAACATGTTCATACAATCACTTTAAGAATTTCCTATACATTCCTGTATGTCAGGCTTTAATTCTAATAACATCATTGGGCAACTTGCTCAAAAAAAATCTTTGTGTTTGAATTGCAGGCATTTGTTTTTCATTTATTCCTTCAAATTAGAGAAATAATGTCAAAATCAGTAGATATTACAACTTTGATAAAAAATAAATAGAAGTAAAGAAACATTTCATGGTTTACATTATGTCAAAAAATTTAGTTTGCATTACTTAACACATGTTTATAAAAATATGTACTTTGTTTTTTTTTAATTGTTTTATATAACAAGATAAAAATAGGCAAAACAGAGGTCTGAATATGCAAAAGCCTTTACAAAATCAGAGAAAAAAAAACAGCTTAATTCAGATGCTTAAGGGAAATTTAAAAAGCAATACAGAAACATTTAAATGAGAAAAAGCATACAGTAAAAATAAAATGAATTCTCTATAACCTTTCTAAAGGATTATGAAATCACAGTCATATGGAAATTAATATTTGTTTTCAATAAATAGAGAAAATAATAATATACTAACATAGACTGATCTATATATTTCCAAAGAAATATCAAAGCATATGGGTTAGTACCAGAAATATTAAAAAGAAGAGAGTGTGAACAGTCATTGTTGTCAGGGCGATAACCCAATTACGTATCAAGTTCAGTCACGTACAGGTAATAACAATAGGGCTCTTTGTGCATTATAGCTTTAGGTCACTAACACAATTCTCAACAGAATAATAAAGACTGGTGCTATTGGTACTGTTTCTTTTTCACCCCCATCTTAATCCCTCTGAGACCAATTATGTTATATCAGCCTCCCAGATATACCCAATTTCCATCTACTCAAGGACACATTTTAGCACCCCAAAGTGGGTCTAATACATTAAAGTACACTATATTTTGGAGCTTTAGATATTTATACAAAATGATTAGGCGTATCCAACTTGTACACCAAAGCGTCACTAGTGATTGACTTGGGGGTAAGAGGGAAAAGGGGAAAAAAAAGCAGTCTTACACAGATATAAGGTAGTGTAATGTCTATATTTCACAACTGAAGATCATTCAGTGTGTCTTTTGAAAACTGTGAAAGTCTTACAGAAAGTTACATGGTTTTATAGGATCCCACAGGATATGTGAAATATAGGGCACCGTTTTGGATTTGTGTCTTCAAGGAGCAAGTCCCCAGTGTCACTTCAGAAGCATAAGTGAACAAAGGGCCTACTTAAATATATTTTTTAAACAAAAATGGAACATTCAAAGCTTAAAGATCTAATCTTATATGGCAACTCTAAGTAAGGTGGTCAATTGACATTATAAGTGATATGAATATCTAACTTACTAAACCCATTTTTAAGAAGGAAAATCAAATATTATTAAGTGTTTGAGATAACATCCAATGTTAAGTTAATCTTAATAAATAATGGCACAGTTACATATTTATTATTATAAACAGTCTCGTCTCACTTAGCATTGGATTACATGATTATAAGGAGTACAGAAATATTTGTGAAAACAGATTTAGCGCCAAACATTAATTGTGCCATTTAATTTAACATCTCTCATTTAAATATTCTTGGGATAGTGTATTAGGAAGAATCTTCCAGTACCAATTTAAATAACATTGGTTAATTTCAACTAACAACTCCAGGAATTTATATAGTTCTATTAAAATTTGTGAATCTAGCAACTATAAAGTAGAACTATTTAGACTGCTCAAATAAAAAAGCTTACTAAAGCTTAAACTTCAAAATATGCAAAAATAATCTGTACCTGACACTTTCAGTTTTTCCCTTATATACACAAAGTAGTTCTTTTATGACTAAAACAAAGGTCATGTTTTTGTTACTGACTCAAATTTCATGATAAGCTTCTTTAAACATATTCTGAATTTATTTTTCTTTTAAAGATTTTTATTTATTTGAGAGAGAGAGAGAGTGATAGAGCGCATGAGGCAGGGGGAGGGGCAGCGGCAGGGGGAGGGGCAGCGGCAGGGGGAGGGGCAGTGGCAGAGGGAGAAGCAGGCTCCCCCCTGAGCGGGGAGCCAGACCTGATCCTAAGGCAGACACTTAACTGAGTCACCCAGGTGCCCCAAACATACTCTGAATTTAAATATAAACAAAAATTATGAGGGCGCCTGGGTGGCTCAGTCATTAAGCGTCTGCCTTTGGCTCAGGTCATGATCCCAGGGTCCTGGGATTGAGCCCCACATCGGGCTCCCTGCTCAGCGGGAAGCCTGCTTCTCCCTCTCCCACTCCCCTGCTTGTGTTCCCTCTCTCGCTGTGTCTCTCTCTGTCAAAAAAATAAATAAAATCTTAAAAAAAAAATTATTTATAAATGTTAGGTAGCTGCCTGGGTGATTCAGTCTGACTCTTGATTTCAGCTCCGGTCATGATCTCAGGATCCTGGGATCCAGCCCCACATCTGTTTGTCCCTCTCCCTCTGCTCTTCCCCCGCTCATGCCCTTGCTCTCTAATAAAAAAACAAAATCTTTAAAAAAAAATGTTAGGTAAAAAATTCAGTTATAATTTCTAAATTGTTCATTTAGCAGTCCCCTTTCTTTTTTTTTATTATGTTATGTTAATCACCATACATTACATCATTAGTTTTTGATGTAGTGTTCCATGATTCATTGTTTGCGTATAACACCCAGTGCTCCATGCAGAACGTGCCCTCTTTAATACCCATCACCAGGCTAACCCATCCTCCCACCCCCCCTCCCCTCTAGAACCCTCAGTTTGTTTTTCAGAGTCCATAGTCTCTCATGGTTCGTCTCCCCCTCCGATTTCCCCCCCTTCATTCTTCCCCTCCTGCTATCTTTAAGGGTAACCTTTTGGAAAATAAATTGTATCTTACTAGTAAAATTGTGACAAACTAAACATTTTTTGATTAGCAGATTATGGATCAACATATCTGCTATCTTACTGGACACATATGCAGTGTCTACATACTCTAATATGTAAGAATAATGCTACCCTTCTGCAAATAGCTTCCTCATTCTTTCCTTTCATTATTACATGAGCCCCCAGTTATCACAAGGCAGAGGGAAGGAGATTCCCAGTAAACATCGTGGGTGAGAACAGAGAAAAGGAAGATGAAGGACTGCTAAGTCTAACAGTGGAAAGAAATCATGAAACGCTCACTCACACAACACCTGAGAGTTTACTTCAGGTTGTGTGATCTTGTAGGGTACGCAGTGGGATGCTGTGAGGCGGAGGCGTGCTGGAGTCTACGAGTGGCTCTGGCATTACCTGGCTCTCTATTTGCCCATGTGTGAAATTGGAAGAATGCCACCGCCCTTATTTCTTTAATGGGAAAGTTCTTACGTGGCTTTAAAAAAAAATTGTGATTTCTAAAGTTGAAAAAGAAATCAGTATTCCAATTTTATTTAAAACCATGTAAATATATTTATACTCTACAAGAACCTAAAAATATCTGAAGTCCACTGAGTTCAACTAAAAATTTATTTTTATTATTATTATTTTGTTATTCATATATCATCAAGCATAGAAAAAGCACTGTGCTCTTTAATCCTTATATTTAAAACACTCTGGAAAAATCAATACTTTTCTTGTCCCAAGAATAACAAAAATGGTGCTAGAAATTCTTTTTTTTTTTTTAAGAATTCATATTTCTTCTTCTTTTTTTTTAAGATTTTATTTATTTATTTGAGAGAGAGAGCAAGCTGGAGAGAGAGACAGAGAGAGCACAAGCAGGGGGAGTGGCAGGCAGAGGGAGAAGCAGATTCCCTGCTGAGCAGGGAGCCCGATGTGGGACTCGATCCCAGGACCTTGAGATCATGACCTGAACCAAAGGCAGACGCTTAACGACTGAGCCACCCAGGCGCCCCTAGAAATTCTTAATTAATGCATTTAAGTAAAGCAGCGGGCTGCACCACTAAACTATTTCTGGGAAGGTGGAAAGATAGAACAAAACCCTCCCCTCCTGCCTTCCATTTCTCTTAAAAAAAAAAAAGGTGGGGGGAGATTAAGGTAAAAAGAAGTTTGTTATTTGTGAGGTAAAAGTTTATGAGAGTTCATTCATTCTCCATTAGTTCTTTGATTGGATGTGACCTTTTAGGTTGATATTTAAGAAGATAATTGTGTACTTGAGAAGTAGTCCCAGTCATTGATTTTTAATAAAAACAGATACCTTTCTGTCTGTGAGCTGGAAATATAAAGTGACAAAATGAACACATTTAATGCACAAGAGAAGCATTAAATAATCTGAAAATTGATTACTGGCGCAATAATTCTATTTCCCAAATTACATTTTGGTTTCTCCAGGAATAAAATGAAGATGACCTACTGAATTAGCAAGTTCTCAAAAATATAATTAGAAGACAACCACAGATATTGTGTCCTACAAAAGTTTTTCTTATTTACAATGAACTTAAAATGACCCCTAAACAGATAAGTATCTGCTATGGCAATCAGTTCAGATCAACAAGTACTGCTATAATAAAGCTGACTTCATTGAAGAGCTTTTAACCCTCTCACTAATGCGCTATAGGTGCTGAATTTCTTTTTCACACAAAGCATTGTTTTTTCAAATCCTCAGTTTAATTTCTCTCTATTTTCTCAAACCAAGATCACCCTATTCTCCCCTACTTATTTCCGTTTTTCACTTCCATCTACAAACCCTTGACTCAACTTTTCAGTTTCCATTCAAACTTCTCTGTTCAAATCTAAAATGAAGACAAATCTGCCAAAAACAACCACCAAGGTACAGTTCTGCTCAATCTTTCTCATGTCTTCTCTATTTAAATTAGGAATTTTTTACAATAAATAAAACGTATTGAAAGAGAATCTATATTCTGCAGGATGTTAATGCTCAGATTTTCAAAAAATATGTTGACTAAAAAGGACCCAGTATAGAGTTGCATTCTGTACTTTCTAAATAATTGTCAATATAACTATATACTGGGTTTTTTTTTTCAACTTAAGAGTCATGAGATAATTTAGTGAACAACAGTGAAAATGCATACTTTTTTTTTTTTAAAGATTTTATTTATTTGACAGAGAGAGAGAGCACAAGCGGGGGGAGGGCGGCAGGCAGAGAGAGAGGGAGAAGGAGGCTCCTCAATGAGCAGGGAGCCCGATGCGGGGCTCGATCCCAGGACCCTGGGATCATGACCTGAGCCGAAGGCAGACGCTTAACTGACTGAGCCACCCAGGCGCCCTGAAAATGCATACTTTTGATGACCACTCCTGTGACTCTCAAAGAAATTAAATACTGAAACTGAAGGAAAAAATCTGTTTGTCTTATTTTCCAGTAAATGGACCCTGGGCATTCCGGAAATGACACTGCTTGCTGATCAGAATGGAAAGTCATATAGTGGGTAATATCATTAAAATAAAATTATCATAGCTTCTGCCTTTTTGGGTAATTTTCTACCTTTCCTGAATGGAGAGTTCTTTGGAGAAGTTTCCCTCATTCATTCAATTGCCAAATAATTGGTGCATTTATTTGTTTTTTTCATTTATTACTTTAATCTCACTCTTTCACTTCCTCATTCCCTCAATCAATCACTGAACTTTTTTAATATGCCAGGCCCTAGAGATACACAGATAAAAAGCAGTTACTGTTCCTCAGGGGCAGGAGCTAGACAGGGGTGAGAGAGGTGTGTGTGTGTGTGTGTGTGTGTGCGTGTGTGTGTGTGTGTGTGTAAAGAAACAAGTGCCATGCCGTGTACTGCCAAGGTGTGGGGTCGGGGGGATATGGGGAGAGAAGAAAGGGGAGCAGGATAACTTCATGCAGAAGATGATGCCCAAGCTTTTCTTCGAAGAGAGAAGTTTGCCTGGTAAAGAACAGGGGAAGGGATGTTTCAGAAAGAGGAAACAGCATCCATAAAATCACAGAAATTTATGGAAATTTTAGTAGAACGTATACTGGTAGAATGAGGAAAAGAAGAGGGTCTCCTGAGATCCATAAGTCTGGAGAGATAAGCTTGGATCAGATTACAAGCGGCCTTTTGAGTCATAATTCCTTGTACATAGTAAATGTTCAATAAATGTCGGCTTCACAGATGTTAATTTCACAATCACTAATGATACCAATTTTAATTAAACTTAAGAGATATCTAAGGAAAAATACCTATCTTTTCAACTCAAGATATTTAGGGTTAAGTACAGTAGTTCCCCACTGATATATGGATGAGATCATTACTGGAAAAAGAAAGAATACTGAACACCCAAAGATACTGTCATAAACAAAAATATTTTACTAAGCTACAAAATATACGTATCTTAGTATCATTCATGTACAGCTGACATATTTCAATCTAGAATCCTAATCATTTGTACATAATAACAATAATAGCATAATTCAAAAGGAAAGATTTGACATACAGGCTTATTTCTCCAAAGGACACTATTTCTCATTTTTGGTCTGTAACGCTTAAGTGTATCCATGTTTTTTAGGATATAAGAAATAAAAAAAACTCCCAAGCTTTTAAACTCTGAGTTCTTCTAACTGGAATGACTATACCCAGAAATAAATCTTATAGAGTTCCTTATTCCTATTGATCAAGGCTGGTTGGGGGCATAGCCACTATGTTCATGAAATGTTCCCTTCCAAACCTCTTTGGGCAGTAGCCTTAAAAATTTAGCAGTAGCTAACTCAATTTGATAAGCTTTCAAATAGATATTTAGTGGAACATTAATTTGCTTAAATTTTTTCATTCTTCAAACAGTTACAGAGACTGCTACCATTTTCGCTGTAAAATCGACACTTAGTGAAAGTTTGCTATTTAAAAACTTTATACTTCACTTTTCATTGTTTCCTATCTTCTGCCATGCTAAAAAATCAAATGGCAATTTGAACTTTGAAAAGATTGAAAAAGCTTACTATATAAGGAAATATTTAAGATACCCTTAAAGTATGGCAGCATCAAATCTGTTCAGGTTTTTGCTTCCATAAATTCTGAATAATTATTTTACAAACAGAGTTCCTGCTTAAGGAGAGAAAATATTTATTAGCACATCTGCATTTCAAAGCTCTTGTTCTGAGAACTTTTCTATATAACTGAACAGATTAAAATTAACATTATTAGTCTGTATTTTTCATACCTCGTTTCTTTCATAAGATTTAGTTTCCATGTTTACCTAGTTGTATAGCCTTCTATTTCCCCACAGCACAAGGACAGATTTTTACCAATATGAGGAGCTGCTCCTCATATTGGTAAAAATCCTGTCTTTTTTGGAGAGTACGCCATAGAACATGTTTTGCTTTGTATCTCTTTTCGAAACTGGTAACTCCATAGAGTGAAGTAAAAAGTGGAATCTTATTTTCCTCTCCCAACTCTAAGACCTTCTATCTGGGCCAGACTTTGATATTTGCCCCTTGGCTGAGAATCCGCATATCCAACTTCACACTTAGCTGCAGTGAAGTAGCCCTGCAGGCAGGCCGACTTCAACGAACCACTAGTGGTATCATCATTAAAATCCTGCTGAAGGTCACCATGGTAACCGCCTGCTGAGGCTTCGCTGCTGCACTTGGCATCTCCTAATCAGCTACCATGTGAAATGCAAATTCAGACAGTCTGAAAATTAGTCAAGAAGAATAGGGGATGAGGATGCAGATATGTGAAATATTCATGCGCTTCATGGAAAAAAGAAGACAGCATGAATGACACAACAAAGAGCGGCCCCTGACATTCTTGCCATCATTTTGCATTATTGTTCACACCCTACTGTATTTCCAAGCCTGGAGTTCTGAAGTTGGTTTTGTGAAATGCCATATTTATATTCTATACCCAAAATAGTAATTAAATATGGCTAACATAATAGCATTAACATCAAATAAAGATAATACTTCTAAATTATGGTCACTGCCTTATGAGAGTTTATTTTAATTACCTGAATACAAAGGCTATGAAACAAACAACAACAACAACAACAAAAACCCAGGCACCATTGATTATTAGTATCAAAACCACAGGAAAAAAAAGGTACTTATAACATTCTAGGGCCTCAAGTGCTCTCCATATGGTAAAAATTCTTTAGAGATATTTATTATTCAAGTTACACTGACTCAATTTTCCTTCTATAAGACTCAAACCGATTGCTATTCATTTCAAGATAGAGTGACAAGACTACCTAATAACTGAATGTTATAATTGTTTTATATTTTTCCTTTGCTCCTTGCCATCTCCCTTGGGCAAAAAAATCTGTTGCTCGTGAGAGGGTGAGATGTCCTAACTCAAGACAGTGTTTTCTCTGGGTAGATTCCCCAGTAAGCTTTCCAAAAAGAGTTATGTGAACACATTTAGTTAACCCAAGATACTGCTGTTCTGCCTACCTCCACCTTAAATACTGGCAAAATTAAATACTGGGCTAAAATTGGAGATGTTTTGTTCAATAAAAAACCGTATGTTGGGTAGAGCCAAAACAACTCATTTCAATGGGTTACCAAAGCAAGCAAGGATTCAGACTCAGATTTTAATACAGGAGAGTCTTCTAAAATTTTCAATCCCATCCAATATATGTTTTAACATGTCTGCTAATGATAACCTCAAAACATTTCCCACAGGAATCGGATTACAACAGTGAGGTGGTGACGGGGCAGGCGTGGTCAAGGGAGGGAGGATAGAGCTGAAAGAACGAGGTGGAGAGACACACAGCTAAGAGATGGAAGTTTCACACTTTGGAAAACACGGATGAGAGGGAAGTTCTGCAAAGCAGAAAGTTATAATGGTTGTTCTGAGGCTGTGAGAATGAGGAGTGGCCTTATTAAGAAGGGCACCAGACATGCTGGTCAACTCGAGCTGGGGTCTGAGCATGAATTTTGCCCTTCGCCGTGTTCAGGAGGCTGCAAAGTCAGCTCTCCTTCTCCTCACGCCTAGGAAGTGACCAATTTCACACCACATGCTGTGCTGTGCTCCGCTCCACATTAGGAACTGCAGAGTCAACTCTTTAAACAGTAAGTCTCCCAGAGAAGGGAAACAGAATGAAAAGTGCTATTTCTGCCACCATACTCGTCATTTGTGTTTCTGGACAGAAAAAAAAAATTCTTAATAAAATGCAAACGTTAGCAAAATGAACGACAGACAAACACATGGACTGAAAAATGACTTACTTCCTCTGAATAGTGATCTGAAGGAAGAGGTGGGTAGTCACACTGTTCTATCTTCTTACACAGCGAGTACAAATTCATTTTGTCACCATAGAAAGGACTCTGCAACGCAGCCATCTGTAAAATGCTCCCAATGAAACTGACATAGTTACATGGTAACTTTTAAAGGTGATTTCATCAAGTATATTACACTCGGGTAGAAAATAATTACAAATACTTTAAATAAAGTTATCTGGGCATTTTGATTGTTTTGAGTATTCCTTTCTGAGAATTATTCAGTAAGTTCTAAAAATCTTACTTCAATTTTTGGGGTTTTTTTTCAATATTTAAAATTCCCTAAAAGGGAGAAATGGTTAGCACATATTTACATATACATACATATATATATATATATATATGTATGTATATGACATAAAGTAACATTAAGAAAAAGAACACAGAGTGACGTAAAACTCTTTGTGAATATAATGCCATAAAAACAAGTAATATATCTCATGACTAAACAGACATCGCTGGTATACATCAACCATGCAATGGTCAAAATATCACTAAAATGAAACAGAAATTGAAAATGAATTATAATCTAAGCCATGGTTTAGGGAGTAGAATGTATAGCATTTTATACAACATGACTGTTTCTGTAGGGAAGGGTTATTTTGAGATTAAAAAAGTCTTCTCAATCTGAATGTTATAACTGACCCTCAAGTGGTTTACAATGAACTAGAACTTCTTTTCTTTTGATAATGCCTCAAAAACACTGAATATGTTCAAAAGCTCTCTGAGTCATAGCCGCTATTTCAAGGCATCCGAATGAGATTTCTATGCAGAAAAAAAAAAAAAAAAGACTCAAAGAATGATCAACTTTAAAAAAGACATTATTGAATTTAAATTTATTTTAAGACAAGGTTCTAACTTGACATTTAAAGTGCAAGCAAGTACTGTGGTAAGCAGGGTTACAAACTAAAAAATTCAATTTAAAATGTTCGCATCCTGTTCAAAACCTTCTAAATCTTTGAACCGCAGCGGCAAGAATACAACACGGAGTGCGAGGCTGCCCCAAAGTCAGTCACCCTTTTCTACATGTGCTAATAAGTTTGATTTTGGAAGGACAATGTGTACATTCCCCAGACAGGCAGAGTGTGTGTGAAACACGCTAGTCCATGCTGTGCTACTCAGTGAGCGTCAGTGGGGACAGGACAAGCTGAAAATGGCTCTCATCTGTCTTCTGGTGCTCCAGAAAGAGCTTTAACTCCTTCAGAGCCTTAAACGAGGAGGGGATGGCACTGGAAATCAAACCTGCGAAGTAGCTTGGCATAGTTTTACTTAGCCTACATTTTATATGAAACCTATATAAACCTATATGAAACAACCTCAGGAATGGCTGTTCCACATGAGGAGAGAAAAGTAAAAACAATATAAATGGCCCTAAACATGTAAAACCCTCCATCCGAGAGGAAATTTCTAGAAGAGGAGCTATCAGTAATAAAACATTTTTGTTTTGTTTTGTTTAAAATGCAAGTACACTTTATGACAGAGTATTATAAAGGCCACTTTAAAAAATACACTGTATATATAAACTATAGTCTTTCCATATTTGCAAAAACCCTACGTAAATGTACATATATTCATTATCATATGCTAGGAGTTCATTATAGTACTTTTGTCTCAATACTGCAGAGTGTTAAAAAAAAAAAAAAATCTGAATGTCCCCTAAGGAGTTAAAACAGGAATAGTATATTTTCATGCATCTCCTGCTTTGACAGATGAAAAATGTCAACTGTCCTGTTTTTATTTTCAAGCTTTTGCACTATTCATCTGGTTCATTAGTGCATCTCGATGCTGCCCCTGACAGCTGCTCGCCCTCTCCTCCCAGCAGCTGAATTTTTCAGGCTAATTTGATCCTCCACACTGAGACGATCACTAGAATGATTGACTTGCTCCCTGACCTCCAGGGTCTGACTTTCCTGATTAGTATTCTGGGGGTGTCGGAGGGACGAAAGCCCACTGTCTGTCTTCGGGGCTGGTGGCAGCTCTCTTTTTTTTTGAACTGTAAGCCACCAACCTACAACCCTGTAAGGATGCAATTGCTGCGCTGAACAATAAAGGAAATGTGTAAAACCTACTTTTCCATGTAAAGGTCCATGTAGCAAAAGCACAGCATCTTGATTTTAATTAGTAAAGTCTACTTTGTTGCATATCAATTAAAACTGTACTGCTAGTTTTTTTTTTTTTTTTTTTTGAGGTTTCAGGAATATTTGAAAGTCTAATTTTCTGAGTTTAAAATACATTTTCAAAAAAGCTTCCTACTCCTTCATTGTTAATAGTAAATTCTTGGAGGGATATAATATAAAATGTCCATGAGAGGTTGTGGCCAATTTTTTAAGGCTAAGTTGCTGGGTATTTCTATTAGCACTATATTGAAACATAACTGGAAGGAGATAGAACATAAAGATAAATTAAATCTTTCGAAAAATTTTAGTTCTTCCACATGACTTGCATAGAGGAACTGAGAAAATTCACTGAGATGAAAACTAATGTTATCATGATAAATACTTTAACTCAAAATCATCCATAACACATAAAACTCATGGATGTAGGAGTGTCCAAAGAAATAATTTCTATTTTGGTGATCATTTTAAATACACATAAAAATGGGACACTGCCTCTCAAAGGCAAATCCAGAATGTGAAGAATTATTTCAGTTTAGACATAAGAATCCAGTTGCCCTAAAAGAATTTGCAAACTTCTCAAAAAACATTTATTACCTTAACTGAACTTTTTCTTTTTCATTGCTAAATTTCATCTTGTTAGTGCAAATCAATTTGCTGTTTACTTTTAGGTGTTTAAAGGAAAATGCCACTTTGATAATATTAGACTATGGCCTGAGGAACCTAATGTTACCTAAATAAATATGAAATATTTAAAAATGTACAAAGTGACTTTTAAACATTATAGTAATTTAATATAATCAAATCAATTCTTTTCAGCATTGTATCAAATTAGTAACAGAATGTAATATAGGGAGCATAATCTCTTTTAATCTCATGTGCATACCTAAAAACATGTTTTGTCATATCACTAATTCATAAAAATTATCCTACAGATGTTATTTAAGAACACTTTAAAAGTGGCCATTAGTGACTTTACTAGCAAGAACAAAATAAATAATCTCAGGTTCCTTAAATTAAGGAAATCTGTAAACCATAATATAATAATTAAAGATCATGATACACATTAAAAAAAAAAAAAAAAAAACCCTTCTAATGCTCTACTTCCAAGTAATGGTTGGGGAATTAAAATAGCTGATCTCATGATATATTTCATTTAAGTCAGGAGGATAAGAAACACAAAATATAGAGTAAGAAATACCTTGGTTTCTATCTATCCACTTTAGATTTCTTTTGTATACATTAAAACATGAAAATGATTCCATGTATTATTTTCCTTCATTTTATTTTATAGTTACTCAGATGCAGACTAACCTTTAATTAGCAGCTCTGACTTAAAGCCTGTATCACCAGGAAAATTACCATTGGATTAAAAAATAAATTTACATAAGTCACTAGTCGTGAGTGCTTTTTGATACCATTACTCTATAACATGGATGTAAAATGTGCTTTTATATAATATGCCTTTTTTTCTACCCATCCAAATTACCACACTGAAATATTTGTTAGAGGATATACCTAGATGATTCCATTTTCCTTTGATAAATTATCACCAGTAGAACAGGAGAGAGAGAATTTCACTAAGCTTTACCAATACAACTGTTACTCATGGAAGTGAAATTAAGTGGTAACCTAGAAAAATTATCTATTTACCTACTATCCTTGAAGCTAAATTACTCTATGTAAGAGCAAAAGAAATATTGAAAAAGATATTTACCATGCTTTCATGTTTTAAATCCATTCCATTATACCTCTCCTGCTATGCATGGATAAGCAAGTTATTTTACAAATGTTCAAATGTACATTTTTATAAATAAGATATGCAGGATAACATCATATTAATATTAAAAACATTTTTAAAAATAAAATTCTCACTAAAAGGAAACAATTTAAAAATATTAAGAAGTAAATATGCAGGAATGTATAGTTACCATTACAAAAGCAGTTACTAAGTCAAGAAATTAACCCTTCCTAATTAAAAAGCTAATTCTTAAACAGCATCCAGAAAAAAATAAGTGTATACTATAAGGACAGAGGAAATATATTACAGTAACTAAAGATACATCAATATGTGGACTTTATCAACATTACCTACCTCATATAGTAGACAACCAAGAGACCAGATGTCAGATTTGAAGTTGTATCCATTTTCATGTATTCTCTCTGGAGACATGTAATAAGGTGTACCCACTGCAAAAAAACAAACCAAACAAAACAAGAGGAGTATAAAAATGAAGATGCAGCTGTGGTAAGAAATTTTACACACAATATTCTAGATTAAAATATGTCACCAAAATCATTCATTTAGAATCAGGAAATTGTTTTTGTGAATACTTAAAACTATTTAATTTCTTCTATTCCCTGACCCTTAAGCAGCACATCGACATCCATCCTATATTAAAAAGGGTGTGGTGAGTTTGTGGTGAGTTAAACTTTTGATTGATTCAGGGAGAATCTCGGGAGCTTAACTAAAGGAAAAACAAGGAATTCTAACATGAAAATCTACTTAAGTGATTCACATTGGCTTCATTTCTTTATTTTGAAAAAATATGGCTTGCATATCCCAAGCAATTAAGCATGATCATATAATCATTTACTTAAATATAAACATTAATTTATAACAATTCGGTAGTGTGTATAAATAAACCATGCTCATTAGCTTTAACAGAAGCATTCCTTAGAACACAGTCGTAGCTCTTAAAATTAAGAGTGATATAATCATTAACCTTCCATATCCTACTTACTACCATTTTAGAAAGAATACAACAGAGTTTTGTACATCAAAGGGTTATATAATAACATATGTTAAAGGTCAGTGACATTCTGGAAAAATGTCTGAGTAATACTACTGAGACTCTTTTAAAGACAAGATACTCTAGATAATTTTTATTTTTGTTTCTTTTGATGTGCTTATACTTGTTTCCCTTTTTTATGGCCATTTTAGAAAAGGCTAACATAATAAATGATAACGTAATAAATTAATATTTATTAAATATTTTAAAATAGGCAAAGCATGTATGTTATATTTTGAAGGGTAAAAACACTTAAGTGGCTTTCAACGTGAATATCTTAAAATTTCAAATTTAGATGGCTACTTCACCACCATTAGCCTAAGACTTTTTGCCAAATAGACAAAGTTTGAGAACAGTATTTTGGAATTTTACTTGCTTGAGGCAAAACCTACCAAGACTATGCTGCTACTCACAGAGAGAAGGACGTTCTCCTTTTTCTATTAATTTTCAAGAACTCCCCAGATATTTAGTGTAAATCTTAATGAGACTGTAACTCCCAGTACTGAACTGCGAACAGGAAGAGTCACACCAATAATCAAAGCATTATCCTCAACGGCAGGACTCAGTTTTCCAAAAGAATAAGGTTGTAACCTAATAGTTGTGTATGAAAACTAGACTGTGCTGAAGGTGAAAACATCATGAACCGTGTATTCACAAGAAATCCCATCTATATTGGAACCCATTTTTACTAATAACGGGGACAGTCCTAGTCAGAATGTATAAAAGAGAAGTATTTATGGAAGTGAAGAAGTGAAGAAAGAACAGGCACACAGGAGGATAAAATAAATTTAAATAAAATATGAACTATTCACGTAGGCAATTAGTAAGACAAACCTTAAGAAACAAATTATTTCAGTGTAGCATTTACTTTGAAGATGGGTAAATCTGCCAATCCCTGTCAGGGTCAGAAAAGCCAAGAAACTTTCAGAAATAGCTAGGATTTTAAACAATCTGAACTGTTACTGGGTAAAATAAACACAAGCTCTCTAGCTTTGGGAGTTCCAACCACTTCCCTTGTAGTTTGCATACACGACACCGATTACTGGAGGTATTTACACCCTTTCTCCATTTAAGGAAGGGTGGTGGGTACAGCTGGAATAGTCAGGGGGCTCTGCACAGGCTCTTGGTTTCAGGACATAAAGCAAGTGACTGGCAGTGAGGAATGTGCAGAGAGAGGCTTCACGGAATCCACAGGGGGCAACTGAAAACACTGAGGCTTGAAGGTTCAGAGTTTACCAAAAGCAAAGGTAATTTTAACCAGTAGCTCTGGGAAACCTGCTGATACATTAGGGGTTTGATATGAGTGTGAAAGATTGATGATAGGGAAAAAGAAGAACAAATGCTAGCATTTTACAGAGATTAGCCCCAGCATAACACCTTAACTGCAACACAACTGAACTCATGGATGACCCCAAGTGAAGGAAGCAGAGGAAAAGAATGATTAGGAATTCCACTAAGCTAAACTTATAACGTAAAAAATTTTAATGTGAAGAAAAGCCTTTTCTAGTGAGCTGCTAGAGGTCATTACAAAGAGGGGTTAACGCTGCTACTGTAAACTCAGACACTGATTCTTCTTCATATTATAAATAACAAACTTCCTTATGCTAAATATGCATATTTTATTTTAATATTTAAATTATACAAATCTTGAATGTATATTAAAATATAAATCTAAGGATGCTACTCACCTTTTTGACTGACACATTTCCAAAAGAGTCATTATGTAGGAAAAGGAGAAAGTTTGTATCCTGCACTACAATTATTAATTGGATCGATTCATAATTAACTGCTGAGCGCAGCGTAAGAGGGAGTTTCCACTTGCTCCCTCTTACATGATCCCTAAAGTGCGCCTCCGCTGTGGACACGGGCTCTTCGGCTGACTGACACGGAGCAGAGAGGTTGAGCCCCATCACATAAACGGGCTCGTCCTTCCTCTCTACCTAGTACAGAGGTCGAAAAGTTTAAATTGCTCAGGAAAATCTGAAATACATTTAAATGCAGTGATAGGTCTGCCACATTTCAAACTTAATGGATATATAATTATTTCCTAAAAGTTTTTTTTTAAATCCACGACAGCTGTGTCTATTATTACTACTGCCTCAAGAATGTTGTGACTTCTTTTAACAGCTGTACAAGAAAAGGGAGAGTTGTACAGTGATATGATTAGACATTAAAACAATCACGCAAATTACTATGTACTGAGGGGCATGGAGACGGCAGGTTGCGTAATTTCACTAATCTTTCGAGAATTTATGGCTGTAGCTAAAATGGGAATGTATTTTACTATAGCAGATATTTATGCCATTTTAACCTCCTGATATGCATGAAAGTGAGTAAGAAATGGATGATAACATCATAAAAAAACAGAGAAAGAATGATATCAGGGGAAAATTGCTAACAACTGAAAATGCTATCTGACCTTTCTTTAAAATATACTGACAATCATTCAAATATAAACAAATTTTAATTGCATTAATCGACTTATTCTAGCTATATGAGAAAAGTTTTACACTGTGTATACTCTATTAACAACAAATACATTCTAAAATTTATCCTGAACAAAAAGAAGATTGATTTTCAGAAGTTCTACATTATGTTTAAGAGAGTCAAAAAATTCTGCTAACATGCTATTAAGGAATATATGACTAAATTAATTAATAACTTCCCTTTTATCAGAACAAGTCATATGCAGACTTTTTTCAACATTCAGTAGCACAATTTCTGCAAAGACTTGAATTGAGAAAAACAATAGCACTACCGAGGCATCTGTTTATATGGTTAGAGTGGGTTACTGGTTTTTTTGTTTCATTTTGTTTGTTTTAAACAAGGAAGGCAGAGCAAAACCAGTCAAAGGTCAAACACTGTTTCACATCTTACCTCACTAACTAAGACCACTTAACTTCTCTTTTTGTTCACTTTCCTCACCTCTAAGATGCAGGGATGAGAAAGAGGAGATGATTTCTGACATCATTTTGCTCTAAATTCTGCAGCACTCATAAAAACCCTATAAAAATCCATATGGAAAGTGAAATGGAAAGAAGTAATATATTCCTTTTTAAAACTATTACATAAGACAGCTGAGCGAAGTGTTTTAAGTCAGAGAGTACAAACAAGCAAATTCAGTTTAGAAATGTTGCTTTTTCTCTCTTAGAATTAAAGCAAACTGCAGAAAAGAAGCTTTGAACCTGCCTTGTTGGGAACTTTAAAAGGACATGAGTCACCTTATACCTCAGTTTGATTTAAAAAAAAAAAAATACAGATACACACAACTTCGGGGAATAAGAATTAATTTTCATTCTCTCCTTCATACTCTTCAGTCCAGAAATAATGTTGGCAGACTTCAAAGAGAGAAGCCCAATGTATTTAATTTTAAGGAGTATTATCTAAGGTTAATACAGAATGGCTGAGCGGTAGACTAATATTTTTTCTGCAAAAGACAATTCTAAAATAAAATTTGTCATATTTTAAATGCACCTGATGACATTTAAGAGCTTTAATAATGCGGAGGGAGAAAAACCCAGGAAATTGTATTGTTATTGTTAGTCGGCTCTAGGCACTGTGTTAAATGCATTGCATGTATTATCTGGCTGAACTTTTAACAAATGTTTAGCGGGTCCCTACTACAGGGCACACACTGTTCTAGGTGCTGGGGAGATAGAAGTAAACAGATTAAGTCCTGACCTCATGGGGCTCATGCACTAGTGCAATGAGGACTACTATTTAGCCTCAGGAGATGTTACTACTGTTACCTTGTTTTAGTGTCCAAATCTTTTTTTTTTAAAGATTTTATTTATGTATTTGACAGAGCGAGACACAGTGAGAGAGGGAACACAAGCAGGGGGAGAGGGAGAGGGAGAGGGAGAAGCAGGCTTCCCACTGAACAGGGAGCCCGATGCGGGGCTCGATCCCAGCACCCTGGGATCATGACCTGAGCCGAAGGCAGACGCTTAACGACTGAGCCACCCAGGCGCCCCTCTACTGTTACTTTGTTTTAGAGAAGAGGCTTTGGGAGTTCAGCTAATTTGCCAGAGATCACAAAATGGGTAAATTGTGGACTTAGAATTCAAACCAGGTAGTTCTGTCCCTTGCATTTAAATAGACGGTTATTCCATTAAAACTCTCCACTGTGAAATATAACTAAACAATAACAACAACAATAACAAAATTCTGTATCCTTCCAAATTAGGAAACAGAGAAATCTTCTAAAAGTCAGGATGTACATATGAAAAGCCAGGAATAAGGGCCTGGGCTCAATGGGCTCCATGTGGAAATTATGCTCTTTGCAGCTACTCTGATTGTTTTAAATACATACTCGTTACAGTTGACAGAGAGGTTAAATGTGCACAGTTTAAAATTAGATAATAGCTTCTTCCTGGAGCCATTACTTAAGTCTAGAAAGGGCTGAAAGTTAAAAATAAATCAGTGCAAGTAGCCTATCGCACTGACTGAACACATGCTGCCCTTTCCGGCCCCAACCCACCTTGGACTATGACGGGGAATAAGCCAAAGAAAGCTCCACAGAGAGGTGCTAGGGAAAGGTGTGGGGAAAACCAGTATGTGACCACAGGTGGCACTTGGCACCAAAAATGAAACTGTTTTAATGCCTGGTTCAGGAACACTAATTTCCCAAGTTGAAATCAGAAGCTATATCACACTTGGAAATAGTGTGGGGAACATGAATTGTACACTCAAGAGACTCCGGTGTGAAAATGCTGATATCTGGTTTGAGTGACGGCCATGTATTTACTCTTCTGGTAATATCACAAAATCTGAGAACCATTTGTCTCATTGTGTAAGGTAAAGAGGGTTCAAACAATCTTATAACAACAACAAAAACAACAATTTCCCCCCAAGGGGTTTCAAATATTATCTAGCACAAGGATCAGTATCAGAGAGTCCTAGTTTTTTTTTGTTTTTTTTTAATCTATGCCATTTTCAGGATGTACAACAAACACACGTAATAGCTAAAGTCACACACGTATATGCAAAAAGAAAATTCTCCATCTTTCCTCTTCGGGGGGACATTATGAAAACCAGTAAAATGGAAATTGAAACATTATTAATCTAACTACTCTCATTTGTTTTTCTCCTTTCCAGCAGTCAGACAGGAAACACTTCATTGTGTATAATAAATGCAACTCTGATGCAAATAGATTTGCTTAAATAGCAGCTAACTACCCCCAATTACTTATATACACCTTTGGAGTATATAATGTGTTTAGATTTTATAGAAGATTAGCTTTTCTAATTAAGTACTGTTAAGATTACTTTTTATCTCCTATATTCTAGTCCGTGAAGGAGTAAGCCACTCAAGAAGCAGGACTGGAACTGAGGAGAGAAGTCCCTTGAGAATTAAATAAACTTTTGTTAAAACACACACACACACACATAAAACAAAACAAAAAAGTGCCAATAAACTAACAATAACGACAGAGAGAACTTGTCTGCAAAATCTGTATTATGCCAAGTATGGTATATTCTTCCCTAAAAAGCAAATGTATATCACAATGCAATAAAACACCTACGAAGTTTATAATAAAAATGTGAAATTTTAATGTCAAAGTATCTGTCCAAAAAAGAAAGTGCTTAGTTTAATGCAAACTTTCATTAAACCTGACTTTTAAACAACTTCACCTTATGAAGTCTTTAAAGGAGGACAGAACAAACTCTCCATAAAGTCTACTTAAATAGTGGTAAGCAAAATTCTGGCCCCCATAACCTTTGCCCTCTGGTGCCATACCAGTATATGTTATGTTACCTGGCGAAAGTGACTTTGCAGATGTAAGACTACGGGTTTTAAAATAGAGATTATCCTAGATTATCAGAGGGAAGGGGTAGGAGAGATTTGAAGTGTGAGAGGAATTCTACCCACCATTGTTGGCTGTAGAGATGGAAAAAAAGGATTTAAGCCACTAAATTTATGGTAGTTTATTAGGACAGTAATAGAAAACAAATACAAATGTGTTAATGATTCATGCATTGCATGGGAGAATGGAACATTCAATTCAATGTGCTGAGAACCAGTTATGTACCAAGAACTACACCAGGCAATGGGGGGCTAAAGAGAGAAGCATATATGGTTTGAAAAATGTTTGACCCCTAAAAGCTTACTGGATTATTTTGGGATGGGATGAGTTATGTTTTGGGGAGTTTTTTTTAGAGGGGGAGGGAAGTAGGAGAAGCCAATACATTTACCATAAGAAGAGTAAAAGAATAAATTGTGGTCTTTTGTAATTTAAATGAATTCTGGCTTGTTCATTAATTGATATGACACTAATCTAGGTAACCAAACTACCTTAATGTTGAATTAGAGATATAACAATAGAAAACAGTTCATGTGCTACGTGGCACTTAACCCATAGTTGGTATTTGAACCTTGATTAAGTAATAGTTGTTATTATAAATTTTTTAAATTGACCAAAATAAGGTCCCTGTCACAAATACATCCAGCAGGGATTAACTACAGAGTTACTGATCAAGAGAAACATCACGAGGGATCAATACTCTGGTAAACCACATGAATTATTCTGATTTTAAAAATAATTTCTCTAAAAGAAAAATAATCCTAATCCCAATCCTAATAATAATCTCTGTTCAGAATTTCCTTTTAGAATGATGAAAATTCCCTAAGGCTATCTACGGCTACTTCTTCATTCACCACTACCACACATTCCCATTGAGAGAGTTAATTATGCTTTAGTTGCAACAGCAACAAATAGATCACAAAAATAAACAAGTAGGGAAAAAATACAAAACAAACAATAGAAAAAATAAATCAGGTAATTTTTGCTTCATCTCATGGCCATGGACAATGCTCACATTTATTATTTCTGGTTCTCCTCTTCCTTAACACATGGAAGTTATGCTACCCCTTGAGATAGGTAAGGTCGTGAAACTTGTTTTGGACAATAAAACATGAATGGGCATAATCTGTGTTACAAAGAAGTAGAATGGGTTTAATTCAGAGCCAGTAAGTGATTGGCCATGTTCTCTTACCCTCATAAGATCACAAAAACTTATGTTGATATGAAGACAACTCAAGACTGAAGCTGCCTGAAATGCCAAGTTGCCACATGGAGAGAGGGCAGCTACCCTAGAGAGCCACATGAGGCCCACAGTGGACTTCGGGTGACCAGACAGAATACACTTTAGTGCCAAGCAACTGAGATTTTGGTATTGTTCCTTACTGCAGCATAATCTAACCCACACTTACTAATATACTCAGTTAAATCCATCTTCTGATGTGTAGCCTGTCTCTATGCCCATTCATCATTTAATCAATGCTTATTATCTATTATGTGCAATGCCCTCTTCTAGGTGTTTGGAACACATCAGGAAACCAAAAACACAAAGATCCCTTTCTTCATAAAGGTTAAATTTTAGCTGGAGGAGAGAGACAAAAAGTACGAAGCATAACAGATAAATTATATAGCATACTGGAAGATAAGAAGTACCAATGAGAAAAGAAAAATTATACAAAGTAAGGATCAGGAATTCTAGGGATGTAAGAGGAGCGGAAGTCAGGTTCAGTATTAGAGAATCTCAGTTTCCTACTTTATAACAGCCACTCTACCTAGTTACAGAACATTGAGGAACAAGGAGAAAATGTGCTTTAAAACTGCTTGTAAATTATACAATGCTATATATATATTCGTTCTTACTGCTGTTGCTATTTCATAGCAGTAGAGGATTCCTCTGGGTCATTATTATAGGAAATAAGGGTAGTATGATATGATTTTACTAAAAATCATGTATTTGGGATACATAAAAATTATTCTGTGTATTCTGCTGTATTTTTAAATATTCAAAGGTAAAGATACTTGATCCCTTGGCAAGTTGCCTCTGGGTCAGAATATCTGCTGAAAAAAGAATTTAGAGTAAGTTAAGAAAGTGTAACAGAAGTATATTCTGTGTTTTGTGACGTGAGAAAAATGTACCCTGATTGCCATGTTCCTATTTCACAGGTTTTGGTCCAACTGTAGTTTTCAGTTAAGAAAAGCCACTTCCTTAGAAATATTAGCCAAAGTTGCCGGTAGACAGAATGGCTGTAAAGAAAGACCTCAATATTCTAGAGGTCTATTTCCTGTTTATTTTTGAATCTTGGAGCATCAAGAGCAGTCAAGTCCAGGAGAGAGGGCAAACTCTGCTCTCATATGTGAATTCCTAGACAATGTACAGAACAGAACAAGGTAATTGCAGACGGAAATAAAAACAACAAATAAAACATTAATAGAGTAGGAGAACATGCCACAAGGTACTGATGTGGTGAAAAAATCAGTTTTGTTGGGAAAGTAAGCCCAGAGTAGGAAGCCACAGACCCACTCACTATCTCCTAGGTACAGTCCATTTACCTCTCTGTGCCTTAGTTCTTAGGACTCTAGAATGGGAATAATCCATACCCACAGCTCACATATCTCGGGAAGGGTCTTAGGGAATGGAAGGATTTGCAAATTGTACAGAACCACCATGCATGTTACTACCCACCCCCAGAAACACAGAGAACACTATAAATGACTAATTTATGATAGATCAACTGACCTAATAACCAAACAGCAAGTCAGGAGAATGTCTAAAAGTAGGTAGAAAAAGGGGAATCTGTCTTTAAGTAAATGGAACAGCATGAAAACACTGTAGGGGTGCCTGGGTAGCTCAGTCAGTTAAGCATCTGCCTTCGCTCAGGTCATGATCTCAGGGTCTTGGGATCAAGCCCACGGCAGGCTCCCTGCTCAGCAGGGAGTCTGCTTCTTCCTCTCCCTCTGCTCCTCTCCCCAGCTTGTGCTCATGCACTCTCTCTCTCAAAATAAATAAATAAAATCATAAAAAAAAAAAAAGAAAAGAAAGCATTGTAAACACAGACCAGTGTTTTCCAAACTGCAGGTCATTACCAATTAATGAGCTGTAAAATAATTTAGTGGGTTGCAACTAGCATTATTTTCAGTAAAATAAAATAGAACAGACAATATAGTCGTAATGTAAAGCACTGTTACATGAAACTTTTGCTTCAATTATATATGGTTATGTTCCTGTGGGGTCACAATGCTGCTGGGTCACTGTCAAGAAGTGTAAAAGCCACTTACCTAGACTGTAAAGAAGTTTGAGTCAAGGGAGACAGATGTGTCCTGAATTAAATTTTAAGATATTGACATATATATATATATAGAGAGAGAGAGAAAGATATATATATATATATATATATATATATATATATATATATAGGATTTTCTAAGACACCTATAACATTTATAAGGTTGACAATATAAAAAAAAATGGCAAGATTCACAGGGATATATATAATCTTACAATTAGTCTCCCTAGCAACACCCTCTGTCCAAATCAATACAAAAGCACTAAATGAAGATCTGACTTAACATAAATTCATGTACCAAAAAAAAAAAAAAAAAAAGGAGGAGGGGGACAAAAACAAAGGAACGGTCTAGATCATAGATTATAGGCAGTGACGAACTTTCTGTTCTACGGGCTAATGAGTTCATGCGGTATCTCTGCTCAGTTTTGGGTAGCACATCCTAAGAGGCTCTCAGAGACAAAGGAAGGCAACCACCGGACACAGAAGAACCTGAAAACAGCAGACAATACTGGGCATGATTATCCTGAAGGAGACGAAAGAGGCTCACGGCTGCAGTCTTCACAGCATATCGTGTTGCTCTCCAACTACAGCCTTGCAGAAGCTCGCCACGGCACTTGGAATGAGATGTGAACTTTTCCCACATCTGCCTAAGACCCTTCCTTCACCCCACTCCAGCAAACTTTCTACAGACAGAGCTGATCCTGTGTGTGCCCCTTTGTGTAAACTGCCCTTCAGTCAGCCTGAGACACTGTTCCCTAGGTCCTGTGTAGCTGGTTCTTCTGCATCCTGACCTCAGTTCAAACATCACCTCCTCACCGAGGCCTTATCTGACCATTGTCCCTTCTAACATAATTCTCCTCCTAGTCATGCTCTGTCACATGGCTAACAAATAAAAAAACGAAGACATAAGATGATTATCTATTCCCTCCCCCAACAAGATAAGATCTATGAAGATGGCTGGCCTTGTTTGGGCTTGTTCCTGGTCCCTAGAATAGCACATGCATAATAAAGGTACTAAAACTAACAGAACAATAAACAGTACATAAATTCCTTCTCCTTCTTCCCCTCTTCCTTTTTCTACATCCAACACCACCTTCATGTTCACCTAAGCAAATTAACAGCACATTACGGTGAACAAAAACACCTTTATGTTCATGTATTATTAGAGGTAATTGTATTATTAGAGATTAGGGCACAACATAGAATAGTTATTATCCACATTTCTATTTTTATAAATTGGCAACTGAAAAGTCAGAAAAGTTAATAAATGGCTTGATCAAAGTCCTACAGTACAAGGGACATGTAAATCCAGATGTCTTCCATTTTCTCCAAAACATCATGCTATTTCTCACATTCAGAACAAAGCAAGAGGAAAAACATGGCTGACACATGAGGGAGGGCTGTGTAGTCAATGGCAAAAATGGAAAGTCGAAGACATCAAACTCTAGAGGACCCCGACTACTCAGCTAAGGACTTTGCATGATATTCTTTAGGCAACAGGGAACCATCAAGGATTTGGGGGAAAGTGACATAATCAGATGCTCTCTTTTAGGAAGATAACTCTGCTGGGAATATATACAGTTGATTTTTTAAAAATACTAGAAACAAGGGAGAATATTTTCCCAGTTTAAACATAAAGTCACTATGGATTAAGGAAGAGGGAACAGAAAAGAGAGAGACTGTGATTCAAAGTATGTGGTGGGAGCAGGGAGGGAGTAGAAGGAAAAGTGAAGGCCTCTGAGAATTTTTTTTCTATGCTGAGGATTTAAACATTGTTTGAACATCCAGCAACATCAGATTTTATATTTGTAATTTTTAAGCCTATTCCTTGTTGACATACTTTTAATTAAGAAAAATAGTTCTGAAAACACTACAAATGTGACCACCTGTACAACTTTATTCACTACAGAAAATGTGAGAACTACAGATTCTATTGCATGTTGATTTGTTATCACGAAATGAAATAATACAAATAAGTAATGCAAAATGAATAGACAATTGAAAAATTCAAAGGCTTGCCAATCTTTTAAGGATTGTTAAAAATACAAAAATTTTGGAGTATGGGTTCCTATTAGTGAATCAAAATAAGTAAAAACAGTATCCTTTACTTCATTTCTGAATAGTAATATATATTTTGGAAAAAAGAAAATGTAAGTGTAAAATTGTAGCAAGGTGTTTTTAAAATCCTATTAATTTTTACCTTTTTGAACTAAATTCCTAAAAACATCTTCTTTACAAAGTTAAATGAAATTGGGCTCCAAAATCAACTTCATTTAACGTAAACTGAACTACATACAGATCTCACTTATTTGTAGTTTCATTAAAATTTAGACCTTCTCTGAGGATAATTCATGCCCTACAGATATCATTCTTAGTAAAATCAGAAAACAAATCAACACAGAATAAAATCTATAATTTTATCATATTTTCTATAAGCAAAATAAATTTGTATAGGTGCCACATTTTCAATTGCTTTTTGTAACCAACTCTTAGAAGTAATCTTACAATTTGCTCTTAAAAATTAAAAAGGGTAAAAATTCTTTAAAAGTAACGTAAGTCAACAAACATAAGTCTATGTCAGGTTTTATATCCTTGTTATTTTATACATATTCTTGATTGGCAGACAATTTTTCCTGATCCTTCTCAATAGGTTTCCTATTGGGTCCACCTAGCCATGGTAGGCCAGAGTTCAATCTTTAATTCTTGATGTTCACTACAGTTTGCTTACTGAACTTCAGTTTCAGACCATCAAAATCTACACTTCGCAGAGAAGACAAGCAGGAATAAAAGAAATTTTCTTATTTTAAGAATTTTTTTTTTCAAAATAATATGGGAAAAAATACTTGTGAAAGAAATTATTTCTCTACCGATTCATCCGTCACAGAAAGTGTCTCGTTGCCACTTCCTCACTGGCTGCGCTACAGGGAGTGTCTCAGAATGTTCTGTAATTATGTGCATCCCCATTTGTTTTATGTACCCACACACATATATACTTACATATACAACATAAAACCCACATGACCCTAAATAAACTGATTTAGATAAAACCTGATATTACAGAATTTCTTAATGAATTTACTCTCCGTATCACATAATTTGGACTAACACATTACCTAAACTTGAAGATGCATGTTTGTCAACCCTGTTTAGAACTTTTGTACAGGGCAGTGGCAGGCAAGCTAAAGAAGTCCATTTCCAAAACTGTTACGATCTTAGTTTCATCTGCTGGATAATTCAGGTGACTACAATATGCTCAGAGTGACAGTCTGCAAAGCAGCATTTAAAAAAATACACGTGTGTGCATGAGCATGGGTATGTACAGGTGTGTGTGTGTGTGTGTGTGTGTGTAAGTGTGACAGCATTTCTAGGTAAACAAGTGACAGAATGCTGTTAAGACATTCAGGTGAGTAACAAAGTGAAAACATGTTACTTTTACTGTGAGAAATGACAATGACATGGAATAGTCTACGTTTTCTTCATAGAAATCTATTATTTGCATTGTAAGAGTTGTAACTTCCAAATAAAGCTTGTGAAAGTGCTACTAAAATTTATGCATTTCTTATAGAACTTCCTATCAAATCTTCTTAACCAGAAAAATTTGTAATGCTTTCTAAAAATAAATGTAAAGTGAAAGGGAACAAAACAGTATTACTACTCAACATCAGTTGTAACTTTATTTTCTTAAAATAGTTGACAAAATTAAAACTCTGCAAAAAGGGTAAAGTATTGTCTTTCTATCACTCTTTAATCCAGGATCCAATATTTTGTCATTCAGCAAATAGTGATCAGGTGCCTACATAATGTGCCAGATACTGTTCTAGACATAAAAAAAATTAAATGACAGGTTCAAGGTCACACAGAGTCTTACTAACAAAGCCAGAAAAACTTAAAAAAGTCTAGTCAAGCAATTCAGAGGCTCGTTTCACTACTGTACTATTTACTATTTAGTGTAACTCACTTATTCTTCACCAGGCCATTTTAAAGTTTTTTATTTCACATTTAAACACAGTTTTATAAAAAAAAAAAAATTAATGGTTTTCAATGAAATTAGGACACCGAAGATGGGGCACCATTAAAGTCAACTTATTTTTATCTTAATTCTTATTTTATTTTGGTTGTTACCGTTTTATCTAAGTTTTATATTTACAAGAAATGTGATTTCAAGAGTATTAAGAGAAGCTCTGTCACTCTCCTTAGGTTATTTGATTTAAAAATTATTTCTTCCTAGTAATTTCTATTGTTTGAAGTGGACAACTTTCCATCGTTAATATAATGTTGTAATAGCTACATTCAGTTCTATCTTATTTTTTTATTTTTTTAAGATTTTGTTTATTTATTTGACAGAGAGAGAGACAGCGAGAGAGGGAACACAAGCAGGAGGAGTGGGAGAGGGAGAAGCAGGCTTCCCACTGAGCAGGGAGCCCGATGCGGGGCTCGATCCCAGGACCCTGGGACCACGACCTGAGCCGAAGGCAGACGCTCAACGACTGAGCCACCCAGGCGCCCCTCAGTTCTATTTTAGATATAAGGGACACTGCCATATTATTAGTTCTAGAATGAATAAACTGCAGATATCTTCTATATAATTTAGGAAAATATTTTCCTCATTAGTTGTAGACCATCTTTAGGTTTTCCCCTCTGCAGTAATCACAACTATACGTGTTGTTTTAATAAATAAACATTTACAAATTTCTATGGTATTTTTAAATAGTCAGATGAAGTCCTCTTTCAAGATATGGTTTAATCATCATCATATCTCCATATTATCTCAATATTGTTAAATGAAGATTAGCATTTTTTTTTCCCCAAATGTCTACCTGCGGTCAAATTAAGAGAAGGAGCCAACTGTCAGGTGAATGGACACATTATGTCTACTAGAGAGCGATAGGGATCGACTCAGGATCTGATGATTTTAAAAATAGTTGTCTTTAGAATTAAGAGCTGGCATATAATTAGTACATCCCTTATGCTGTTTTTCACCACACACATACACACATACACACATGCACACATGCACACACACATGCACGCACACGATAACTGAGTGAAATTTTACTGTGTCTCTTACCTAAAGAATGTGCAGCTGTGGTTTTGGAGCTGAAAAACCGACCAAGCCCAAGGTCCCCAAGTTTGACCACTCCAGTGGCTGTAATGAACACATTAGCTGGTTTTATATCTGTGAACAGATGAAGGAATCAGGTGAAAGATGATGTCAGCTGAGGTATTTTCAAGGGATTAAAATACTTTTCATGACAGAATTTAAAATCTATCTTAAAAATGAAAGAAAGTCAGTTTGAATTTTGACCCAATTGTTTTATTTTGAATAATTTTGATATATTATCCTCATTATTTCTGAGTTCTCAGTCCTCTGCTAGAGAAATAATCAATGCAGCATGATGGAGATTGCTACTAATTTTCATTTAAAATGCATTTTCAAATAAACTTTTGTGAAATTCAAAGCACAAAATAAATTTATGCCCATTTATACCAACATTAAATATCTTATTAAACATTAATTTATTGATACATTTATATAAAATATAAAATCATAACTCTATTATGAACATAATTATTTATTTAGATGACCTTAGAAATCATAATTGCTTAAATAAACTGTATTGAAATTTTTCAGACCCCAAAATCAGAGGATCAATTCCTAAGTGATGTCATCTCTGCATGCTATGCCCAACTCTTTGATTGACAATCAAGAATATATTAAGAGCTAATGTTAAAAATTAAGAAACAAAGTGGCCCTAATATACGCTGTTCGTTTGAAAAAGGAATCTTCCTTACGCACATTCAATTGCTTTCCTGCCCCTTTTCTTTTTTTAAGTTACCAACATAATCAGTAAGATGCTCAGAAGAGGCAAGCAGAACAATAATTCTCATTCTTATTTAAAACAAGTAGGGCTTTAGTCAAAGGTTTTCATCCTAGTAAACGATAATTTGGAAATAAATTAGCTGAGAATGCATGATATATGCCATGACTGGAAAGTATTTATTCTTAAATTGCCTAATAACCTGCATCATTTAAAACAACATTAGAATTTGTGATTTTTATCCTACCTCTATGCATGACTCGTCGAGAATGCATGTGTTCCAAAGCACTGCAGAGTTGAACAAAGTACTTCCAAACAGTCCTTTCAGGAATTAGCCTCTTTTGTTTCTTAAAATGCTTTTTAAAAAATTAAAAATAGGAATTATTAGGAATTAAAATATCTTAAGACTAGATTCTGACATGCAAAATGCCTTAAGTCAGAAAAACATTTCCTTTTATCTATCTATTGCCAACTAAAAAGCATATGATTTCCCACAGTGAATGATTCCAAGAATTTTACCTGACATATTAGCTTAAATTTCTCACTATTATATCTAAAGTTAGCACACGCCATATAATTCTACATCTTTGTGATGTCCAATATTTCAAAAAATTAACATCTATGTAAAATAATTTCCTATCCTAAAAGAATGATGTCAAATTTCATTTTAAGGAAACCCAGGATAAAATAGTCTGGAAACCTGAAGGTAATTATGCTCATTAAAAGACAATTCTTCTCCTGACAGAAGGTTTCACGATAGAATTCCTTTTAAATATTGAACCACCCTGGTGATTTGAAATATCAGTTAATTTATTAAAAATTTAAAAAAAGAGATTTATGTAAAAAGTTTTCATGAATATTTCTATTGCACATTATAAGAAACCTGTACTTTGAATGGATGAATCCAAACTTCATGGAAGAAAAACATTATAGGAAGGTCTGGGCAAAGAGCTGAGCACCAACAAACGAGTTGGGAAAGAGTGGGCCATCATGCATAAGACAGCAATCACCAAAGGAACTGCATAACCAGAGGTATATATTTATGCCCATTTTCCTATATTACATTTGCTAGGAGAATATACTTCCTTCAAGAACAATGTTCTTAGTTTCCTAAAATTTGTAAAGATTATATAAAAATTATTTTTCTAAAACTGCAATTGGTTTCCTATTTAACAATATTTATAAGTGACTAACATGAAATACTACATTTAAACAAGTTTTTATGACATTTTCTGATAATTTTAACTTTTTAAATATACAAATAGTTATTAACAGATATCAACATTTAAATGTGTACTGTAGTGCATTTTTTTCTGGAAATGTTTTTGGAAGTTCAACTGATTCGATTTGTTATTGAAAATGGAGAAACTGTAATTCGGATAACTCCAAAACAAGTTTCTCTGTCAATTTTTTACCCCTGTGACCAGTTGAGGGCAGGCTGAAAGGAAAAACAACACAGGGAAATCTGATGATATCCCTACTTCATACTTAGCAAAAGATTATATCCACTGTCTCATATGTACTCAATATACCAAAAGGATAAATCTTTAAGGAAAAGCCAATAACTTTAGGTTAATGTTTATTATAACACATACTATAGAAATGAACTTAGTAATTTCAATGGCTATTAATATCAGTAGCAAAAAGCAAATAACAATTAGATGACCAGGTAATTAAAAAGCAAAAAAGGGTATTACAAAAATGCTGAAAACCTCCCATATCATGTTTCAATATTAAGTATTTTTAATTGCAGACTGTGTCAACATCACTTTTCATTCTAAGGGGGCCATGCTGCAAAATCAGTTCTATACACATAATTTTCTTACAGATTTGGAATGAGTCCAAATAAAGCCTGTCTATGTGCTCTCCCTGACGCTGGATTAGCATATCAGAAGACTGTTTGATGTCAACAGGAAGATGGGGACCAGGTTTCTTTTCATTCAAAAATAAATACACTGCATCATGTAAGCATCAGACCATGAAAGGAAAATTTTATGCTTTAATATAGATTCTGGAATCATCATAATCATAATTAATTTGGCAGCTTACTTTTTAAAGTCTCATTGTTTAAAAAATAAATCACATATATAGGAAAAAGGCGAATGAAAAAAATGGCCCTCAAAATGCACATTAGGGAAAATGTTATCAGACCAAGACGGTCTGATCATTTTCACATTTTTATATTCTTTGAGACTGTCTCTTTGAACAACAAATTGAAGATGAAGACAATAAATTGACATCAATATAATGCTACCTAGACAGAATGACCTGGCAAAAATATAAGTGTCCAAATTAGTAACAGGTTTCTGAAGAATTATTTCATGAATTTGATTTGCTCATAAAAGAAATCAGAGGCAGCTTCATTATGTCACTGGTATCTCACAATATGTTTTATCTGTTTCACCACATGCAGTTTTCCACCACTTCTCATGTGTAGGGTTTTTTTTTTTTTTTTTTTATCAAAACCAATACTTATGATGAGAAAAGCCTGTCTGTTCTGATGGTGGCACTGTTGGCCATCTCTTAAAAAGAGGATGAACAGAAAGAAGGCAATGAAAATTTGAATCCTTTCTACTACTGGTAAAATTTATATTAGCATTACAGGGCAGAAACTTCCATAATGCCAAAGTATTAAAAAAAAATAATCTTTTCTTGAAATTTATTGTAATATACACATATCTGTTAATTCTTTAGTCAAATAGCATTATCGTTCAAAAATCCTACTTTTCTCTAAAAAAGACAGCCCTATATAACTATTTAGCACTAGATTAGGAAAAAAATCTAATGCCAACATAAATGAAAAATGCACATATATTTGTCATGTGGTAAGTTTTTAATAAAGCAAGAAATAATGTAGCCAAATTTTTTAAAGGTTAGTATCAATAAACATTTATGTGAAAAGGAAGATTGTACAATATGGCACTTTACTATATTTATGTTATAAAATAGAACTTCAAGTTTTTTTAACCTGAAAATAAAATATCTAAAAATTTACAAAGAGGGAGAAATTGGTACTCAGGTATACCTGATCACTTAGAATTAACTTTTATTTAGTCTTTTTTAAAAAATAGGCTAGTCTTTTCACTACACAAAGCTTCAAATACTGTTTACTTTAAAAACCTATTTACTATCTCCATCAATATCATTCAAGTAAACACTGAACATTATTCAAATTCAAGAAACAGATGTATCAAATAGCTAGTCAATGTACATATAAAACATCAGAATATATTATATTCTCACTTAAGTGTAAGGTGAAATTCAGCATACCTGGTAAAATACAGTCACACTGTCACTTAAGCGATGTATATACGTATGTATTAATATAAAAGAGGACAGCTAAGGCAAGTTGCTTCCATTTGAAGATGCCGGAAAACAGTCATACCTTTTAAAAAAAAAAATCATCTAACCTCCTCCTCCAAATTAAATACCCAAGACCAAATCCAATTATATAGTGGACAACTCAGTATTTAAGGACCAGTTTTTAGACTGAACTAGATCACTTGGTTCCTGCACTCTAGATCATCACTCCAAATGGAACATATATATTACTTATTTCTTACTTCTAAGTAACATACACATTTCTTATTTCTAAGTTTTGCAATTCTAACATTCCTCCTCAAGAAATTTTGGGAAAAGCTTCAATGATATTGCCTATAACAAACTCATCCACAGAGAAAAAACGAAAAATTTTATTATTGTTTTATTTAAAAAAATTAATTTCCATGGTGTTTCAAAATATTTTTTGGTATGTTATTCTTTAACGAAGAAAGTTTCAGACAAAACATCTAGAACAAGCAGGGCTGGCTTCATGAGCATGCAGCCTGTGTAGTCACACAGGGCACTAACCCACAGTTATGTAGCTGGTCCTGGGAACAATATACACAGAATCTTTTAGAAATGTACTGCTGTAGTTAAAACAAAGACAAAAAGCAGCAAATGTGATCCCCAGTATGCAAGGCATTCCTGAAGAAGATTAGGAAAAAAGATAATTAAATAATGGGAAATTACGAAGTAGTAAGAGAACTAGAATTAAAAGCACCCGCTCCATCTCTTCCAAGTATCTAACAAGAGGAAGTAAATAATTTATGTTAAATATAAGGGCATATTTCCTGCTTAGGAATGTTGTCAGATGTTTAATGTGCCACTAACATAATCTAGTTTATCACCTTTTATAAAGACCTGATTATGAGCCTTGAGCATGTCACTTAACCTTGGTAGACCGCAGTTTCCTCTCTATATTGAACAGAGTTTGGAGATGAGCTATAAGGTCCCCAGTGCCTCCAAAATAGAATCTATGGTTCTACAATCTCAAGTACAAATAAAACTTACAATTTAAGAAATGCCTACATGGCACATTTTCACACATAAAGATAATGCTACTTTACTGGTATGTCCTATCCTTTAAATCTCCAGTTAGTAAAAACAAAGCAAATAATAATAATAATAGTAATACCTCAGAGATCCCCATAGGTCCAGTTAACACTACAAATGATCTTCACATGAGATGACAGGTAGTTAGAGAAACTTGCAATAGGTCAAACATTTATCATCAGAAGGGATGTTATGTTCCCAAACATATCTCTGTAATTATAATGCATTTTCATAAGACTACATTTTGCAGTGGTTGTTTCAGAGAAATTCAAGGCACAGAGACTGGGTGATGGAAAGGATGGGATGCTTCTGAAAGTGTAACTGATGGTTCTAAGCGCGATTTGTATTATATATTAATCTTTCTGCAGAAACATTTTTCTTCTGAAGGTATAAGGAGGTCTCAACAGACTAAATCTCACAAATACTTGCTATACACAATTTTGAGAATATATAAATGTGCAAAATAGTTATGTCTCAATTAGAATTTTGGTTTTGTAATACTAATTTGCAGCATGTGAATATTTTCACTCTTGGCACTCTGAATAAAATTCAGCAATCTGAAGTCACTCTAGAAGGTGTGATGTGGAATGGGACTGGCAGCCATGAGACCACTGAAAATACTTATCACTGGCATCTGAGTTTATCCACTTTGATAAAATATTTCCCGTGCAAGCTCCACTTGTCTTTTTCCTTTCATGTAATGTTGGAAAACCCACTAAGAGTATTCAGCTGTTTCTGGATTATAATTTAATAGAATATCAATATAATCTATTCATTCCCCCATATCAAAATTATATGGGTTATTAAGGAAGCTGAAATAGGTTTCATCTTAGGGTAGGAAGGGTAAAGATTTTTCTCTGAGCAATTAAGCCTTGGGGAAAAAAACCCTTAAGTTATTTAGCAAACAAGAAAAATAAGCTCCTATAAAGTCACAATGTTTTTCCCCCAAAGAAGTTGCGTTCGGAACATTAGCACATTGATATTGAGGAAACTTAGGACATTAAAAAAATCAATAAAAAATAAATGAATGCATCAGAATTACTACAAGGAATAATTCCTGCATTGCTGTCACATGGATAATTTTTAAGAGAAGCTTCCATGTTATTAAAACTAATAGAGAAGATACTTGGAAATCTTTAAGATGTCTTCTCTGCTGCATCAGAGTACTAGAGACAGAAAGAGTGAGACACAAAAGCAGAAAGTTAATCTTCAGGAAGACACAAGGTCACAAAGATAAATGGAAACATTTGCCTCTTTAATACATTCTTTCTGGTTCTGTTTTACGAGACATTGGTAAGATAGTTGGAAAGATATTTCAATATTCTTAACGGACAAGGGAAACACAGCAGAACAATAATGAGACAGTAAAAGTCTCTTGGCAGAAATCCATTTAGGGGAAAAAAAAAAAAGGACAGGAGTCTGTGTATCTCATTTTTACTTAACTGTTACAGCTCTCCCAGTACTACTGCTCATGATATTATAGGATTTTTAAAGGCAGCTTTAGATCAGTATTACCTTAAAATGTAAAGAGCAAGACGTCCCTTGAAAATTATCTTCTAATTATCCCAAGTTCAAAAGTTATACATCACCTTTAGTTATGCTCACAGAATTACATAATGGCCATTAGGATATATAATTTTTAATTTACTAAAATCCCTAAGTTCTATACTACTTTACTATCAAGCTACTTAAGTATCAAAGAAAACCCAGGTGATATTTTATCAGTAACACTGCTTTTATACAAATAATTCTGTATAACACACCTACGCATATATACCAATATAGACATAAATCTATATGGATACACAAACACATGGTTGTTCATGCAATATGAGTAGGTAACTATGTACATATACATATGTATATAATATTCAATTCTGTATGGATTTTTGTCAGATAGTGCCACTGATTTGTAACCTTAAACTTCCAAATAATTCTAAGATCATAACATAGACAACAATCTTATACAAAAGACTCAGAGGGAACAGCCCACATTTGGAATCACTGGCAATTCTCATAGTTGCCTGGCTTGGATGATACATTTTATGCCAGATGCTGAAATGGAAAGTGTAGGTGTCCTTGTAAACTATAAATCAGAGTTATCCAAGATAGATGGTACTACTGGGAAGATTTTATTGCTTTAAGGATTCAAAGGTCAAAAGTGTAAAAGACACTTCAAAATGATTTTATTTCCAGTCTAGCCTCTAAATTTGGATAAGTAAAAATAAAAATGTGTCTGCAAATGTAAAAAACAACCACATCAAAAAGGTGAACAAGATTTATAAGTTCTAATATTTGGAGATAATAATTATCTTTAAAACACTGTTAATATTTTAGTTAATATATCAAAGCCTGTGGTATGCAGAACTGTAGGACAAACTTCACCCCCCAAAATCCCCAAGTTCTATATATAATTCCCTCCCTTTATGTGTAAGTTGGGTTGTGAATATGATGAATTATCATTCCTCTATCATGTTGTCTTATATGGCAGGAAGGATTTTGCTGATGTAATTAAGGCTCCAAATCAGCTGCTTTTGGGTTAACCAAAAAGGAGATTATCCTGGGTAGGCGTGGCCTAACCTGGTAAACCCTTCAAAAAAGTTAAGAGATTCAAAGCCAGAGAGACTTGACCACTGGCCTCAAGGTAACAAACTGCCAGGCTATGGAGAGGGCCATGTGGCAGGGAACAGCAGGAGACCTCTAGGACCCAAGGATTGTCCCCAGCTGATAACCACAAAGACAGTAGGGACTTAACTCATGTAACTGCAAGGAACTGAATGCTTCTAGCCAACCAGCAAACAAGGAAGAAAACCGTATCCTCAGATGAAATCACAGCCCCAGCTGGCACCTTCATTTTAGTCTTCTAAGAGCTTGAGCAGAGAACCCACTAACTAGTATGTGAACTCACTGACCCATACAAACGGTGAGATAATAAATTTGTGTTGTTTTAAGTTGTGAACTTTGTGATAGTTAGCAATAAAAGAAAAATACAACGTGCATTTCTAAACACAATAAAAAATCAACATATAAAATTAACTTTATGTATAAAGGAAAGGAGTCTTAAGGTTTCTCCAAATTTAAAGGGAATGCCATACAAGGGGTAACAATGCAGAAAATACAAGTTGCATATTAAAGAAGACGGCATATATCTAAATATATTAAGAAAAGATACCCTAGATCAGGAACAAGACAAAGATGCCCACTCTCACCACTCCTATTCAACATCGTAGAAGTCCTGGCCAGAGCAATCAGACAAGAGAAAGAAATAAAAGGTATCAGAATTGGAAAGGAAGAAGGAAGAAGTAAAATTGTCTCTATTTGTAGATGATATGATTTTATATACACAGAAAATCCTAAAGACACAACCAAAAAAACATTAATTCTAATCAATGAATTCAGTAAAGTTACAGGAAACAAAATTAATGTAGAAAAATCAATACTGTTTCTATATACTAACAATAAGTTATCTGAAAAAGAAATAAAGAAAATGATCCTATAGCACCAAAACCAATAAAATACTTAGGAACAAACTTAATCAAGGAGTTTTCTACTCTAAAAATGGTAAGACATTGATGAAAGAAATCAAAGGAAGCACTAAAACAAATGGAAAAGTATCCTGTGTTCAGAGTGGGAAGAATTTTAAATTGTTAAAATGTCAATACTACCATAAGCCATCTAGAGATTCAAGGCAATCCCTATCAGGATTCCAATGGCATTTTTTTTATGGAAGTAGAAAAAATAATTCTAAAACTTGTATAGAACCACAAAAGACCCCAAATAGCAAAAGCCAAAGCAATCCTAAGAAAGAATAACAAAGTGGCAGAGGCATCATACTTCTTGATTTCAAGCTATACTATAAAGCTATAGTAATCAAAACAGTATGGTAATCTGCATTGGTGGTATAGTGGTGAGCATAGCAGCCTTCCAAAACAGTATGGTACTGTCATAAAAACAAACAGATCAATGAAGCAGAATTGACAGCCCAGAAATAAACCCAAGCATGTACAGTCAACTAAATACTGGACAAGGGAGCTAAAAATACTCAATGGAGAAAAAATAGTCAGTCTCCTCAATAAACGGTGCTGAGAAAAGCGGATATTCACATGTAAAAGAATGAAACTAGAATGAAACCATTAAAACCATGAAACTCCTAAAAAAGAAAAAAAATAGGAACAAACCTTGACATGGGTCTTGACAGCAATTGTTCTGACACCTAAAGCGTAAGCAGCAACAACAAAATAAACAAGGGTCACCATATTAAACTAAAAAGCTTCAGAAGAAATGATCAACAAAGCAAAAAGGCAACCTATGGAATGGGAAAAAAAAAACTGCAAACCATACATCTGATAAGGCATTAATATCCAAAATATATAAAGAATATATCTCAATAGCAAATACTAATAATAATAACAATAATAATAATGATGCAATTAAAAAATGGGCAAAGACCTAAATAGACATTTTCCAAAGAAAATACATGAATGGCCAACAGGTACATGAAAAGATGCTCAACAACACTAGTCATTAGAGAAATGCAAATCAAAATCACAATGAGATATTGCCTCATGCCTGTCAGAATGGCCATCATCAAAAAAACAAAAGATAACAAATGCTGGCATGGAACTCTTGTACAGTGTCGGTGGGACTGTAAACTGGTACAACCACTATGGAAAACAGTAAGGAGGATCCCTAAAAAATTAAAAATGGGACTACCATATGATCCAGCAATTCCACTTCCAGGAATATATCCACAAGAAATGAAAACACTAGCTCAAAAAAATATCTGGCACCCCTATGTTCACAGCAGCATTATTTACAATACCCAAGACATGGAAACCACATAAATGACCACTGACAGATGAATGGAAAAAAGAAGTTGTCGTGTATATATATATATACACACACACACACACAATAGAACATTATTCAGCCATTAAAAAAAAAAAAAAAAAAAAACAAGGAAAACCTGTCATTTGCAATAACAGGGATAAACTTTGAGGGCATTATAAGCTAGACAGAGAAAGGCAAACGTTGTGTTGTATAATTTTACTTATATGTGGAATTTAACACACACACACAGACTCATAAAAAAAAGGTCAGATTTGTGGTCTCCAGAGACAGAGGGTGGGCAGAGGGGGGATTGGAGGAAGGTGGTCAGAGGTTACAACATAAATAAGTACTAGGATGGAATGTACAACATGATGACTCCAAATAATACTACTGAATGGAAAGTTGTTATAAGAGTAAATCCTAAGAGTTGTCATCATAAGACTTTTTATTGTATCTTTGAGATGACAGACACTAAACTTATTGTGGTAATCATTTCACAATATAACCATAATACTGTTCACCTTACACTTACAGTAATGTGTGTTAATTATATCTCAATAAAACTGGGGGGAAAAAAGAGCCTTACCTTATTATTTGGAATTGTGCCAAACTCTTGACACAAAATAGATATCCATTTAAATCAGTAATCCATATTTCACTAAAAAAAGTTTCCAAGTATAATGTTGACCTACTTTTTAGCCAGTGTGCTGTGTATGAAAATCTTTTGGCAGATAGCAAACTTCTACGCTTCCCCCTAAGAGATTTATTACATTGGGTTATATTGTATTTTATTGACATTTTAGCAGAATAAAGGTTTTAACAAATATAACGTTAAAGATATGCACTTTTTTCTTTTGTCTCAAACTGACTTTTTAAGAGGTAATTATAAATATAAGAAATTGTAAATAGTTCAATGAATAAACTATACGTTAGAAAAATGGGCTATGAATGAGAGATGTTGGCAGGGATGCAGAGAAAGGGGAACCCTCCTACACTGTTGGTGGGAATGCAAGCTGGTGCAGCCACTCTGGAAAACAGTATGGAGGTTCCTCAAAAAGTTGAAAATAGAGCTACCATATGATCCAGCAATTGCACTACTGGGTATTTACCCCAAAGATACAAATGTAGGGATCCGAAGGGGTACATGCACCCCGATGTTTACAGCAGCAATGTCCACAATAGCCAAACTGTGGAAAGAGCCAAGATGTCCATCGACAGATGAATGGATAAAGAAGATGTGGTAGATAAATACAATGGAATATTATGCAGCCATCAAAAGGAATGAGATCTTGCCATTTGCAACGACATGGATGGAACTGGAGGGTATTATGCTGAGCGAAATAAGTCAATCAGAGAAAGACATATATCATATGACCTCGCTGATATGAGGAATTCTTAATCTCAGGAAACAAAGTGAGGGTTGCTGGAGTGGTGGGGGGTGGGAGGGATGGGGTGGCTGGGTGATAGACATTGGGGAGGGTATGTGCTATGGTGAGCGCTGTGAATTGTGTAAGACTGTTGAATCACAGACCTGTACCTCTGAAACAAATAATACATTATATGTTTAAAAAAAAAGAAGAAGAAGAAGATAGCAGGAGGGGAAGAATGAAGGGGGGGAATCAGAGGGGGAGACGAACCATGAGAGACTATGGACTCTGAGAAACAAACTGAGGGTTCTAGAGGGAAGGGGGGTGGGGGGATGGGTTAGCCTGGTGATGGGTATTAAAGAGGGCACGTTCTGCATGGAGCACTGGGTGTTATACGCAAACAATGAATCATGGAACACTACATCAAAAACTAATGATGTAATGTATGGTGACTAACATAACATAATAAAAAAAAGAATAAAAATTAAAAAAGAAAATAAAATAAAAAAGAAAAATGGGCTATGAAAATTTTAAATACATTTTAGCAATATTTCTATTGATACCTAAAAAAAAGAAAACAAAGCTTTTGTTTATACCTTTCTGAGATTTGTCTCTCGTCTTCTCTACACTAAGTCTAAGTCTCTATCACCAAATTTGTTTCTTGATGTTCAAAGAGTGAAATAAACAGTATTAATAAGGCATACTGCAAAATGGAGCATCTATTGGTCCAATTTGGGGTATGATAAAGAAAATACGAAGTATATAAATCACAACTTGATAAACTGAAATCTGTTTTTTAAGAGTCTATTTTCCTTTAAAATTCTGATTTCTGATGATAAAGAAATAGATGATGAAAAATTCTAGATTTCCTTTTATCCTAAAACTCATCTGGGAAGTATTTCATCTGACCACAGCCTCAGGTATTCCTTTGTCACTAATTAGAGAAATACTGAATATTTCAACTATAAATTGCTTAATTATATTTGTCAGCTTGCTCTAAACCAATTAATTATTTACTTGTAAAAATCTTTGATGCAATGCTATCCAGAGGTTCATTTCTGGAATACAGACCAGGAGCTATATTTTCTCTTCTACCCCAATTAAGCTGAAGACTTGAGACAGTGAAATATACTGTTGTGATGCATTATGATTTACAATATTACTCACTATAAAGAAATGAATCATTTTCTTACAATTCAAGTATCTACTGCTGTCCTTTATAAAGCATTAAGTCACCGTCATGTTCCTTCATAAAAGAAGTTCCTATGACTTTTTTCTTAATGTAGTCTCTTTTATAAAGAACAGCTTATAGCACAAATAAGAATGTTTAGAAAAGAATTTTTGAATTTCTTGGGGAAAAAAATACCCTTCCTGTATCAGCTCAGAACACCATCTTCTGTCTCGCCAGCATACCACTCAATATCTTAGCAACTCCCCGTAAGACCAGAATGAAACTGCAAGAAACAACCACCCATATTCACCTACTGGTCCCTGGAACAGAGAACCATAGCAGAGGTAAAAAGAATCAACCTGGAATTAAGGAAGGAAGGAAGGAAGGGAGGGAGGGAGGGAGGGAGGGAGGGAGGAAGGAGATAATCACCTTTTATGCACTCATTGACCACATGTTTATTAATAGAGCTACTACTATGAGCCAGGCACCTCCCTAGAAACTGAAGGTGTCTACACCTTCTACAGCAGATATCTGTTGAGCATCTACTCTGTGCGGCCCACTGTCCTAAGCACTAGGGATTTGTGAGGTGACAAAACAAACTAAGATTTCTCCCTCTGAGATCTTATATTCTGCATCACACAGGTTTAGTAAATCTTGGCAAACATCTTTACCATCAACAGGAAACTTAAGAAGGATTTAAAAAGAGGTCTTTCTTTTCTTTTTTTTTTCCTCCTTTCTCACCTCTCTTGAAAAGACTGATAGAGAAACAGGTGCTGGAAGGTTAGTTTAAAATCTCCCGTTCTCTAGGTGAGAGATGATGGTACTTCACACTACAGGGAGAGAAATGGAAACAGAGCTGGGTGGAATATTTGAAAGTCATTTAAGAGAAAAATAAACTGAACTTGGTGACAGACTGAAGTGGGAGGTAAGGAGAGAGAAGTGTCAAAGAAAAGTCCTGGGCTCCAGCGTGCACGACTGGGCAGACAGGTGCTGAACTCTGAGTTAGGAAATGTGGGAGAAAGGTAGTCTGGGGAAGATAATGAATTTCTTTACAGGGGTGTTGAGCTAACCTGAATTCAGAATTAGAAGACAGCTCCAGACTAAAGATAAAACATTAGAAAACAAGCATACTGAAAGTAACTGAATCTACGGGCATGAATGACATCAACTACAAAGAGAGTATAAAGCAAAAAGGAAAAAAAAAAGCCAGGAACACAACTTTTAAAACTCCATCATGAAGGGCTAAGACAAAAGAATGACTCAGTTAAGAAGAATCAGAGCGTCCGGAGAGACAGGAAGGAAACAAGGCACGATGGGACTCAACAAACCAGTGGAGGAGTATTTTAAGAAGGAGGGTATGAAAAGCAAAGCCAAATGCAGCTGAGAGATCAAGTGGAGTGAGCACTGGATGAAGCCCCCTGGATTTAATGATAGAGGTCATTCAAGAGCCATTTCTTGTGGTTTTGGGAACAGGGTCAGGAGTGAGTGAGTGTCTGCAAAGAAAAAACAGAACCGGGACAGTAAGAAGGAAAAGGCAGGTGGGGGTGCAAGACTTAAGTCAGGAGGGTCTTCTTTCATCCCCTTACCTAAAACAGAAACACCCCTCTCTCCTCATTGTCCTTCTTTATTTATTATAAAGACATACATAAATGTAACCAGATATAAAAATAGTCTACTCATGTGAAACTTCTTAGTCAAACTTTCTTTTATGGACACTGGAATAACTTTCTGTTATGGCCATTATGCTGAGACTATTCTAAGATCTATAAGTTTGACAATATAACTTTCCACCTTTAGGAGGGCTCCAAGAGGATCTGGGAAATCTGACCCAGAATCTTGTATATCTTGATGAGGTTGACTAAGGGTACCTACAATAAAGGATAGGATCATTAAAGGCTTATACAATAATGTCTACTAGATAGGAAGGAAGAATGATATTACCAATTCTCTAAAGAACTACTTCAGTTCTATCTAAGTACAATGAATTGCTCTATAAACATATAATTTACTAGCAATCACTTTTAAAAACTTTTAAAAAGTTTCCTAAGTAATCTTTTACATGATAGATACCTTCAAATTTTAGTCAGAAGCCCTAAGGATACTTTGAGAGTATAGTTATCAATCTATAACAGTACATTACTATTCATTACCAAACAGAATCTGTTGTTCTGAATGGATCTTACTATATCTACTGGGTCAGTTGATAAAAAAAATTCCTTGAGGGGCGCCTGGGTGGCTCAGTCGTTAAGCGTCTGCCTTCAGCTCGGGTCATGATCCCAGTGTCCTGGGATCGAGCCCCACATCGGACTCCCTGCTCCGCGGAGAGCCTGCTTCTCCTCCCACTCCCCCTTCTTGTGTTTCCTCTCTCGCTGTCTCTCTCTCTGTTAAATAAATAAATAAAATCTTTAAAAAAAAAAAAAAAAATTCCTTGAAAATGTCAACGGATGGCAAGAGCCATTTAAATAAGGGAGCTGAGTTAATCACCACAATAAATATAAAAACACAGACAAATTTTTCCTCCCCCACTGGTCTAAGAAATCCGAATCTGCTAAAGATGCAGATCACAGGGCTTCTTCTATAAAGCACTCTGATCTTGCTCTAGTTTTCTCAAGTGGTGAAAGGACAGGAGTATTCTTCCAAGGCAAATGTTATGGGCTCAGGCATGCCTTGGCAATGGGCTAGGGACAGCAACGTCTAGGTGTGGAGGAACAGTAGCAAAGAAAGAAAACTAGACTGGAAAAGAGCAAAAAACTCTAGAAGAGAATCAAAACCCCAAATCATCAACCTCTCAATCAGGGGCAAGACTTGATAACTGAAACTGTTTTTTATCTGCCTTCAGCTGGTATTTGCCCAATGAAGATTTGCTTTCTTTGCTTCCTACTATAAGTTTTAAACAACTCTTGCACTTAAAGTTTAAGCCAAGAATTGTATATTAGTTGTCTCTCTTATAAAGACAATTTACATTGGCTTTTATGTCTCATCTTGATGGTTATTTTATAAATTTTGCATTTGTGTGTTTGCATTTCTTTTTAAAATTAAAACCACAAATTTTTTATTTATTATTATTATTATTTTATTTTTTTTTTTTTTTAGTGTTCATTAATTTGCAAAGACGGTACTAGTGTTGGGAAGTCCCTAAAACAGACAATCAGATAACGGATTAGAAGTGAGTCACTCTCATCATGGGACTTTAAACAGAGTCAGCTCGATAGCATTCTGTGATAATAAAAATATTACCTCCCTGTCATGTAGTATTTTTATAATTTAGCAAGCAATCTTAAAACTGCCTCCGTCTTATGGATGAGGCAACTAAGACTAACAGAAGTTAAGTGGCAGGAGAGCTGACCCGCTGACACCAGGCTCGCACCAGAGGGCAGGGTTCCTAGCTACTGCCAGAGAACCAGTGAGCACCTTGATCAGAAAATCTGTGAAGGCTTAGTGATGGAAGACAAAGTGTGTATGCACCAACATCTCTCTCGGCAGAAGGTCAAGGGTTTTCATCTGACTTTTCAAAGGAGTTCTGTGATATAAAAATCTTTAAGTGCCACTAAAGGAAAACACATGAAATTTTGCATCAGATAAACTCTAATTTCAAACATCAGTTCTTCTATTTACTAGTAATGATGGTTATCTTCTCTAAGTGTCAAATTTAGCCCCAGAATCCTTTTAAACAGTAAATATGGTAATGTATATAGCATCTAACGTTGTTTTTAAGAACGCCTTACAATAATTCCATGTAGCAGAGATGACTAGTTGTGCTCCTGTATCTGTTGAGAGACTGAATTTACAGACAATGCCCAGATCATATAAAAACAGAACTTTGATCCACAACCTTCAGCAACCTGACCAGAAAACCAAATTTTTATCCATAACAAACGACCCAGGACGCCAGCCCACCATGTCTGGTGTGCAGGAAGCCAGATTGCCATTTCTAGCAACAATCTAAGAAGCTAAGCAATAACTCTGTATCAATCAGCCCCAAATGCCCAGGACTTGATGAATACCCAACAGCTTCCCTAATTGGTCCAACTTAGGACCAATCAGAAAAAGCCAGGTGAGATGCCCCACTTCTAAGTAGCTCATGTAAAGCTTCTTCGTCCCAACAGCCTCGAATCAGGTCATACCTAAAGGCTTATTTTTCCCATCATAAAGATTTCCTATTCCTCTGCCTGCCTGTGAATCTCTGTCAAAATGTTAATGACAATGCTTGACTCCCTTGCTGTAGGAAGCTCAGAGTAAAGAGCCTTGCTTTTCTCATTTAGTTGGTCTTCACTGATTTCCACCCTGTTCAACATGTCTTCCTGAGTAACAGAAGTTCAGCTGGCACATGACCAGCCAAATGAAGACTATATATTCCAGCCTCCCTTGCAGCTACACATGTTCATAAGACTAAATTCTGGCCGAAGTGATGAAGCTAAGAATGTTGTGTGGCAGTATCCAGGAACATGCCTCAAGATACAGCCACCAAGTGCCCTCTGTCCCTTCCTGCCTCAGAGAGGTGACTTGATCAGCTGCAAATAGGCTTGGTTTCTGAGAATTTGATAGATCAGAGCTGCCATATCAGCTCCAGAATTTTATGTAACAGAGAAATATAATTAGTAACAATAATAATATATCAGTAGCTTCCATTTGTATAGCCTTATTATGTGTGAGACAGGTCTTAGGTCTTAATAAATGTCAAATAATTAATCATTTACAACAATCCTATGAAGTAGGTTCTATTATTATTTTGTTTTTGAGAAACTGTCATACACAGAAGTAACCTGTCTAAGGACAAGCAGTTTTTAGAACACTCTAATTTGGGGGTTTCTATAACTTGTAGCTGAACTTAAACCCAATTAATATGCTGTTGGAAAAGAAAGTTAAATAAACTTTAAAGTGGTTGAATTAGGGTTTGATGTGCAAGGTCTGAATGCAAAGCCCACTTTATTCTTTGATGAATCCCTCCCAGGAACAGGTCAGGATTCTCTAGAATCTCTTTCTGTCCCCCTCTGCCTGATGTCCAGAGATACAGGATCAAGGGTGGTCTGCTCAGAAAAATCAAGTTGCAAAATTTGAACTTCAGCTTATAGAAGACAAATCTGTTGGTCTATTTCCAAGTTGGTTTCAGAGTGTCCACACATCTCAGCTGAACAGAGTGAGCTTTACCAGGTAAACCAGTTTCATAATCATAATTATCACTACTGTCTATCATTCATTACATATCTACCATATTTTAAAGCATTTCACCGAGGTCTTTAAAATATCTAATATACCTACATGTTTAAAGAGCAATTCTATCAGAAAAAAATAAATACTTAGTTTAAAAAAAGCAAAACAAAACCTTACCTTTATCATTCTGGACAGATCACCAGCATCAGCTAATTCCAAAACTATGTTAAGTTCATTATCTTCAATGAATGATGCATAATATTTAATTACATTTGGATGGTTGAGTTGCTGATGGAAAAAAACACACACACACACACACAAATACAGACACCAGAAAGTTTTCTTATTGTAAATTCCCAGGAATCACTTACAGTTTCTTAACTTAAAAATAAACTTAGTTACTGCGTTTCATTTTTAAGTTACAGAAATCTTAACATGACAGTGTATTTTTCTTTAGTGAATTTTAAAACAAGTATTGAAATACCAGATACCAATTAATTTTATTTTAATACTCTCTATTAGAAATAGAGTAAATTACACAGTTATATTTTTTTGAAGTATGTATTGCTATGTCCAATAAATATATTAACATAAATGAATGGCAGAATTACAGCACCAATTGCTAAAAATTATATCCTTCAAAATGGGAACTGTCATTAAGGGCACTCAATGGTAAATAAAGTATTCCTTTTACTCCTATTTTGAAGGTGGCCTGATCCTCATATAACTGCAGCCAGTGGTTTAAAACAAAACAAAATGAAAGGACATATTTTACCTACACATATATTCTACCTAAACATAGCTTTTACATCAAATATTATAAAACATACTGAGTTTACCTATGGGGTTGATGCGTTAAGTGATCCTAAGAAAAATTTCACCTTATAGAAATATATGCATCAGTCTCTACACACTGACAATCCTTTTGTACAATTTGCTTTCTGTTCAATCTTTAAACAAGTTAACATAAGACAAATAGTTTCTCAAAGAAAATTATTCAAGAATTCTCCCAGAGGGTATATACATGATTTTCTTCTTTTCTTTCTACTTACAGGTTTTTCTTCTACATCTTCTATGATAATATATTATTTCTCTAATAGCTATTTATATATATTTTTAAAGCAGTTACTTCATGGCCCAGGAAATAACTACAACTAACAGAACAGATGGAAAGCATGGTTCACTTTGATCTTACTCTTATCTTTTTTTGATAAATTGGATTCATTTTAGGCACAAACAAAAATGTATGGCATATAAAATATCTAAGTCTTATCTAACAGTTAAAAATATAACATAAGCTACAGCACTCCTCAAAGGAAATTTTACTAGAATAAAAGCAGTGCAGAGATAACTGAAATTTCAGTCATATTCTTTGAGTGGATGAAAAACCGAAAAGCTAATTTTGACATACTCTTTACATCAGCCTTTCTAAATCTGGAAAAAAGATACAGAAATAATATAAAAAGCATGTGCCCATTTGGATCAGTCCACATTCTCAATATATTACATCTTGAGATAATACTAATATTCATTTATGTTACTTAAGCTTTAGAATATGTCTAATTGGGACAGTCAAGAAAAAATTTCTTCAATGTTCTTTGCCAATTTTATCTATTTCCTAGTTTGAAAGGCAGGGGAGGGGAGCTAATCCTACCAAATGACCTGATTAAATTATTTTACAATGAATTCAAAAAATAACTACATTCTTCCATATACTGAGATACATATTTGTATAATGTTGCTTAAAACCAGTCTGACAGGGGCGCCTGGGTGGCTCAGTCGTTAAGCGTCTGCTTTTGGCTCAGGTCATGATCCCAGGGTCCTGGGATCGAGCCCCGCATCGGGCTCCCTGCTCGGCGGGAGGCCTGCTTCTCCCTCTCCCACTCCCCCTGCTTGTGTTCCCTCTCTCGCTGTGTCTCTGTCTGTCAAAAAATAAATAAAAATCTTTAAAAAAAAAAAAACCAGTGTGACATAAGTTTTAAAAATCTTTTTGCTTGTAAGTGTAATATTTTCATAAATCACTTTTATCAACATGCTCATCTATATTCAAAATAGTCAATAGTTCATTTATTTACCTTAAGGAGATCTATTTCTTTGATACAATCAGCACGTGCTTTGGCATCCATTAAATCAAATATCTAAAAAGAGAATCCAAAATTACTTAATAAAATAATAATCTATGGTTCAAGACACCATGTAAATGCATTATAATAGTTTACAAATAGTTACACACATACTAAGAAATTTTCTTCTCAATTAGCTTTTTAGGAGCTATGAAGAACTATAGGTATTTTATCTCATGTTACCTCTAGAGTTGACATTTTTCCTTCCAAAGGCAGTCAGTATTAAAAATGAGAAAAGAGGGACTCCTGGGTGGCTCAGTAAGTTAAATGTCTGCCTTCAGCTCAGGTCATGATCTAGGGGTCCTGGGATCGAGCTCTGGGTTGGGCTCCCTGCTCAGTGAGAAGCCTGCTTCTCCCTCTCCCTCTGCCCCTACCCCTACTCCTGCTTTTTCTCTCTCAAATAAATAAATAAAATCTTTTTAAAAAATGAGAAGAGAGAACTGCTAGATATTTCAAGTCTTAGGTTCAAATGAAACAGAATGGATACTGTGGTCATAATATAATAAAATGAGAGTTAATACATATTTAACAATTAATATGTGCTAAACATATTGCATTAACTACCTCATTTAATTGTCATTTAATCCTTAGGAAGACAACAACATTAGTATTCCCATTTTACAGATGAGACAAAGCAGGTTTAGAAAGCTTAAGAAACTGACAAAAGTTCACACAGCTAATTAATGGAGCAGCCAGAATTCATTCTCAGAGTTATCCAACTATATCCCAAGCTCTGAACCATTATCTATACAATCAAATCATGTCTAAAAGGTCTAATGTACACCTTGACAGGGATGATAGCACTTCAAGGAGATAAAAACTGGTTCTTTGGAAAGAGGAGAGAGAGTCTCACCCTTATTAAGGATAAAGCACAGATACACATACAACATATAAACAGATATAGTCTTATCTGTGGAATTAAAATTTCATAAGGGAGTGGGGTAATTAGGAAAAAAATATCTAAGAAGGTTCCTTAGGGTGATAATGAAGAAAAGGTTGAGAAATATTGGTCTAATGTGAAAAATATTAAAAAAAAAAAGATAATGTAATCAAAAGGATATTTAGGATGTCTCTGAAAACAATTCAATGTATAGAAAATAAACAATAAATAAAAAATCAATATGCTAAATATTATAGAAAATATCTAGATAAGTCACTACTATGAACTGATTAAAACCCTAGTCACACAACTTTAATGACATTTATAGTCATCAATTCACCAAGTCTTCCTGATTCAGACAGCCAATATGTTCCAGGAAAAGTAGCTGTGTAACTTGAAAGGAGGGCATGATCCAAGTCTTTTTGACTCGAGAAGAAATTACTGAACACCCACCAGAGGGTGTAGCCTCTTTACATACAGATGTTGCTATAATCTTCCCCATATTCTTATAAAGTAGGTAGTACTGGCTCCAATTTAGAATGAGGACTCAGGCTCAGAGAAGCTAAACATATGCTTATGGTCATAAAATTAGTAAGTGACAGAACAAAGACTTGGATCCAGATCATTCTAGCTCCAGAGTCTGCATTTTCTTCAATGTCCCAGGCTGTTGTGAAGTCTAACACATATACAACTAGCTAATAAGTACTAAGATACATGTATGCACAAAGTGCAGTATGAGAAATCTAAAGAAGGAATCCCCATGTGAGGAGTGGGTAAAGCTGAACTTTGAAGAAATTGTAAAATCTTCTAGCCAGAAACAACAGATACCTAAGGCATAAAAGGAAATACAGAATATGGGGATATAATTACAATCTGTAATATGCAACTTTTGCTCGACAACATTCTTAATATCCAAACATAGATGTAGTTCTAATCTTCCCCTTATTAAAAAAAATAAGAAAAGTATAAATAAAATTTTTAAACAAAAAAAATCCACTAACTCACTTCCTTAAAGAACTTTAGCTTAAAAAAAAAAAAAAAAAGAATTTTAGCGTTTGCTCACTCCCTTCCATTTCTTGTACAAATGTATGTGTGTCAGAAAGTGAAAATAGCAGCAGGGTGCAATATGGTATATGCATTTTCACCTAACACTACAGCAAAATACTCCTCCTATTTCTATGCAGTCTTCAACTTTATTTTATTTATTTAATTTTCTAATGAAAATTTTGAGTATCATTTGTTTTTCAAGTTTTAATGTGAAACAGCTGAGAACTGCATAATGTTAAGATTTGAAAAAAAATACAGAATCCTATCCTATTTAATGGGCTTAAAAAAAAAAAAAAAGATTTATTTATTTGAGAGAGAGAGAGAGTACATGGGTATGTGCAAAAGGGGGGGAGGGGCAGAAGGAGAGAGAGAATCTCAAGCAGACTCCCAGCTGAACATGGAACCTGATGCAGGGCTCGATCCCAAGACCCCGAGATCACGACCTAAGCCGAAACCAAGAGTTGGACCCACACTCAACTAAGCCACCCAGGCGCCACTCCCTCTACTGGTTTACCAAGAGAGTGAGATAAACAAGGTGGCATCAAATTTCCTCCCACTTCATTCAAATACTAGAAAAGGAAATGTGTGTGCTAGTACATGTATTAGAGAGTGTGGCTTCACTTTTTCCCATTAGTAGTACTTCTAACCAATTTGACCATAATCAACTTGCATTGACTACTATGATTTCAGAACAGAATGAGGAAGGAAGGAAAGGAAAGAAGGAAAGAAAGGAAGAAAGAAAGAAAGGGCTATGAGTGACAAATCACTATCACAAATGTTACATAAAATATCTACTAAGAAATTTTTTGCAAACAGCAAGCCCTCATATATATCAAACTTTGGTAATATATTAGCTACAAATGGATACTAATTGTAGGGGTAAAAAACAGAAGAACAGCAATGACCAGCACTAAAGCACAAACAGTGTAACACTATCTACTGAAGGAAAAACCTCATGTAAACACAAACCTCTTCAAGAGCATCACAGTTTTATTCTATACGGAGATGATTAACATAAATAACATAACTTGTTCATGTTCTTGCTTTCTTTTATTCATAAAACCACGCTGTCAACTTGTTAATAGATTTTGTTATAGATACAAATAAGAAAACAAGCTTGCATGCTGTCAGATGCAGAATGAAGAATGGAACACAGAACACGAACACACAATCTAATAAGTACTGCTTGTACAAAGTGATGTGAGAACCTCAACAAGGTGGAGTATGGCTGGCAGGGATTATATATGCAGACTTTATATATGCAGGAAAGTATAATACACTTCAGAAAGATTTCTTACAGAAATAAGTAAAATCAAAAGATCATTACTTTAAAGGAGTAAGTCTTACACCTAGCAATTTCATATAGAAAAGCCACTCATTCCCCAAATTGCCAAATGATGCTGGAAAAATTGACGTTACTAATGTAATATGTTAAATAATAACAAATATTAATGTAAACAAAATTTTGAGCTTGATATTAGTTACAGTTATGAAATACACACACACACACACAATTTATGCTTAAAAATCAAAGTGGCAAGAGAAATAACAGATTCCCTCCAACTCATGAATGTTGATGCTATTCTCAGGACCTACTAGTCACAATGGACTTGAGATAATTCAAAGAAATGCAGGGAAGTACAAAATTTTAAATGTCTTTCACCTTGAAGGAATTCCTGAAAACTTTTTAAGGAGAAAAAGAAAGGATAATTCTGGTACTAGTGACTAAAATGAAGAAAATCACAAACTTGGAGACATGTATAAATTTAATCTCCCAATAATCAATGTCTCTATGATGGGGAAAATATTTAAAAAGCAAAAGCTAGTGAATGAGATGAGAAAAAGATGTGTACAAGAGCTTTAGGAAACCCTAACTAGACACAAAATACTAAGATAGAAGTGTGCTCCATAGAAATCATGAATTTCCGGGGTGCCCGGGTGGCTCAGTTGGTTAAGCGTCTGCCTTCAGCTCAGGTCATGATCCCAGGGTCCTGGGACCAAGCCCTGCATTAGGTTCCTTGCTCAGCAGGGAGTCAGCTTCTGCTTCTCCCTCTGCTCCCCATGCTCATACTCTCACTCTTTTGCTCGTGCTTTCTCTCTCGAATAAATAAATAAAATCTTTTTTAAAAAATCTAACTCAAGTAATTTAGTATTACAAATTAACTTTTATTTTTAACTGAATTCTCAGTAATAGCAAAATCTCTCCTTTGTTACCGAGAGATAAGTACTGCTGGCACATTTGAGGCAAAACTAAATTCTGAACCAAATACATTTATAAATACATTTAATTTGGAATTCAGCAGTACCTTATCTTTTGTTCTTAGCGAGCAAGTTAAGACAAAATAAAAACTGGATCTTTAGATTAAATCATTCCCAGACACAGATTCAAGACTGATTTCATGAGCAAGAAAAGACAACACATAAGGAAAAAAAAATTTGGATTTTGTAAAAATATTTTTCTTAGAATATTTACAAGCTTATCTTCAGAAGGCATCTTTCTGGGCTCTACCAAAGTTTCTTTGGGTTTTTAACCTTACTGTGTACTTGGTAAGAGCAAAGTTAATAACAGCATTTAGGCAAGTGTTGGCTAATAAGTTCTTGGTACTTTCTGAATCATTTTAAAAGTTAAAGTTCCTTTAAGGAAATGTCCTTGAAAAGGCATAGGTCAGTCTGTTAGAAGAAAAAAAACACTTAAAATGTAGAAATGATAGTACTTAAAAATGTATACTAGAAAGTGTGAGATGAAAATCTTAACCAAATTATCTCCTGGGCCTCCCCAGCTTTATAGAGCCTGAATAAATGAACTGAGCAACTTGTCCCTAAATTGAGTCCCTGTATTCCATGTGACAAACCTCAGTCCCCCCTGGATTATGCCATTCTTCATCCCAGTGTTCTTGCCCCTCTTGACCCGGTGCCCAAATGATGCTTTCATCCCTTTATTCCAACTGACCAATGCCTGGAGAGACGGTCCCCTAACCATTGTTGGAGTGAGGGGAGAGGAGCTTTAAAAAATGTTTTTGCTATCAGCCTGCAAATTTCTGGTTCTCCTACTTGCTGACTGGTAGGCAGACTTTCCCTTACAGAGCCTCTCTCTTTTATTTGAAGGGATAGAGGATGGGTGAGGGGGGTGGAAAATCCATAGCAGAAGGGCTGTGATATCTTCTAGATATAAATCACAATCACTGAAAGAGTTACGTCCAAATAACTAAAGTCTCTACCACCAGCACTTCTACTGACTAAATCCAGAGGCACTCTAAAGGGTGGAAAGATTGGGCTGGAGTGGGCTGGGGGGCAAAACTTAAGCAAGGTGAGTACAGGAAAGTTCTACATGAGTGCCAGAAACCTTGCTCCCTTTACAACGCCAAGGCCTGCAATCTAGCTTCTGTCCGCCTTCCTCTCTTAATAGATCATGTCTGAACTGCAAATGACAAGACAGGCCTCGATTTCTTTCTTGTGGATTCCTTAAGGTCCTGGCAAATGATGGTACGGAGCCAGGTATCAGTGAGTGGCACTCATTATTCTTTAACTTTTAAAAAACTTTTGTTTCCAAGGAAATGCCTTTTAACTCAACAGGCTAGAGGTAATCCGACTTCAAGTACATCAGGGAGCCCTGTTCAATAGGCTTCCCTGTAATTAAAAAAAAGAAAAAAGGAAAAAAATCTCTAAAAATTATCATAGGAAATGCACTTTCGTTCAGATTTTATGAGCGCTTAAAGCTCAGCAAAGCTTAGTCAGGGCTTCTACCGATTAAGAAGCCACCCTACAGAGGTATATTGGAAGCTGTGAGTGAGAATGTAGCTAGAGAGAAGCAAAAGATCCAAAATTAAAACTGTGAGACATAACCCAAAAAGAGTAAGGAAAAGAGGAGTGATTCAAGGGGACGGAAAAGAGAAGCGATTGAAGGCCACAGAAGAGGGATACCAGCGAGGGAGGAGAATCAAGCACATGGAATCCCAGAAAACACAAGAGGCAAGCCTTCAGAAGCTGCAGGCAGGTGCTGACGCAATAGGTTGTATAGTGGGAAAGTCAGATGATGACATCACACGCAGAGATGGGAGGCTGATGTGGGAGAAACGGGCAAATGGTGAAAACGTCTCAAAGGAAAACAGAAAAGGAATACTCCTTCCAGGGCACAGGTAGAGTTAAGAGAAGAAGAATCAGAACAGTTATGTGATTGTGAAAACACAATGGACACAAAGACTGTTTCTGTCAAAGAGGAGATGGCCTTCTCCTTTGAACGTGAATGCATTCTGGTAGAGGCTGAGGCTTCCAGTAGTAGTTTTTAACTTCCACTGTGGACATTATAACCACATATCTGCTGATTTGGGGTTCTTTTTATACTGTGGTTAAAATATATGCAAGTGGGAAGTGTAAGAGAGTACACGTCCAAGCAAACTACAACAAGAACTCCAAGACATACCCTGAACCCTTCTGTGCTATTGGACACGGAACAATGATTACATTTGAATACAGAAATGAAGAAATACACAGTGGAGATTAACCATGACTGGGGATTAGCAACACAGGGAGAGATTCTAAAGTAGAGGCATCTGCATTGCTCAAATCACTGACAAAGGTCCAACGAAGTGAACAACTTTTGAAATCAGACCTTAAATAAGAGGTCTAGAGAATATAGAATAGTGTGTCCCTGGTAATCAAGATGAGGTCAAAGAACAAGTTTCACTAGAAAGAGGGAATAGGAGAAAAAAAAAAGAAAGAAAGATGGAATAGGAGAAAATTGGGAATTTAATCAGAGAGGGAATTTTGAGAGTTTGAGGTAGAATCAGTAAAGTGTAGGGTATGTCCTGATGATGGACTGAGAGAGCTGACTGAGTACCATGGAGTGAGGCATGTGAGAAACTATGAGGCCTGGTCTCAAGAGAGTCAACATGGTACCAAGCAATGGGCAGAGGAAAAATGAGAGCAAGGGGCTAAAAACATTAAAAAAGAAAGAAAGAAAAAGTACTTTAACAGGCAGACAATGGACCAAGATGGGAAGAAAGCATTTAACTTGATGACACTAGTTTCAAAGATGGAGGAATGACAGATGGTTGGGTGTAGAATGTGGTCTGAAGTGGCAGGGAAAGCAAGCCCTAATGAAGATGATTCCACTGTATCGCAAGTCAGGAAGGAGAAGCATGTGACATTGGAGAGGGTTATGAGGAAAGAGTAAATGTCAAAGGAAAAGCAAGATTCATTTAAAGAACAAGAACTAAAGAACTATTTGTGGAAAAAAGGTCACACATACTACCTCTTAAAACCTGCCTCCTATGTGAAAGCTATCATATGACTCTCTTTGCTTTTATACATTCTTTTAGCTTTAATGTTTACAAAGTTTTAGAAATCTCTTATTTTGCAATTTTTGTTTATATTGACAATAATATTATTTATTTAATAGCTAAACATTTTTCAATTAATAATGTTTGGTCTTATTACTGCTGTGTACTGAAGAGGGTGAATCCATGTTCTACAAAACAGTCTGTGCAGTCTTTAAAAAATACATCAGACTTTATCATCACCTGCTTAAGCTCCTCCAATAGCTATTCATTACCCTTAGAACAACATATAACACATAAATAGTGTATAGATCTCTCTTCATGGCCTACAAGCAAAACTCTCAAATTCTGGCTCCTGCCACTCTGGGTAACCCCATGTTACTTCTCTTCCTCACTCCATTTATGGGGGTCACAACAATGTGTTTTTAGTAAATTCTATGTCAATCCTATTGTTCAAGGCTGTTCTCTGTACCTGGAATCCTCTTCTTCCTGCTGTTCAGACGGCTGACTCCTTTTCCTCCACTTCAGCTTAAATTTCACATCTGCAGAGAAGCCTTTGCTATTTTTAAATACTATATCTAAAAAGTCCTCCCCCCACCCCACCCAATCTGTCTCTCTTGTCACATGATAGTCACTTCCTTCTTGGCTATAATTATTGGACTTATTGTCTATTCCCCCCACCAAAAATGTTGAACTCAATTGTTGTATCTCAGTGTCCAGTACACTGTCTGCCACACAGTAGGTCCTCAGTAAATATTAAATGAGCATATCAAAAATCTTCAACAGCATAAATAAAAAGTTACTTCAACTATATTTATTCACTGAGCTTGGCCACTAGAAGAGTTCACCATTTAAAATTTTTAAGATAAACCCACATAATCAAAACTTGTATTAGCATAATAACAACCCTGAGCCACCATAAGATGCTAAAGAAAAAAACAATGTGAAACATCAAAAAAGGACAAAGGACTAAATTATTTCATCGATGTCCTTTGTCTCATTTAAATATTTTAATGTTGATAATCTATTTATTCCATGTGTGGTAATTCATTATAACCCTAAAATGTTGTTAACTAAAATGTCCTATTCTCTAGACCTTCAATAAAACTAAAAATTTTCTCCATTTCTTATATGCCTAAGAAATGCCTAAAATAAAATTGCAAGTACAATAAATAAAATTAAGAAGCTTTCATTTTAAAGATTAAAAGCCTGTGTCTCCTTAACAAACTAACATCAATTACTAAATTATTCTCCAATTAAAAAATATATATATAATGTATAGATTATTCTTACAAGTGCTTCCTACTTTTCATTTGTCCAAATAACTATAAGAAGGTCTAAGGAAAGGAAATCTATAAAGATTAAATAATGAAGCTGACAAAAACTGCAGGATGAATTCAGTAATCACAGTGAACACTGAAATAGAGACCGGATATACAGTTGTAGAGATTATGAATGTGTTCTAATCTGTATGTATTATGGAAGAAGCTATCATGGCTCACAAATTTCTAAATGCATGCAATCCCAATTTCTAATACAGGAATACATGCAGAATCTAGAAACTAAAATCAACATACGTAAAAAAAAGCAAGTTAAACTCAATATACTTTAAAAAGTGATTTTCTTGATGAATGTTTTATTATAATAATCAAATACAAGTAAAGGAATAAACATCAAAGAATATTTGTCCCTTCAGAAAGTTGTTTTGAGATAACCTGTGTATCAAAAGGGTGAATTTGAACAAAATACATTATCACCTTATCTTTGTTAGTACTATACAAAAGTACTTTCCATTCTAATAAATGTCTCTGATAATGAATGTCCCATAGGAAAACAGTATTATCTAGACATATAATTTAAGACTAGGCAAAGAAAACTAAAGATCAAAATATTTCACCTACAACCAGAAAATTAGGGTAACAAAGATCAAAGAACTGAGACATAGTGAGACCCAAAATTCATATTATAGTACCATGTCATAAGACTGATAAAATAAAAATCAATTCTAATTACATAGCTCTAATCAATGAACTAAGCATAATAAAATAGCGATTACATGTACCAGATCAAAACAATTCTTTGACAGTCTTCCAACACAAAGAATTGAGCTTCTGAGACCCAGATCACATCCTTTGTGAAGACTTATCCCAATCTCCCTCTCACCATGTTCCTGGAGATTGCTCTCATTACAGTGCCTATCTTGTGATTTCAGGCGTGTCTCTGTTGCACTTCTATTGGAATCCCATGAGTCCTGTTATTTGTTTACCTTAGTATTCCCAAAGCCTTCCACACTGACCACTGAACATAAGGTGATCCATATTACTAACACGAGGTGGAATGAGTGAATGAGCAGTAAGAAGGGAAGTGTCAAAGAAGGCAAACAGGGAGAGACAGAAGCAAAAGTGGTTCAGGGGATTTCAAAAATGTCACATCAGTTAAAGCACCATCTTAATTTTGGAAAACGAATCATGACGAGATGTGGGTACATTTTCGAAAAGATTGGTTAATGTTGCTATATACTGTAGGCTCTCAGATCTCTTTATGAGATATGCATTCAGGACACACACTCTTCTTTCCACACACAGCTAACAGGCAAACCTATAGGAAAGTCACTAGAACTTAGGACACTTTTTTTTTTTTTTTAAAGGTCTTGAGAAAGTGAAACTTGATGGTGTGGGACAAAGTCAAGAAATGCCTTGAAAACTAAGCTGAGGAATCTGGATGGTAATTCTAAGGTATCTCCTTAATGATATGTAAGCAGACAAATGAACTGTAAATGCAGCACTTCAACCGATGAACCCAAGCACAGTATTCAGGAAAGATTCCAGAAGAGCCGGGAACAGTAATACAGATCTTCAGACAAGAAACAAGATGCATGAGGAAATCCAGTATTTGATTCTTTATGAATTTTTTGAAGAAAGGCTAAGGTTCTTCAGAAAGGAAGACAGTCTGGTTAACAATATTTTTAAACATTTTCATTTTAAACTACAGAGATTTTTTTTTTTTAAGGAAGAAGCACAGGATTCATTGTTCAGCACAAGTGTAATACATCACAAAAATCAATAACATATCTGAAATGCAAACACATTTCTCCTCACGAAGGTTTAAGACACCATTCCCTAATTAAATAAGCTATGAATATCTTTACAACATCTCTCTCTTCTATAAAGAAGCTACGTTTAAACTGGAAGATGCCACAATATTAAACTTTATAAAGCAGAGAAGAACGGTCTAATCCATGAGGACAAACTGACTCCACACAGCAGGAGACGGTTATCTGAGGCTTATCACGGTGCAAAATGGGAGCAGTTAGAAGGGCATCTAATACTGAATGGAAACAGGATTGCCCAAATTAACTCACGTCCTTTCAAATTTCCAATCAAAAGGAAGAAAAATTCAGATGGAATGGAGCCCTGTCTCTTTCTCTACACTCGGAATCAGTTGGAAGGTGGAGAAAGAAGCTGAGAAGCCTGGAGACCTCCAAGTAATTTCTCAATCCATCTATCCTCTGGCATTCGCCACCTGAGGCCAATAAGCAGCTGACTTCTTTCTAGTCCGTTCTGTGTGCTTGGTTTGTAATTTTACTTTTAAAAGAATGAATTTTGAGGATTATTACTCTACTCGAGGATCCATAGTGAATCCTTACTTTCCTATTCTTCAAATTCCTGTTCCTGGTTTCAATGCTCTCCAGAATCTGGTCTCACACTGAGAGCCTGGCCTATGTTCCGATTCCACCAACGGCTCAAACTGACATCTCCATTCTGTAAACTCCTATTTAAATCAGGAATCCATGCCACAAGGCTTAACATTTAATTGTTCTACAAAGACTCTTTTTCCTCTCGAATGCAGGAATAATATGACTAGCTTCCTTTTTATTCCCCTCAGTGCCTAGTAATGCAGAGTAGAAATTTCATAAATACATTTTAAAAATGGAGCAGAGTTCTTTTGTAAGGGAATCATCCTTCCAAAAGTCATCTGCTTCATGAACATTAATATCTGCATTCTATATTATATTTTCTTAAGCTGTAAGTGGCATATTAAATGAGAGAAGACTGCTACTCTTATATGCTGCTGGTGAGAAAGTCAACCGGTGCAACTATGGAAAATAACTTGCTATTAAACTTGTCGAACCAACCATGCACATGCCCTGTGGTTCATCATTTCCATTCTTAGGCCCAGACAAAAGAGAAATGCTTGCATGTCACATAAGATGCTTGCAAGACACATAAGACTAGCACAGCAATACCGCTTACAATAGTAAACAACTTATAAACAATCCAAACAGCAAGCAACACGTAACAAGAGCAACTGAATACAATACAGCAGTGAAAAGGTTAATGTACAGCCACATCCACCAACACGTGATGACACTGACGTAAAGCTCCAAAAATGCAAAGGAAACAATAGATTTATTTAGAAATTTACACAGATGTGGGGAAAACTATAAAGAAAAGCAAAGGAATGTTAAACACAGAATTCCAGACATGGTTACCTCTGAGGGAAGGTAGTGGTAGATATAAATAAAAAAATTTTTAATGTTTTATTTCTTAAGCTGGGGGGTGGATACAAGGGCATAATGTCTTTTATAAACATTTAATATTTCCTTAAAAAGGTGAGTGAAAACTGTTCATCTCTGTAATGGTTATTGCAAGTACACTGATCCCTTAAGAAGTCACATAAAAAAAAAATTGAGGGAACTTTGGTCTCACAGGTCACTACAGAGAAATGATACCAGGTTGCAGAGTAAAATAGGAAGTCTGTGGGCAGGTGTGAACAATAACTACCTTATCTGAAAAACGGGAAGCAATACTGTGTGATGTCAAACATACTCTGAGACAGAAAAACAAGTACTTTCTAGACCAGAGGGCAAGTGAAATTAGACTTTCTAGACTCACTAGGGCAAATGAAACTTTCAGGGCTGTTGCAAGTACACTGCAGGGTAGCTCAGTGGGACTAGTCCACTAGGGTTAGGGTAGGACTTGGTAAGAGGAGCTAGAACAAGATAAATGAATCTGAGGGAAACAAAAGAAAAGTCAGGATTGGAGAGCAAAGCTGATTCTAGAATGATACAGATACAAGATGGAAATTTCAAACAGGTCATCAATCCTCTGATTTAATCAATCGACTTCATTCTTTTTTTAATTTTCCAATAAATAAAGTTAACTTCATTGTTCCTTCATTTATTGCCAGTGTGGTTCTCCACATTAATTTAATAACCCATCCTAACCTTGACTGCCACTTACTAACTCTAGGCAATACATTTTGTAAAGTCTATTTTCCTGTTGTGAGGCCTATACCTGCAGCTGAGAGTTACCTGTCCAGTGAGGAGCAAGTGGTGAGAACTCAAATCTGCCTCTTAAAATCTAGAGTTGTAAAAGCTTTTCTAGGATCGTTCCAGTCACTACTAAATCTGGGTGAGCAAAACCAGCTAAATTTTTAAAGCCTAGAAGTAATACTAAAACTAAAAACTAATTTCCACTGTGTACTACACTCAATTCAAGCTTTTAAAGTATAGTTTTTATTCCTTTCTATTACTTCTTTCTTTCTAATTTTTATTCATTTTCAACTTAAGACTGTCATTATCTAATCATTCAGGACATACTTTCCTCTATTATTCATATAGTATAATTTTACATTGATTTACATAATTAAAATCATCTTACCTGCACTTTTTTTAAAGCTACTGGTACTCCATCCAAGAGACAGGCTGCTCTATAAACTTCACTAAATTGCCCGCGACCAATTTTCTTTTCTATTCGAAAGTTGGCTAATGTATTATAGCCCATATCCGGTCGTAAAGCCTTCTGTAATTAAAAAAGTCAGAATAAGTTTTCAATCACACAATATTCACACAATCATTGATTGTTTTCACATAAGTAGGTGATACCTATGGTAAGCCTGCAGACATCTATTCTATTCAACAAATATTATATCGAGCCATTCATGCTAGGCACTGTTCCATATACTGGGAATACAGCAGCAAACTAAACAGATGATAATCCCTACCCTCAAGAGAAAAATTCTGGCAGGGAAGAAAAATAACAAACAGGGTAAACATGAAAAATATATATACAGTATGTGAGATAGGAAGGGCTAAAAATAAAATAAATCAAGGAAGAAGGACATGAAATGTCAGGGAATGAGGAAGATTTTGAAATTTTAGATAGGAACTCTATAAAATTATCTTCATAGAATGTAAACTTCTCCCACTCAATCTAGTACTCCTTTGATATTTGTTTTCTTTTTCAAAGAATCTTTAACTTGAAATAGAATGTGTGTAAACACACACACACACACACACACACACACATACTTAGTCCAACCTGCCAACTAATGTATGAAAATCTTCTGAACTTCTTGAGAGTTATTTAACTTCTACAAAGAACATTTCCAGTGGCAGGGAATACACCACCACATCGTTATTTTTTTTTTTAAGACATTTTTTTAGAGCAGTGCTGGGTTCACAGCAAAACTGTGAGGAAGCCCTTGCCCCCATATATGCATGGCTTGCCCCATCCCCCACCATAATGGTACTTTTGTTACAATTCATGAACCTACACTGACACATCATTATTACCCAAAGTTCCTAGTTTTACATTAGGGTTCACCCTTGGTGTTGTACATTCTATGGCTTTGGACAAATGTATAAATGACATATATCCATCATTATAGGATCATACAGTGTATATTCAAGGCCCTAAAATCCTCTCTGCATCTCCTATTCATCCCTCCCTCCCAAGTTAACACCCCCACCCCCACCTTCCGGGCAGCAACTGATCTTTTTTTACAGTCTCCATAGCTTTGCTTTTTCCAGAATGTCATATAGTGGAAGTCATTCAGTCTGTGGCCTTTTCAGATTAGCTTCTTTCGCTTAGTACATAATTACTTTTTTTTTCATTTAAAAGATTTTATTTATTTACTTTACAGAAAGAGATCACACAAGAGGGGGGGAGCGGCAGGCAGAGGGAGAAGCAGGCTCCCCGCTGAGGAAGAAGCCCGATGTGGGACTCGATCCCAGGACCCTGGGATCATGACCTGAGCCGAAGGCAGACACTTAATGGACTGAACCACCCAGGCACCCCCATAATTACATTTTTAAACAATATTTTGCTGTTACTCATGAAAAAAAAAGTCACTTCTTTTAACTAAGACTTTTTAGTACTTACTGTGTACTAGCTGCTAAGAAAATAGAGATGAACCAGAAATGTTTTCTGCTCTGAAAGAGCTTACCCAAACATATGGAAGAGGCTCTTAACTGCTATGAGAGAAATAATTACAGGGTATTGGGAAGGGAGCACAACTGTCATTCCTATTTTGAGACAAAGCCCAACTCCTTATACATTTTATCCATTTACTAGTCCTTTTGTTTATTTGTTTATTCACGGACTCTGTCAGTCATTAAGTCAGTCACATGGTAAACATTACCTGAATACGCACTACAGTCAACCACTGTCTGTTGCTGAAGTTACAACACGTACCCAAGAAACACTGCCTTTTAAGCTCCTGAGGACATTCACGATCTATTCCAGCACCTCCACCTATATAACAAACTGTAACAAAAGAGTCTAGTTTAGCTATCAAATGCCCTTATATCTTCTCTTTTTTGGCTAAATATGCATAGGCTTTTCAAGGTGCCTGGATTATTGGTAAGGATACGCTTCCAAGTCTTCACCATTCTCTTCACATCCTTCTGGACCTCCTCTATTCTCTGAGCCAACTTGGAGTACACATGACATTCTTGTGGGGTCTGACTAGTGCACCCTCTAATGAGACTGAACATTAAATGCCTATTAATGCAATCAAAGACAGCACTAGTTGGTAAACACACTAAATTGAACTTGAACTCTTAGTCCTTCAAATAAACCTCTATTAAGACTGATGACCCCATGACTTATGCAGAAGGCTATTTTGACATATGGGTAGTACTCTACATTAACCCCAATACTTTCAATATTGTTGATTTTACTACATCTATCATGCTAGCAAAAACTCTAAAATCTTGCTAAAGTTTCACTGTAATTCGAATACAATGTTTCACAAAAAGAGAAAAAAGTAGCAATGATTTCTGTTGCTGTACACTGATTTTCTTTCTCTGGAAGTCCAAATTATTGTCCAGAAAAATACCATTCTTCCTTTAATACATGCAAAATAACCAGAATATAAGAAATTTCACAAATCCATTTCATAAATATAATACAATAACTGGTATAATAGAATAACAGTAGCAACTACCTTCTATAATAATAGAAGGTTCCATTTTCGTACCTACAACTTAACAATTCCTATATATTACGACTTTATATGCCATCTAATTCAATTCTCATGACAATCCTATACATGTCATCAAACCAAACCTATGTCTAGTTGATTCCCAAGTATAGCCTTTGCTATCCTACCACACTTACTAAACAAAATCATCTACAATATGATCCAATATTATGGGATCCTACATGATGATTCATAAATATTTTCAATTTCAGATCTTTTGGTTTTAAAAAGCAGAAATAAAAACATGTTAAGAATTAAAACAAAAATATACACCATAATAAGAAAAATTAAATTATCAAATACAGGGAGACAACCAGACATGCTGTTCATTTATAAGATTTCTTTTTGTAGTCACTGAGATTAATTTGTACTTAAGTGCCACTGTGACAACATGGTACTTATTTAAGAAAGGAAACTTAAAGTACCACTTCTTAGATATAGTCAATAGATAGTAGCAACTTTTCTTAGTTTTTTAACTGTAAATAAAAGTTTCATTTAAAGAGGAGAGATTTTTTTTAACTGCTATGCTTTCCTAAGAAATGTTTTCTTTAAATATTGACACACTAGGATAGTCTGCAACATCAAAGAAAGAGAACTCCTTCTTCTGCTATAGATGTACATACCATTTCTTCTCCTGATGAAAACTTGCCAATCTCAACAGTAAAATACAACTTCATCATTAGGAACACTATCATACAATCCATATACTTTAAATTTGACTGGGAATTCCATCTTCTGTCTACACAATAACTGACAAATATTAGCGTGAACTGCTAAGACAGTGTGACAACCGCATGCTGAGAGCAAAGTCTCACTAATGTGTTTTGGCATGCAGGTTTGTAATCACACATTTACATATGCAATGACCTACATTTGCATGTCAGATCACACACTGTCTTGGTTTATTAAGACTGGGCACCTCCCTGTGCTTGGCGGCCAGAGTGGCGAGAGAGGGCCAGAGGGCGGTGTTTTCTGGCAGTTGAGGGATGAACTGCCACCAAGGATTAGGTTGATATGGCCTGAGCATTAGACACTTCATTAGACGTAATCTGTTTAACAGTGGGCAGTGTATGTAAACTTCACAGCCCATTTGCGGCACCTTTTTCCCCCTATGGCCTTTCTTCAAAGGGCAGTATGGGTGAGTGACAGCTTGTCTCATCTGCTCCCATGTCCTGTCACCCAGTGTAGACATGGAGAGCTGACATGAGAAGGAGCATAGCTGCACATCTCCAACTACCCCTGGGTCTCTTTGCCACACTGCAATTTGTATAAAAATAAGCTTGTGTAGTAGGAGATCTCCTTTAGGAGATTATCAGACAGGTAATACATATACTTCAGTAATGATTCTATTATATTGTATTCAATGCCATACCTCATTTTCATGAATTATATCCTATTGTAGGTAGCACTGTATTAGGTGCTTTAAATAAAAAGATGATATCATCAAATGAGTGCCCACTCAAGTAAAGAACTATTTTTAGGAAAGAGCTATATTCTTTTTTGAATGATGTCCAATTCCCCATATTTTTTTTTTAGCTTAGCATTTGAATTATATTGGGAATAAATAACCCAGCAAAATAATGAGATTCAAATCAGTATGAAATATGGACCAAATAAAATCACTTAAATTGCTTTTTCCCTGGTTGCAATTTGGTGTATAAACTGCATCTGTCTCCTACAGTCCCTTAATGACCAGGATATTTTTCTGAGCTGCACAAAATGGCTTTTGGATTTGATATGAGTCACTTAAAGGATCTTAAATTTTTATAAGAACAAAAAAACCTCCTCTGTTTCTTCCACTGAAATAAAGATAATAATGCCTTCCCTAAGACAGAGGGCCACGTAATTTTTATACCGAGCCTGGGCCTCATCCACCAGCCAAACCAAGTGTTCCCCCAGTGCGCCATAAGCTTTGGCCTCTCCATGCAAAGCATGTGCTTGTCCCCACGCCTTCTAAATAACTTTGCTCTTCACACCTGGCAAACCACAACTCATCTTTGAGATTCCACTGCCAGCCTTCTAAGGAGTCATCTTCGGCTTGTGGGCAGCTTGACCGGCTCATGCCTCTGCACTTCCGTAGCAACTGACAGCAGGCACTCAAGTCTACATACAGCTGTGCAAACTCAGGCACTGAGCCAGGCTCTGGATCTCACTGGATTTAATTATTTGTTTACATATATGTATTTTTCCCTCCACATAACTGAGTTTCTCAAAGGCAGAAACCAAGTTTTATCTTTGTATCCAGATGCCATGAAGGCAGTTTGACGTGAACTAGATAATAACTATTTACTAAATAAGTGAGTGTAACTGAAAGAACTTGATGTAAAAGGCTTTAAATACATACTGCACAATTATAACTATTGAGAGGCTCTGAGTAGAATCAGGTAGAGAAGCAGTGCAGTGCAGTGCAAAAAAACTTCTGTCCCACAAAGCAAGACAATTGTCTCTGCCTCTTACAGTTTCCCAACAGGTGAACTAGAGAATTCCCTTACTCCTCACTATTAAAGGACACTTCGGTAATAATCCACAGTCTGGGTTAGAGTGATACGAGAAGCACTAAACACTGTGTTTCAAATCAATCTTGCTCCAAAGCCTGACTAGGCATGGCATTACAAAAGAATCCACGGAGTTCCCAAATAGCCCCTTAGAAAAGGCAGAGGTTCTGGAGTTAATCAGTAAGACATTGGCTCAAATCCCAGCTCTGATGCTCGGTATCTTTTTGAGCTGGCAAGCCACCCAAACCTTGTTTCCTACTTCTGTAAAATAGGTGTAAGCCTAACCAAAGAATTGTGTCTGAGTGAGATTATGATTATAAAGTACCTAGGACAGAGCCAAGCACAGAGCACGTACTCAGAATCAGAGAAGACTTTCCCTTCCCCAAGAGTACCAGCAGTGACAATGTTCTACCAACTCACTCTCATAACAGGGCTCTTGTGTTTGAAAAGCCTCCTTTAATATCCTCTCGTTTGTCTCTATCTGTTGCTAGACTTCCCAATGCCAAGAGCACACTTACTAGGAGTTCTCAGTATCACCCAACCCTGGGCTCTGCCTTCCAACTGGGATACCTCATTTATCATGTGGATTATCTGCCTGATTCGCAAATGAAGCTAGCCTAACCCCTTGGGTATGAGGCTACTTAGGTGACACTACAGTGGATCTAACTATAGTTATTCTGCCCACTGTCCTTCTAATAATTTTTGTGAGGAGGGCATTTAGTACAAAAAAACCACCATGTTTGCAATTTGGTTATCTGGTTAGAACATGCTTAAAATGAAGTTTAAAACTGCAGGCACAGTAAAGAGGAGACAAACTGGTTCAAAGCCCATAAACCCTATGAGTTTGAAACTGCCTGGCTTCATGACAAAAGAAAACTGAGAAAGGGCATGGCTAATTCAGTACACAGCATCTTCTAGAATTACTGAAATAAAGACTACATACCCCACAGAAGTATTTTCAAACAGATTAATTTTTGGAAGAAGTTTTAAAACATAACTAATTAACATGGATAACATATAAGCCTATGTAAGTTGTTTCTCAATGTTACTTTATCTCATAATTATTAACCATAAGATACCCGTAACTCTTGACTTAAAGGGCATAATTAAAACCGTTCTTGGAAGCATTTATATTACATTTTTCTGGTAAATTATTATGTTTAGCCTCATAACATTTATGAATCTATATACTAACAGGTTATACTATAAAAGTATTCTGAAATACCAAAAACATAAAATAAGTATTCAGAATTATAGATAACAACTAAGAAATCAAACCCTAGAGTGAATCAAGCTTTATATAACACCTTAAATGTTCTGGTTTCTTACTAATGCATCTCTTGTTGATCTGAATGCACTCTAATCATGTAACACCAGATCTTGCTAACTAATTGGGATTAACTTCTACATGTCAGTCTGTGTTTACTGCTTCCTTCATATAAAACTTTTCTTTTTAAAATAAAATTCATTCTGTTGTACCAGTGGTTCTTATTCTCACAGTGCAGACTCTTTAAACAATGATTTCCTAGGACTAAATTAATTTCTTTAATTTGCTTTAAATTTGAAGGCAAGGACACTTAATGAGCAATAAGATAATTCAGGATAACATTATGATGACAATTCTCTCTCGGGAAATTAGAAGAGTCACAGCATGGACTCAATAAACTCCCCAGGGAGAAAATTATATCCTGATAATTCCTAGTGGTATTGTTATCAATGATCTAATACACAAGCCAGTATTAATTACAATATTTAACATCATTAATAAGGTCTTCATTGTTATTGCAAATTTATCTCTTACTGGTGGTTTTCATATTACCAATTATGCAAGTTAGTAAATTGCTTTATATTATATATTAATGTTACTGGATTTCTCCAAAATTTAAGAGTAACAAACTCCAAAATGCCCTTCAATTTTACTTAGCAATAAAATTCATGCTCTGGTCTCAAAAATGATACTCCTCATCACCAAATTACTCAAAACTAGAATAGCCTTTTAACAATATTTAACACAGCTCTGTCAAATATTATTTTCTACAAACTTCCTATAAACCTCACTAGAAACCAGAAAAAAACAGAACAACAACACAAAAAAACACCACATGTGCCAGCAAAGTCTAATGATCCATGCTTTTTCACATTTGAACAATTATCTCCCTAAAATTTCTTGAACTATTTCAAAGGTAACCAATTCCTAAAGATACTAAATGTTGGAGATTTGCACCAGTTTGAGCAATATGCCATTAATCATTACAACTGGCTTTTTATCAAAGGAGGGAAATTCATTATAGCAAAAGAAAAATGAGTGACCAAATATAACTAATTATCTAGTTAGACATTAAGACCCTAGTATTTGTATCATTTAATCATCATTATTTATACTACCTAGCATAATAATTACTATATCTAAATTATGTAACCACAAATACTATCTTTCCCACCTTATCATGAGCAGAATAGTTGATTAATGACAAAGATACTCCCATCTCTCCCACTCCTCCCATGAGCACCACCGGCTATACCTTGAAAAATTAAATATGGCAAGGAAAAGTCTCTAACTGAGAGAACACAGAGATAGAGACAGGGAGAAATAGAGGAAAGAGGCTTTCTAAAGTTTATTCATTTATCCCACAAGTATTAACAGGGGACGGGATATAAACAAATGAATACATAATACAAAAACAAAAAAAAAAGAAACTAAACATATACATAATAGTTCTAATATTTATTCCACATACTTAAGTACTATGCAGAGAAATATATAATGGAAAATGAGTGGATGGTTATTTTAGATTGGGTAATTCAGGGATGACCTTACAATTTACACTGTAATTAAAAGACCACAAGGAAAGGAAGCAGCAGAAAGAACAGCTGGAGAAAATGTCTCAAGAATGATGGTGTGAAAAGTACAGTGTGGCTGTCAAGCGGGACAATGGTAAGGAATGAGGCTCAAGAGGTAAGTAAGCACTGACAAAATTACATAGCACTCTGATGGCTAGAGTAAGGAGTCTGAGGTTTACACAGAAGCACTGTGCTCTGATCTACTATACCTTTTACAAAGGTAACTCACAGTGCTGTGTGGAAAAGGAACTAGAGAGGAGGATGAGTAAAGCTAGAGTGGAAGCTGGGGGTCTGGACATAGGTAATGGACTTGACCTGGGAATTACAGTGAGATATGACAGCAGCTGGAATCAGGATATGATCTTGACATAGTCAAAGGAACTGCTGATGAACTGAATATGAGAAGTGAGGAACAGGGAGAAATCAAGGATAAGTCATAGATTTTTGGCTTGAGCACACAGATGGATCTTGATGCCATTTACTGGCATAAACAAGGTGAAAGGAGAGGCAGTTTGGGCAGAACATAGGCAATAAAAATGTAATAAAGATTATAACGTGCTATACAAACAATCAGTGGGCAGAGAAATCTGTGGGCCGAGTAAGAAAGTTGTCACTATCATAGTCACGGTGGACATGGTCATCATCACCATCAACTAATGAGTGCTATGTGCTAAGCACCATACTGAAAGAAAGCTCCCTATCAACTCTATGGAGTAAAAAATAATTATGCTTCTCATTTATTGATAACTAAGTTTTATAGATGTTAAATAACTTGCTCTCCATCACATAGCTAGAAAGTGGGAGATCCAAGAATTCATCCTAGACAATGTCTTCAGAGCTCATGTTCTCAACCACCACACTACACAGCCAGTCCTTCTGCTTCCTTCCAGCAACTCTACAGATAAATGCTGGTGTGTTCCAAGGGTACTATCCTTGGCCTTCTCTTCTCACTTTACTCATTCACTCTGGGCAATTTAATTCACTGTTCAATCTCACCCATTTATTGGTTCCGGAAGTTAGTATTAGTTGATTCCAGGTATCCCCCACACCCTCTACTGGACACCCCATCATAACTCTCCCAGAAACTCTTCCCCCATCCCCTTATTCTCCCTTGATCTACATCCCTTTGATCTATACTTAATGAGATCCAGTCAGGAAAGAAAAAGAAAAGATGCATAATTAAATTTATCCTATATAAATGTGCCTGATAAAAGAGGTCCTCATCAAAATTTCTAAATCTAAGAAATATTTGCTTTATGAATACTTAGTGAGAAAGCTGTTTGAAACATAACCATAGTCACATGAAAAAGTCATAATATTCACATAATAATGATATAAAGGAAGACAAAATATAAAGATATCCTAAATGTAATGACAATTTTTTAAAATTTTGATTCCAGTGTACTTAACATACAACGTTCTATTCATTTCAGATGTACAAAACAGTGATTCAACAATTCCATATATTACTCAGTGCTCATCAAGATAAGTTACTCTTAATCCCCTTTACTTATTTCACCCATCCCCCCACACTCCTCCCCTCTGATAACCATCTGTTTTTGTTATCTATAGTTAGGAGTCTGTTTTTTTGTTTGTCTTCCCCCCGCCTTTGTTTCTTAAAAACCACATATGATTGAAATCCTATGGTATTTGTCTTTCTCTGACTTATTTCACTTAGCATTACATTTTCTAAATCCATCCATGTTGTTGCAAATAGCAGGATATCATTCCTTTTTATCACTGAATAATATTCCATTGTACATATATACCACCTCTTCTTTATCCATTCATCTACCAATGAGCACTTAGGTTGCTTCCACAATTTGGTTATTGTAAATAATGCCACAATAAACATAGGGGTGCATGACTCCCATTAAATTAGCGTTTTTGTATCCTCTGGGTAAATACCCAGTAGTGTGATTACTGGATCATGGGGTAATTCTATTTTTAATTTTTTGAGGAACTTCCATACTGGCAACACCAGTTTGCATTCCTACCAACAGTGCAAGAGGGTTCCTATTTCTCCACGCTCTTGCCAACTCTTGTTGTTTATGATTTTGATTTTAGCCATTTTGACAGGTGTGAGGTTTTGTGGTTTTGATTCGCATTTCCCTGATGATGAGTGATGCTGAGCATCTTTTCATGTGTCTGTTGGCCATCTGTATGTCTTCTTTGGAGAAATGTCTGTTCATGTCTTCTGCCCATTTTTTAACTGAATTATTAGTTTTTTGGGGTCTTTCTGTATCCCTCAGGTATGGGTGAATTGTATAAGTTCTTTATATATTTTCAATACTCTTTATCAGATATGTCATTTGCAAATATCTGTTTCCATTCAAGTAGGTTGTCTTTTGGTTGCTATTTCCTTTGCTGTGCAGAAGCTTTTTATTTTGATGTAGTCCCAATAGTTTATTTTTGCTTTTGTTTCCCTTTCCTCAGGAGACATATCTAGAAAAATGTTGCTATACCTAATGTCACAGAAATGTTACAGAACAGAACAGCCTGTGTTCTCTTCCAGGATTTTAATAGCTTCAGGCCTCACATTAAGGCCCTTAATCCATTTTGAGTTTATTTTTGTGTATGGTGTAAGAAAGTGGTCCAGTTTCATTCTTTTGCATGTTGCTGTCCAGTTTTCCCAACACCATCTGTTGAAGAGACTTTTTCCCATTGCATGTTATTGCCTCCTTTGTCAAAGATTAATTGATGATATAATTGGGGGTTTATTTCTGTGTTTTCTATTCTTTTCCATTGATCTATGTGTCTGTTTTTGTGCCAGTACCATACTGTTTTGATTACTATAGATTTGTAATATAATTTGAAGTCTGGAATTGTGATACCTCCAGTTTTGTTCTTTTTCAAGATTCCTTTGGATATTCGAGGTCTTTTGTGGTTGTTCTACTTCTGTGAAAAATGCTGTTGGTATTTTGATAGGGACTGCATTAAAACTGTAGATGTAGTATAAACATTTTAACAATATTTGGTCTTCCAATCTATGAGCATCAGTGTCTTTCCATTTCTTTGTGTTGTCTTCAATTTCTTTCATCAATGTTTAATAGTTCTCAGAGTACAGGTCTTTCACCTCTTTGGTTAAGATTATTCCTAGGTATCTTATTATTTTTAGTGTAACTGTAAATAGGGTTGTTATCCTAATTTCTCTCTCTGCTGCCTCATTATTAGTGTATAGAAATGCAACAGATTTCTGTATATAGATTTTGTATCCTGCGACCTCACTGAACTCATTTATCAGTTCTAATAGTTTTTTGGTGGAGTCCTTAGGGTTTTCTATATGTGGTATCATGTCATCTGCAAATAGTCAAAGTTTTACTTCTTCCTTAGCAATCTGGATGCCTTTACTTCCTTTGTCTTGTCTGATTGCTGTGGTTATGACTTTCAGTACCACTTTGAATTAAATGGTGGGAGTGGACATACTTGTCTTGTTCCTGACCTTAAGGGAAAGCTGTTTTACACCAATGAACATGATGCTTTCTCTGCATCTACTGAAATGATCATATGGTTTTTATCCTTTCTCTTATTGATGTGATATATCACAATGATTGATTTGCAAATATTGAACTTGCATCCCAGGAATAAATCCTGCTTGATCGTGGTGAATGATTTTTTTAATGTATTGTTAAATTTGGTTTGCTAATATTTTGTTGAAGAAGTCTGCATCTATGTTCATCAGAAATATTGGCCTGTAGCTCTCTTTTTTGTTGTGTTTTTATGTGATTTTGAAATCAGGGTAATGCTGGCCTCATAGAATAAATCTGGAAGTGTTCCTTTCTCTTTTATTTTTTGGAATAATTTGAAAAGAACAGGTATTAACTCTTCTTTAAATGTTTGGTAGAATTCGCTGGTAAAGCTGTTTGGTCCTGGACTTTTGTTTGTTAGGAGTTTTTGATTACTAATTCAATTTCTTTGCTGGTAATCGATCTGTTTAAATTTTCTATTTCTTCTTGTTAAGTTTTGGTAGGTTATGCATTCTAGGAATTTATCCATTTCTTCTAGATTGTCCAGTTTGTTGGCATATAATTTTTCATAATATTCTCTTACAATCCTTTGTATTTCTCTGCTGTTGGTTATTTCTCTTCTTTCATTCCTGATTTTGTTTGAGTCCTCTCTCTTTTGCTTTCTTTCTTTTTTTTTTTTAAATGAGTCTGGCTAGAAGTTTATCAATTTTGTTGATCTTTTCGAAGAAACAGCTCCTGGTTTCATTGATCTGTTCTATTGTTTTTTTTTTTTAGTTTCAATACCATTTCTTTATTATTTCCTTCCTTCTGCTGGATTTGGGTTTTGTTTGTTCTTCTTTTGCTAGCTCCTATAGGGGTAAGGGTAGGTTGAGATTTTTCTTGCTTCTTGAGGTAAGCCTTTAGAGATTGATTTATTTAGAGATTAATTCATTTATCCAACAAACATTACTGAGTAGCCATTACCTACTATCACTGACATAAAATATGATCCACAAAAGTGAACACTGAACTGCTGATATAGTATATTATTTTTCTTAATTGAAGTATAATTGATGTACAATGTTATATTAGTTTCAGGTTTATAACACATTAATTCAACAATTCTATAGGTTACTTAATGTTCATCACAGTAAGTATAGTCACCATCTGTCACCATACATTATTACACTATTATTGGCTATATTCCCTATTCTATACTTTTCATCTCTGTGGCTTATTTTATATAACTAGAAATCTGTACCTCTTAGTCCCTCCACCTATTTTGTCCATCCCCTCACCCACTTCCCCTCTAGCAACCACCATTTTGTTCTTTGTTTTTAAGAGTCTGTTTTTTTCTTTATTGTTTGTTTATTTGTTCTGTTTCTCAGATTCCACATATAAGTGAAATCATACGGTATTTTTCTTTCTGTACTGGACTTATTTCATTTAGCATAATACCCTATTAAGTCCATTCACATTGTCATCAATGGCAAGATCACACTGCATCTTTTTTATCCATTCACCTATCAATGGACACTTGGGTTGTTTTCATATCTTGGCTATTGTAAATAATGCTGCAATAAACATAGGGATGCATATATCTTTCCAAGTATAATCTTATTTATTGGAAGCATATGAGTATAAGGAACTACCCAATAATCATTATTTTTTCTGAGAGTACTCTTTTTGTTGTCTTCCAAATTATATATTTCCTCTACTGTAACACTTTCCCTAGTATCTCTATCATGAAATGTAGTTTATATAACATTATAATGAGCTTTTATGCTCATTATGTTCCATTAGTGACTAAATATCCTTGAATACCATTACCTCACTACCTTAGACTTGGAGATGAAAAATAGCATAGTATAAGCAAGACATGACTGAATCTGAGTCCAAAATAAAAAATGACATAAAATTTAGTTGGAAAAGTAAAACGACACCAGATGATGCAAGACCTTCTAAGTCAGACAAGGAAATGCAGAATTCACCCTAAGAACAATAAAAAAGCAGCCCTTTAAGGAGAGTGAGATAATGAAACGTACACTTTAAAAGGATAATTCACACTACAATGTAAAGAATGGATTAAAAATGGTAAAATAAAGAACCATGAGAGACAATGGACTCTGAAAAACAAACTGAGGGTTCTAGAGGGGAGGGCGTTGGGAGGATGGGTTAGCCTGGTGATGGGTATTGAGGAGGGCACGTTCTGCATGGAGCACTGGGTGTTATGCACAAACAATGAATCATGGAACACTATATCTAAAACTAATGATGTAATGTATGGGGATTAACATAACAATAAAAAAATTTTAAAAAAAATGGTAAAATGAAAGGTACAGAGCTCAGTTACACAAAGTTTCAGTTACACAAAGATTATTTGCCTGCAATAATCCAGGCAAAAGGTGACAATAACCTAAATGTAGAGAATTAGCAGATCCGATAGTTTTTTAGGAAATAAAATCAAGAGAACATGGAAATTGCCTAAACATAAGATATGAGATTCCCTTGTTTGTAGTTCGGGCAACCAGAGGGATGATGGTAATAATCACAAGCAAAAGTGCAATCTTGGGCAAAATAACAAATTTCATCTTAAAGACTAAGAGCTTGAGGTACCTATAAAAATATCAAGGGTCGTGGTGATTAAGATCAAACTGGCCAGGAAATGTATGAGGAGCTTTCTCTGTGAAAGCTAAAGAATCACAGGCTTGGAGTCAGACAACCCTGGGTCAAAACCCAGCTCTACCACTTACTAGCTATGTTACTGTGGGCAAATCTGTTAATTAGTCTGAGCCTCAGTCTCTTATTTGTAAAGTGCGAAAAATAATGCTTTGTATGTTATCTGTTAGAAATAAATGAGGAAATGTATTCAAAATGTTTAGCACAAGATAGGCGTATTTTAAGAATTCAATCATCAGTAGGTGCCAATAGTAGCGGCCGTACCACTACCCCGGACAAAAGCTGGATGAAGGTGGTAAGACAGTGAGCCAGGTGGTCAACTAATGCGAGGAATGATGAGGAGGGTAGAAGATAACAGCTATCAGAAAGGTGAAAATCCTTTAGATGGGAAGCAGGAGTCTCAGTACAGCAGGTTTCACCCCTTCCCACCCCCAAGAGAAAGTAGTGATCAGAAAGAGGTACTGTGGATGGAGAAGGCTACTGTTGCTTCCTCCTGATCCTCATGGTTTATGGCTATTAGAGAACAAGTAGCCTCTACTTGAAAGGGTTATGGGGTAAAAGCAGTGTCCTTGGGGGAAAGAGGTACATTCCAGTTAAAAACAAAGAAGTGAAAAAAAAAAGTTCAATAAGAAATGAGGGATGTAGGTGGTTACTCGTACAATGAAAGAGAAATTCTGTAGGTATTTGTATATTTTGATATTCACATTCAAAAAGGTGGTGCTTAGAAAGAGAATTGACTGATTTCACACCAAGTTTATATGCATTCAACAAATATTTGCTGAATGTCTACTATGTGCCTGGGTTCCATTCTAGGGACTAGGGATAAAGCTTATACTCTAGGAGAACAATGATAACAAACAAAATAAAGAGTGCTAAGGTGATAAATTCTATGGAGGAAAAAATACAGCAGCAAAGGCATACTGTGTTGGGGTGAAATTTCAATTTTCATTGAATGATCAAAGTATGTGATATTTAAATATATACTTGAAGATGAGTGAGCAAGCTGATAAACTACTAGAACATTTTAAACAGACATCATTTGACTATAATGTTATATTTTATATTTAAATTTTGTATAATTTTATAATGGCTTCTGTGTTGAGAGTAGAGTGAAGAGGGGCAAGGGTGGAAGCAGAGACCAAGTGGGAGGCCATCACAATAAGGTATGTGAAAAATTAAAATAATTTTGACCAGAGTGGTAGCACAGAGTAAGAAGTATTCCGATTCTAAATATATTTTAAAGCTAGAGCCTATGGAATCTATTAACAGATTAGATATTAGATGACAGGGATGGGAGGGAGTCAGGAATTTCTCTAAAAATTTTAGCCTAGCAACTGAAAAAATGGACTTCCCATTACTTGTGGTAGAGAAGACTATAGAGGGGCGCCTGGGTGGCTCAGTCGATTAAGCATCTGCCTTTGGCTCAGGTCACGATCCTGGGGTCTTGGGATCGAGCCTCATGTCGGGTTCCTTGATCAGCAGGGAGCCTGCTTCTCCCTCTCCCCCTGGCTCATGCTCTCTCTCAAATAAATAAAATCTTAAAAAGAGAGAGAGAGAGAAGACTGTGGATAGAACAGTTTTATTTTTTTTTAAGATTTTATTTATTTATTTGAGAGAGAGAGAGAGAGAGAGAGAGAGCACAGCATGGGGGAGGGGGAGGAGGGAGAAGGAGAAGCAGGCTCCTTGCTGAGCAAGGAGCCCCATGTGGGACTCGATCCCAGGACCCCAGGATCATGACCTGAGCCAAAGGCAGATGCTTAACCACCTGAGCCACCCAGGCACCCGTTAGAACAGTTTTAGGAGGAATATTTAGAGGTCAGTTTCAGACATGTTATGTTTGAGACATGCAAATCTGATGTCAAGTATGCAAGTGGATACATGAGTTTGGAATTCAGGACAGAGGTCTGGACTGAGATATAAATTTGAGAGTCCCCAGCATATAGATCATATTCAGAATCTTGAATTGTTTAGAGATTCAGGAGGTGAGGAGAAATCAGCAAAGGAGGGACCACTAAGACAACAGAAAAACAAAGTTCTTAGAAGCTAAGCAATGAACAGTCTTCAAAGAAGAAAGGAGGATCAACTCTATCAAATGCAGCTGGTGACTCAGGAAGATGAGGCCTGAGCCCAGACAGCTGGACTGAGCAACAGGGGAAGTACAATCCTGGCAAGAGCAGTTTCAGTGGCATAGTCAGGGAGGAAGCTGAATTGGAGTACATTTCAGAGAGTGAAAGGAGAAATGAGACAAAACTACAAATAAATCTTTCTAGGAATTTTGCAATAAAAGGCAGCAGAGAAATAGGTCAACAGCTGGAGAGAAGAAGGACTTCAAAGGCTGTTTTTTGAGTTTGTTTGGTTCGGTTGTTGTTTGATGGAAGAAATACCAGCACAATAGTATGTAATGGGGAGGACTCAGTAGAGAAAGCTGAAATAAGCACGGGATGAAGATGGGATCTGGGGCTCACGGGAGCGCTGGCCTTTGAGGACAGCTGGCTCAGTTCATCTGGAAACAGAAAAGGCAGGTCACGGGAGTACAAGGTTCTGGGAGGAGGATATCCATGGGAGGAGACTGTGGGCGATCTCTTCTGATTGTTTCAGTTTTTTTTAAGGGAAGTAGGAAGCAAGGGCATTAGCTGAGAGTGAGGGTGGGGGAGAAAGTATTGGGGGCTGAAGAGAAAGAAGATGATGTAGTCATTGAGGAGGCAGGGGAACAAAGGCACTCAGGGTATGGCTGCTGACATATAATCTAAGGGTTACTTGAGGTCCATGGTCATGAACTTAAATTATGGCAAGAGTCTTCTTTCCTCAAAACAGCTGCTGCTTACTTTCCTGTACCTTTATCAATAATGTTATTCAATGAGCTAAAATGTTAAAAGGAGAACAATACATATAAACTTGTATAAAGACTCCCCAAAATAGAAGCTCTACTCGATGCTATATGATAGGTGCTTTGGCAAAATCAATTTATCAAAAGAAGCTACATGATGACCCTTATTTCACAAAGAAAGGAATCCTATAAGATAAGCTAAAGACAGGGGAAGGTAATACAGTTATCATGTGCAAAAATCCTATCCACTCAACAGTCAACTGGGGGCTGAGTCACTCTGGCCCATAATGCACCTGGATTACTAGCTTGACATGCTAGGAGGTAAATCTCATCTCACCTCTTCACGCTACTTTCCCAGAGAAAGGACAAGGACAAGTGGATTGTAGTTTGGGCTGCCATGAAGCTTTAAGGAATGGTCTACCTTACTGCCTGGATTGGAAAACAGCAAGACAAGATTTTCATACCTTCCAAACTGTCTATTTTTCTACCTGTAAATGTGGGATGCCCTCTTTCACAGGTAGCCAAAGTGTTACACTAGTTATCTACAAATTTACAAGTAATAATTATAATCTAAACCCTGAAGATTATTACAATTAAAATTAATCCTCCTTCTAATCACTCCCAGAAATCATTATAACTGTATTAATAATTGTTTTATATTTATATTTATGATAAACTTGTGAATGTACCACAGCCCTCTTCAATCAATGACCATAAATCAAAATTCTCACAAAATGTTAGTTGTAAACTTCCCTTGTTTAAAATTAGTCTCATAGTAGAAAGCAAACATTTTACTATTTATCCGTCACTATCTTGTACATAGTCTGCATTTTTTTAAAAAATTAAGCCAAACCCATTGTTCCACAAACAAGAGTCCTAAAACAGTAAGAATATATAGAATAAAAATCTAGTCAAAATATCCTTGCAGTACCTTCTAGGCTTTAATGGAGGGAATCAAAGAAGGAAGAGAAGGGAAAAAAATGGAAGCTGATAGAACAAATTTTCCCTAAGCTCAAGAGAATAACAGTAATACAAAAACACATTTGAAAAGATACATAAATCTCACAATCTAAAACTTCAAAAAAAAAAAAGAAAGAAATTCCTATTCTAAAAATGAGACCATGCATTATGCATTATGGGGTTAGAGTATTCATCTCGGAACAAGGAAAGGAAAGATATGCCAAGAATATACATCACTCATCATTATAACAGGGCATAATTGGTATTTGACACTTGGAAAGCTGACTTCCCTAGGTTTCTGTTTATGTCCACACTGTTATTAGCATTACAAAAGTGGAAGAAGTCACTTGGCTACGTATGTTGCCATATCACCCCCGTTATTCAGGCCAATGGTGTGGAACAAAACAAAAGAAGGTTGTCAACCCCGAGCAGACACTGTCCTTTCCCAGCCCTTTAAAATAACGCTACTGAGAACAGTAACATTTTTCAAAGACCTAATAAGCAGTAACACCTATAAGCTCTTGTCAGGTAATCTTTCTTTCATGATCTCACACTATCAGTCCGAATGCAGAGAGGGGGGAAAGCCTTTTCCCTTCCCCCACTTGCCACAGGCAGCTAGAACCTAGGATGACACTGCCCGTTTCCAACAGGGAAAATGGTCCAGCCACACAGGAACAGCAGCAGGGGGCATACACGAAAGGGACCAGTGCGAAAAGAGATGCAGAACCACGTATATGATCTTGAAATTTATGCTGTGTGGCAGCCTTGTGTCTCATAGGAAAACAGGTACTTTCATTTTTGCCTCCTACTGCCACTCGACCTTCATGGCTGGTGACTCAGTAGGAGGCAAAAATGAAAGTGCTTTTTCCCCCCCTTTGAAACTAGGGCTGTTCCAAACTGTGGATTTCAAAATCATAACATGAACCACCTAATTTTCCGAAGTACTTCTTCTACTGTCTTCACTAGAAACAGTAAACTATGAAACAACAGTGTTTGCCTAGATGTGTAAGATTGGCACTAAGATGTGTTTATATCTATCTGATAGTTAGAAGTTGCTTAGTATAATCTTGGTAATTTATGACCAGGACACAAAATATAGACAGATTTTAAAAAACAACCGTCTTGAAATTAAAATATTGGACACTGTATATTAACTAACTGGTATTAATTCAAAACTTTAAAAACTTAGGTAAAGGGTTAATTTAAACATCTTCATTTGAACGAATCTCTGGTTGGCTTCAATTACATATTCTTATTGAGGCCCTGCTCCACGTGAGGAAGTACAGTACCCAAGTAAGAGACAGTCCTCTTCCTCAAGGAGAGCTTAACCCAGAAGAGAGAAGAAAATATCCACATAAAATAACACAAAGGTGTCAGAAATACCATAAGACATACAAAGAATGTGTATCATCAGGTTTCCAAGAAAAGATACTACGTTCATAAAATCAGAAAAAGCTTCATGATAGAAATGGCACTTTAGGTGGTGCCTGAAAGTGGGATAGGATTTCAGAAGTTGGAGAAAAAAATGAGGGTGCAAAGTGAACAAAATCACAGAGGCAGAAAAGGTAGTTTATGTATAGGCAGTATTTTCTGAACTGTGTTTTAGACACCAATTCTGGAAGAATTCAATAGATGCACTTAAAAAAAGGGGGGGAAGGGGAGCCCCACAGTCAGATAAGGGTACAGTGTTATTTTAAACACTACACCCTATGTTCTCCTCTTGGAAATTTAAAATGCACATTAGAATAAGAAAGGCTCTGAGCAAGGTCATAAAGTAACTGTTAGCCCAAGTCCCCCCAACCTATAGAACTCATTTGAAAGAACATCCATCAATTCTTCAAACAATTTCAGAATTACTATCTAAGCAAAACTGAGATAAGGTAAGCAGAGTAAATTTGAGACATATTACAGAATGCCTCATACACAAAACTGAGAAATGTGGTCTTTATGAATGACAACAAAATGAGGTTTTGCCCCTACATGGGGGTGTTTGTTATTCAAACATATCATTACATACTGAGCTTAATGGGAAGCTTTGTATGAAACATTTTTTTTTAATTCATCTTATTTTACAAAAAAACAAGCAACCACCTAACAGGAGAAGCATACTACTAGTCAGAGAACATGAGAAAAGCAGCAATAATGGAAGGCAGTTGTGGAGAAGGCAGGATCAGCCAGCCAAAGCAAAGACAGGTACCAAATACACAGGCACCCCCACAAGCTAGACTCAGCCTCACGTGCGTTCTTTTTTCCCTAAGTCTAATATTAACTCTCAAAGCCTACAGGTCATTCAATTAAAGTCAAAATCTAAAGCTGCCTTTTTTTAAATATTTGTACATGAGAACTAAGTTTTCTAAAACACAATTTAAAAATATACACAATTCTGACTACAACTTGGAAATTCATAATTAGCATTTTTTGGCTTTTATTTCTTAAAGGAACTTTTACACACACACACACACACACACACACACACACACACACGGACGCACGCCAGCCTTCATTAGAAGAAATTACCTGTGGTTGGAACTGGGGAACAGGTGGCCCTTGCATTCCTTGTGATTGCTCATCCATTGTCTGAAGCAACAGGAACTTTAGAACTCTGCAAAAATATAAAGTTGAAATTTAAATAATGTAATCATTACCAAGTCATGTTGCTCATCATATGCCTGAGGCTTGCATTCAAATATCAGATTTACCTAATGGTTCAAAAAGCACCCATTAAGATATCCCATATTCTTCTATCTGTCATTTGCTAAATCCAAGCTCTGTTTAGCTAAAACAAAAGGTATTCACTGTCTCAACTAAGTCCATTTCTCCAAAGTAGTATTATGTGCTTAGAAAATCCTATTTTATGAGATGAAATTCTCTCTTCTCCATTATACCTTATAGACCAAACAGGCTTCCCCTTCCCCATGCCAGTGTGCAAAGATAATTACCATAAGCTTCCCATAAATGTGGTAAATGTTCTACAACTCTAAAATGCACCTCATCTTCATATTCTAAAAATGTTAGTACTTTTGTTATGTATGTCCAACTATAATTCTTACTGTAGTTTTTAGGTTTAAACTTAAAAGGCCAGTCCTCCTATGAGGGTGTTTACGTTTTTATGCATACTTTGCTTGTAATTAAAAACATTCAGCCATCAACTCAGTTAACATAAGCTGAAGACTAATTCTATGTCACCTACTGCACAAGGCTCAAGAAGTGAACTACAAACAAGACACAGCTATTGCCCCACCGAACAACACTTTTTCTACACAATGTCAATTATTTCTAGGTTCCTCACAAGTGTTATTTTTTAACTAAAATATAATGTGTGGGTTGAAAAACTGGGATCCATTTAAATGGGATTAACAGAGAAACTAAAACACATCCTCACTTCATTATACTCTTTTAGAAAACAGTTAAAAAATGACATGGATATTTGTATTGTAAATATTCCCTTCCATTCTGTAACTTGTCTTTTTAAAAACCTTTCTAATGGCATCTTTCAATTAACTAATGAACAGAAATTCATAAATTTAATAAGGTCTAATCAATCGTTCCTTTACAATATCTTTGTGTGCTATTTAAGAATTATTTCTGTACTCCAATTTCTCACACATTATCTTCTAACATAAGCTTTGTTGTTTTACCTTTCAAGTTTAGATCCATAATTGACCTGGAATTAAATTTTTGTATGACAAGGTAAAGTCAATATTTAGGTTTTTTTCTATATGGATATCCAATTGACTTCAAATCAGATATTGAAATGATCAGGCTTTACCCCACCCCCCCCAACACTACTATGTCATCCTTGCCATATATCAAAAGACAACATGTACATAAACACACACATACCCCCACACACATTGCAAACTTGCTGAACTCACTTATCAGTTCAAGTAGATTTTTGGGGATTCTTGCCTTATTTTAATGACTAGAACTTCCAGTACAACGAACCTAAGTAGAGAGTAGACATCTTTTTATTGTTCCTATCAGGAATAAAGTGTTGGGAAGGAAAAATTTCCTTTCACTGTTCAAGGTTCTTCTAGCTGCTGTAAGAACCAAATTGACACGACAGTAACAGGAGAAAAGTTTGATAACATATATCAAAAGTAAAAGGAGAAAAGTTTGATAACATATATACCTTCTATAGATATATATATATATATATCTTATATATATATAAGCAACTCAGGAAAACTGAGCAACTCCCCAAAATGGTCAAAGCCATCAACATAAATACCATCTTCAGCCAAAGACAAAAGATGTTGGGAGTCAGTTACGGGAGGTTACCAGGAAAAGCACAGTAAACAATAGTAAGGTTGTTATTCAGATTAACTCATTGCCATCTCTATTAGTAATAGTTTCTAGAAATTGAGTCAAACCCTCTTCCTGGTACAGCAAGGGAGACACCTTACAAATGGAGATTTTTTCTTACAAATACAACTGTCTCATACAAAATGGTAACCTATACTCAGGTTCCAGAGCTTCTCCTGTGTTTGCAGCATCTTAAAAATAACCAGCTTAAAATAATCAATATGCCGGGGCGCCTGGATGGCTCAGTCGTTAAGCATCTGCCTTCATGAAGCTCGGATCATGATCCCAGGGTCCTGGGATTGAGCCCTCCATCAGGCTCCCTGCTCCGTGGGAAGCCTGCTTCTCCCTCTCACACTCCCCCTACTTGTGTTTCTCTCTCTCTGTGTCAATAAATAAATAAAATCTTAAAAAAAAAAATTAATCAACATGCCAAAGAGGCATATCTTAGAAAAACATGCTCCCTTACAAAAGCATTCTTCACATGAATGAAAGATGTACATTTTTCAAAGATGTCTTAATTTATCAGGTTGAGATAGTGCCCTTCTATTCTTACTTTGCTAGATTTTATAAAGAACAGATGTTAAATTTTAACTCAAATGCTTTTTCTACATCTGAGATAATTATATAGTTTTTTTGTTTGTTAAAATGTTCAGGTATGGTGATTCATTTTTGAATGTTAAGCTGGTATTCATTTCTGGGATGAACCTCATTTGGTCATAACATATAACTGTATTTTCTATTTTTGGATTGGATTTTATATAGTATTAGATCCAAGGAGAGAAGGAGAGGGAAGGAGAAAGAGAACTCTAGTAACGAATTAGAATATCTTTTACTGGGGCACCTGGGTGGCTCAGTCGTTAAGCGTCTGCCTTCGGCTCAGGTCATGATCCCAGCGTCCTGGGATCGAGCCCCGCATCAGGCTCCCTGCTCCGCAGGAAGCCTGCTTCTCTCTCTCCCGCTCCCCCTGCTTGTGTTTCCTCTCTCGCTGTGTCTCTCCCTGTCAAATAAATAAATAAAATCTTTAAAAAAAAAAAAAAAAAAGAATATCTTTTACTGTGAAATCCAAATAATTAAAATCAGCATTTCACATCTAGTGTTGCACAGATAGTTTCACAAAACATTCCATGAAAAAAAGGGTTTCCAGGTCAAAGACCTCTGTGAAATATTACTCGCTATATAAATCACTCTTAGAGCATCATAATAAATACCAGCATACTAAAGGATCCAACTCAATCTTCTAGATTATAAATTCCATGTTGCAGGGACCTATATATGTCATCCACAGCTGTATCCCCAGTGCTTAGGTCAATGCTTGGCACAAAATAGGTGCTGAACCAATATTTATTTATTTAATTAATGCATGTATGTCTATCATAAAAACATCAAATAATTATGGTTACAGTTTAATAAGTCTAAAGTCAATGATAAGAAAAATCATGATCAAATTCAACAAATCTGGCAACCTTCAATCAAAAAAGGTGCCCAAAGAAGGTGCTGCCTAAATTGAGTTTTAAATAATGAAGAGGAAAAGTTAACAAGGTTTAGATGAGCCAAGCAAGAGAGGAATCCTGGGAAGAGGAAAAAACACATCAAAATACTCAAAAGCAGAGCACAACACCTTATAAAGAGCTTCAAATTAAAGTTGGCAGGTAGTAGGAGATAGGGGGTGGAGAGTTAGTAGCAGGTTACCTTAACAACACAGAGAAGTGTCAGTTCATGAAAAAAATTATGGTATTTACTTTATTCAGTTGGTACCAGAGAGTTAATGTTGGATTTCAAGCAGCTGAGAGAGAGGATTTCACTGTTTGTGAAAGACAGTCTTTCTTGCCACTTGACAGAGTAGAGGAATTCACAACCATAAGGAAGATCAGTTAAGAAGCTATGGCAACAAAGATGTCCATCGACAGATGAATGGATAAAGAAGATGTGGTATATATATACAATGGAATATTATGCAGCCATCAAAAGGAATGAGATCTTGCCATTTGCAACGACGTGGATGGAACTGGAGGGTATTATGCTGAGCGAAGTAAGTGAATCAGAGAAAGACATGTATCACATGATCTCACTGATATGAGGAATTCTTAATCTCAGGAAACAAACTGAGGGTTGCTGGAGTGGGGGGTGGAGTGGGAGGGATGGGGTGGCTGGGTGATAGACACTGGGGAAGGTATGTGCCATGGTGAGCGCTGTGAATTGTGCAAGACTGTTGAATCACAGATCTGTACCTCTGAAACAAATAATGCAATATATGTTAAAAAAAAAAAAGAAGAAGAAAAAGATAGCAGGAGGGGAAGAATGAAGGGGGGAAATCGGAGGGGGAGACGAACCATGAGAGACGATGGACTCTGAAAAACAAACTGAGGGTTCTAGAGGGGAGGGGGGTGGGAGGATGGGTTGGTCCGGTGATGGGTATTAAAGAGGGCACGTTCTGCATGGAGCACTGGGTGCTATGCACAAACAATGAATGATGGAACACTACATCAAAAACTAATGGTGTAATGTATGGTGATTAACATAACAATAAAAAATTAAGAAAAAAAAAGAAGCTATGGCAACAGTCAAGAGATGATAAAGCCCTTCACCAAGGTCCTCCGTTTTTTTTTTTTTAAGATTTTATTTATTTATTTGAGAGAGAGAGAATGAGCGGTGAGGAGGAGCAGAGGGGGAGAGAGAGAGAGAGAAGCAGACTCCCTCCTGAGCAGGAAGCCTGACATGGGGCTCGATCCTAGGACCCAGAGATCATGACCTGAGCCAAAGGCAGACACTTGATGGGACTGAGCCACCCAGGTGCCCCCCATGGTCTTCTTGACCTCACCCAGCTTTCAACACAACCATCTCACTTTCCCAAAATGTTCTATGATCTCTTATTCTTCTTGCTTTTCTCCTACACTGTAGCTATTCTAAGTTCCTTTTTCTATCTAACATTTATATTTGAGTGCTCTAAGACTTAAAGCTTTTTTGGGGGGTGCCTGGGTGGCTCAGTCAGTTGAGCATCTGACTCTTGTTTTAGGCTCAGGTCATGATGTCACGGGACAGGGGACTGAGCCCCACCTCACACTCTGTGCTCAGTGCAGAGTCTACTTGAAGATTCTCACCCTCTGCCCCTCCCCCAACTCATGTGTGCATGCACTCTCTGTCCACACCCCTCTAAAATAAATAATCTTTTTTAAAAAATCTTTTTTTTTTTTTAAACCTACTATCTCTGCTGAAGTCATACCATCCAGTCCCATGACTTTGAATACCATCTCTATATGATTACTCTGAAATCTGTATCTCTACCACAGGTGTATGGTCTGAGCTCTGAGCTATCAACACCAATATCCAACTGTCCATCTGATATCTCCACCTTGATCGAGGATTCCAACTCCCATCCTTCCAAAAAAATAAAATAAAATAATGCTTTTCCTCTAATATTCTTTATCTCTTTTTATGTATCACCATCTATTCAGCTGGTCCGGCCCCAAAATTCTCAAGCTTCTGGGTCTCTGGACCTCTTTATCTGAGGACCCCAAAGACTTTTTGTTCATGTGAGTCATGCTCTATCAGTATTTCACATAATTGATATTAACACTAAAAAAAAATCATTAAAATACATACTAATTCATTTACAAATAATAGCAATAACACTATTACATGTTTATGCATATTTTTATAAAAAATAACTACATTTTTAAAAATGAGAAGAGAGGCACTGTCTTATATTTTGCAAGTTTCTTTAACGTCTGTCTTCAGAGAAGCAGTCTGTTCAAATACATTGTTTTGGCAGAAGTATATTTCAAAAAATCTGGTCTTACACAAATATATAGTTGAAAAATAGAGGAATATTTTAATAACCAATATGGATATCACTGTGGATATTCTCCTTTGATAATACACCAAACTTGAGAGGTGGCAAATTCTGAAAGGTTAACTGCCATGTAGACTCTCAAATCAATGAAATTTATACTCTGTAACGTTAAAATCCAATGGACTCTCTTGCTCTTTGAATAGATCTTTTACTCATGCTTGATTTTGTAACACCATGCATTGGTCATCTGGAAAATTTTAGTTCACTGGGTTACTCAGATCATCTAAATGTTGACCACTTCATTATATGAATCAAAAAAAAAAAAAAAAATCCCTTAATACCACAACTAATCTCATCAGAAAAGTCTTTAAGTACCAGGAAGATGTCAAGGTTATAGTGATGAATATAACTTCTCCAAAATTCCAATTTTTACTTTACAAGTTCTAATCTTGTCATTAGTGACAAATAATATCAATTGTTTTTCTTTAGATGATTGGAACTTAATTTTCAAGAAAATGTCTACAAAACACCCAAGTCTGAAGAACCAAAGTTTGTCTTTCAGTCATTCTTTCAAGTAAAAATGGTGCTCCATGAAAATAGCAGCTGCTCGGCTTGCTCTTGAAAGAACTGCACAAATGCTTCTCCTTGATACAACTTTGATTTGCTGCAGTAGTACTAAATTAAGTATACTTCCCATTTCATCACCTATATTAAAAGACATGTACTCAAAGGTTGAGATTTGATTAAAAAAAATAATAATACTCTTTAACTGCTTCACCAAAGACATTTAAAAATGAAAGTCGCATTTTTATTATAATTCAGAGCATGTAAAGAACACAAAGACTAGTACAGTCTAGTGTGTACATTGATTCAAGCTAAGACATCATTGGCTTTACAAATGTCTTAGTATTACAAAAATTGTCTGATCTTGCAGACCACTTGAAAGAGCCTCAAGGTCCTTACCCAACCCTCCACCCCCACCATCCCCAGAAATCTGGAGATCACACTTTCAGGAAGAGATGGTCTAATTAAAAACCTAAAATTCATTCTTTATTCTTATTTTCCCCCCTCACTTCCCAGCTCCCCATATCTAACACATCAGTAAGTGCCATTTGTTCTATTTCCAAAATATACCTCAGATTTGTCCATGGTCTTCTAGCACCACAAATAAGACCCTACAAGGTATCATTTTATCTCCACCAGTAACTACTACAATAGCCTACTAATTGGTCTTCTTTTCTGCCATTTTCCTCATAGTGGTATTCTGAAAACATAAATCAACTCATGACACTCACTGCACTTAGACTAAAATCCCAACTCCTTGCCAAACACTACAGGGCCCTGTAAATAACCTCCTGCCCACCCCTTCTACGTTTGCTCATCCCAGCCTCTCTCATTGCCTACCTTCCAGCAACGCTGAACCCCCTTCTCTCTTCTTAAACCTGCAAAGTCCTTCCTAGCATCAGGGCCTTTGTACTTGCTGTCCTCTAGGCCCAAAATCCCTGAAAACTGGCTCAAAATCAGGCCTACCCTAACAACCCTCTCCAGAGCAGTATCCCCCATTATTGTTCATATCATCACTCGTTTCTACTGAGCAATTATAATAATCTATAATTATCTTTTTTTTTTTATTTGTTTATTATCTATCTCCTCTGCTATAATGCAAGTAAACATGAAGACAGGAACTTGTCATTGTATTTCCTGTTATATTCCCCACCAAGTACCTGACAAAAAAAAATGGGCACTTAATAAACATCTGCTGAATGAATGAAAAATGAATAGAAATGAAGAATATAGTACATATTTTAGAGTTGCTTATGTTTAGACTTTTAGGACTTGTGACTGATCAGATGTGTTTGGTAACAGAAAAGGAAGTTAAAGATGACACCAAAAGTCATTTTTAGCATGAGGTGGAAGGGACTATATATGGTGGTAGCATCATCCAAACTAGACAGCGAGGAGAAACCAGAATAGGGTGGGTGTTAGGACAAGCAAGACACAGGATGAGGATGGTATAGGAAAAACTAATTGTGAATTATTAGGAGAGAGACTGTAAATATAAAGTTTTTAACACATAATTTTGCCAAGTAGAATCTCTAGAGAAGGGGAGTTCAATACATTGTCTTGTAATTCTCATACCAATTAGTGATTAAGTGAAGGCTTTTCAGTGTGTTTGAAAACAGTTCTCTTAAGCATATTACAGGTCCCCAAAATCTTTCAAAAACTACAAATATTTTCACATATATCTACAAACTCAGTGCACATTAAAGTCTTCCACTATCCTTGTGTGTAGTTACATATTTTGCAGAAAATAAAACTACAAAATTAGGAAACTGAATTTCAGATGTAAAAACTAACTCAATGACAAAATTATTTAGTTTTTTAAAATTGTAACTATCAGTGTAGTAAACCTCATAATTCATATGACCCTGGTGAGAAAATTATTAAGTAAAATATACTGTATATATTACAAAATAATCTATCCCTCAGTGACACTATATCAGATAACTATCTTAATTTGCTGAAACAGCATTATAGCACCATTCCCTAAATAAAAACACTTTTCTTAGTTCCCATTTTAATAAATTTATAAAATTTAGAAATCCCTGAGATAATTATAAGCAAATTAAATCATGCTAAGTGCATACTTTTTTCCCTAATATCTGAATTGAATAACACATTTATTTTTTAAAAGATTTTATTTATTTATTTGGGAGAGAGAGAGAGCCAGCATGAGGGACAGAGGGAGAGGGAGAAGCAGACTCCCTGCTGAGCAGGGAGCCTGATGTGGGGCTGGATCCCAGGACCCTGGGATCATGACCTGAGCTGAAGGCATACGCTTAATGGACTGAGCCACCCAGAAGCCCCCGAATAACCACATTTAATGTATTAATTTTAGCCAAAATCCTAATCAAAATGAGAAGCTTTATTTTATGTCTACAGACATCTTCAATGAATTTCACCTTTAAAAATTTAGTATTTTTTACAAAGGTTGACTGAAAATAAACCAACATATATTTCTCAACACTAACTTGATTCTTTGTTAATTATAAGATGTAATATTAAAACTTATGTAATAGAATAAAAAAGATGAGATTCCTTATATATTTGTAAGAAAATCATTTGGTGCATTTTATTTGTGATCATAATTTGTCTCAAAAAAATTATGACTAGCCATTAGACAGAAAAAAAATTTCAAGTTATAGTTAATATTAAAGAATGCTTAGCTCAAAAAAATTTCCTTCATTCTACAACAAAATTACTTAACAGTAAAGTCATAAAGTCAACAAAGCCAACCTTGCAACCTTTTGAATTCAACTTCTAAATTTAAAGCTTAAAGACGCTATTCATTAAAAAAGACTGTTTCCAAATATTCTGATAATCATGCTATCCAGTTTCTCTGCAACCCATTCTTGACAGCGTGTGAAATCTTAAATATGAAATTATGTACATACCAATCTGAAGAGGGATTTTAGATAAAGCTTTAAAGTTTTTTTCTTGATATTTTAAATTCTAAAGAGTTGAAGTACACTAATCCAAACTTATTTAATAGTTTTCCTTTTCTTGAAATAAAGTTTTCCTTCAATCATCAAGGTTACTTATAAAATCTCCAGTATTCTTTCTAGTTATATGTAACATTTAAATATCCTATGAGAAAATGTTAGTAAGATATATTTCATTGACCAAAACAGCTATAGGTTATAAATAACAAAAAAGAGGGTCAATTGTATTAAAATAGCAATACCACTCTAATCCAAAAGAATGCAATTGGTTTAAGTGTATTTGATTCCTAAAAAATAAAAGAATACCATGGAAATTTTAGGGGACTGATACTTGGCAGAGTCTAAATACTCAAATCCAGAACTAAATATTTTTATTTGCCCCAAAGTCACCATTCAACAGTAATATTCCTAACCTCACCCTTCGGTCTCCATTTAACTGAATATTTCCCATAATCAAGCAAGTGACATTTACGTATCAGGCAACACAAAGAAAATTAAGAAGTACTTAGCATCAATAGTTCATTCATACATTTCTGTGTTATCATGAGTAAGTTTTTAAGAGCTACTAAGATAACTATCAGATCTTTGAAGAGAATGACGAATGCTTCTAGAGCGTTACAATCTCAACATTTGTAATTAAAAACATTAAAGTAACCTAGCACCCAATCTTGGCTTCTAAATGCCATTCTTCACTTAGAGCTCTGAGTCTGGGCTCTTGGAGAAATGGTTGATTCCAGTGCCGGGGCTGGGAAAGCACAAGCTGAGCCTAAACCTCATGTTGTGCCAGAAAATATGGTAGTGTGTAAAGAACAGTGTGGACATGTGAAAAGGACATAGGAGTTAGCATGAATAGATTCCTACTGGCCACATTTGGAACAATTTGAGAGTAACAGATGATAGCCCACTGAATAAAGTAAGAATCTGTGAATCCATAAAGATATAAATTAATAAATGTGAAAAGTGGGAAGCTATTCCTTACAAGATGTTACCTCATAGAGAAAGATGGAAAGAATGATGGAATTTTAAAAAATCACTATTTGCCAGTGATCGGGGAAATAACTGACTCAGGTAAGAGTCATCAATGGATCCTAAACTAGAGGAACAAGTTATTTTCAGTGTCTGAAAGTATCTAACCCCCCACCAGACACACACAATTATAAAAAAATAGTAATTACAAAAGGATAAAGAATAATTTTATAGTAGAGAACCTAACATCACCAATAATGGAACATACAGACATCATGTGTTTCCAAATATAATGCACTTAGAAGAAAACATAACTTCTGTGATATTCCTGCCAAAAATGCAAACCTTGAATTTAAACGTAAGGTAATACCAAATAAACCTAAATCAAGTATACCTATAAAGTAATTGGCATGTACTCTCAAACTGTCAATGTTCTAAAAGGCAGAAAAGCACTGAAGAACTGTTCCAGACTCGAAGAGGCCAAAGAGACACAACAAGTGAATGCAAGACAAAATCCAAGATTTTCAATTCCTATAAAAGCACATTATTGGGACAATCTAAACAATGAAATTTCAATAAGGTCTGTATAGTAGTAGTAATACTATAACAATGTCAGTATCCTGATTTTTAAAATTTTACAGTAGATATGTGAGTGAATGTCCTTGTTTTAAAAAATACACAATGAGGTACTTAGGGGTAACAAGGGCATCATGCCTACAACTGATCTCAAATGTCTCATTTTTATATTTTTTATATTGTTATATATATATATGCAACAAAACAAATGTAATTAAATCTTAACATTGGGGGAATCAAGATGAAGATTATATGGAAATTCTTTGTTCTATTTTTATAATTTTTCTGTAAATCTGAAATTATATAAAAATTAAAAGTTCAAAAAACAAACTGAAAGATACAATATAAAAAAGAACATTAAATTATCTATATCAGTGTTAACAAAAAAAAAGCAGATACATACCTTTATCACAAAACTTCACGTTTTTTTTTTTTTTTTTTTAAAGATTTATTTATTTTTTTTTTATTTTTTTTATTTTTAAGATTTTTTTTTTATTTATTTGCGAGAGAGAGAATGAGAGACAGCATGAGAGGGAGGAGGGTCAGAGGGAGAAGCAGACTCCCTGCTGAGCAGGGAGCCCGATGTGGGACTCGATCCCGGGACTCCAGGATCATGACCTGAGCCGAAGGCAGTCGCTTAACCAACTGCGCCACCCAGGCACCCAAACTTCACATGTCTTTTAATTAGAACTGCTGTATTACTACCAGAAAATATGTTACTTAATGAACTCTTCAGCCATTACTATACTTCAATAATTTATTATTTCTCAATTTTGGAAACTCACTCTTTCTGTAAATTTGTCCTAAGATAGTCTCTTAAAATATTATTTACACTAGTTTTGCTACCAAAAAAGTTCCTATAAATACTAAATATCTCAAACTAATGAAAAATAAATACATGTGTATACATATATCATAAATCAAAATGGTTCACCTTCTGGAATGGCCCAACATTCCAAGGAGATTTAAAACTACACAATCTGTGAAAGAGATCTGTGTACAGGAATTTCATATTTCATCCTTTTGTAACAATGATCAACCATATTGTTTCTTATCTAATACTTACTTTTCTGTGTTATTAAACTCTTAAAGCTATTTCCTGCTACTTGTTACAAAACACTTGAGTATTCTCAACAAAGGAACAAGTTAAAAATGGCATTCCAAGTATAAAATAATAAAGTCACAGCACTGGGAAAGAAGTAGAAGATCTAATTCCAGTTTAAATCTAACCCTACAGTCTCCCTCAGAAAGCAGAGTGTTCTGTCTTAATTCTGTTAACAGTCTAATAGGCACAAAGAAATGTACATTACAAATAAACAAAACATTTTGAAAATCACTGATAAAGAAATACAAATTCAAGCAACAATGAAATATTATAAAATTGATAAGCCTATCAAAATGACATGTATTTTTAAATTATATGTAATGCTTATATGAGTGTAATAACCTTCCTAGAAAATAATATAACAAACATTAAGAATCTTTCATACATTTTCACTCAGTACTCTGAATCCCACAAATCTATCCTAAAGACATTAATCAGTGACTGAATTTTGGATTACATTCAAGAATGTATATTAGAAAAGCACTTATCATAGAGGAAAATTAAAAACAATGTAAAGATCCAACAATATAAAAATGGCTAGATAAATTGTAGTGCATATGTAAAACAGAATACTAGACTTACAAAATGTTTATTAAAAATTTTTAATGATATTTAAAGACGTACCCAGTATAGGGGTGCCTGGGTGGCTCAGTCAGTAAAGCATCTGCCTTTGGCTCAGATCATGATCCCGGGGTCCTGGATTGAGCCCTGAGTCAGTCTCCCCGCTCAGTGGGGAGTCTGCTTCTTCCTCTCCCTCTACCCCTCCCCCCCAACTTGTGCTCTCTCGCTGTCTCTCAAATACAATCTTAAAAAAAAAAAAAAGATGTACCCATATTATAGGTACTCAAAGGATACTTTTCTTATCACTACCAATTAGTTAATTGGTAACTAAGCTTTCTATCTTGCCAAAATATAAACTAAATAATGGTAGGAAAGGTGTGCCTGGGTGGCTCAGTTGGTTAAGCAACTGCCTTTGGCTCAGGTCATGATCCCAGGGTCCTGGGATCAAGCCCCTCATCAGGCTCCCTGCTCAGCGGGAGCCTGCTTCTCCTTCTCCCACTCTCCCTGCTGTGCTCGCTTTCTCTCTCTCTGTCAAATAAATAAATAAAATCTTTATAATAAACAAACAAACAAACAAATATAGGAAATTGTCTATTTTATATATCACTGTACTCCCACAGTGACTGGCACAGAGTTAAACATTAAGAAAATATGTATTTGCCAGGGTGCCTGGGTGGCTCAGTTGGTTGGGCGACTGCCTTCGGCTCAGGTCATGATCCTGGAGTCCCTGGATCGAGTCCCACATCGGGCTCCCTGCTCGGCAGGGAGTCTGCTTCTCCCTCTGACCCTCCCCCCTCTCATGTGCTCTCTCTCATTCTCTCCCTCTCAAATAAATAAATAAAATCTTTAAAAAAAAAAAAAAGAAAATATGTACTTGCCTATGATTCTAATAGGAATTCATAATATACAAATAAAAAATTGCAATATAATAAATGTATAAAATATAATAAAATGATAAAATTATCTTAACACTTTATAAAAAAGTATAAAATGTATAAAATTATCTTAATAATAAAATATATGTAATAATAATAAATGTATATAAAATTATCTTAACACTGTTTTTGTATATATATATAATAAATGTATAATAAAATGTATAAAATTATCTTAACACTGTTTTTAAGAAAAGCACGTTTGGGGGTGCTTGGATGGCTCAGTCAGTTAAGCGTCTGACGTCGGCTCAGCTCATGATCTTGGGGTCCTGGGATCAAGCTCTGAGTTGTGGGGGTAAGGGGGGGGTCCACACTCAACAGGGAGTCTTCTCTCTCTCTCCCTCTGCCCCTCTCCCCTACTCATGCGTGCATGCACTCTCTCTATCCCCCCTTTCAAATAAATATTCTTTAAATAAACGAACAAACAAATACATAGAAAAGCACATTTGTATACCCATACGGGTATGAAAAAGGATACGGGCAATCTTTGCTTTCATAATGGCAAAATGATAATTCAGACTAAACTTCCCTCTGAAAACAATTAGTTACACAAAATAAATATTTTTTAAATCTTCTTTAATACATCATAAAGTTATGGAAGTAGTAAAGAATTAAAAGATCAGTATCTGAGGGATGAAGAAAACCAGAAGTGAGTACAACATCTAAGTGTTTTTTTTTCCACCTAAGTGTTATACTGATTGTGAAGGGGTGCTTATGATGCTGAGATCCTGTACCGTATATCTTCAGCCTCTTGGCTGAGAAACAGAAATTGTAGTCCATGGCTCCACAAAGGGAGGTGTTCACATTTGGGTTGGGACCTTGAAAGCCTTAACCCTAGTACACAAACCTCATCATTAAATCATCTGCAATCCTGATATTGAATTGAAGTGATCTCTGAGAGTTAGTATCCCCAGGCACCTTGCAGAAACAAATAAAAATACATTCTGGAGAAAGTGTCTTAGCCTTCAAATTATTTCTACAAACAATTCTACACATATTAATATCCAACACATAACAAAAAATAACCAGGTGCTCAAGCAAACAAGACCACATGAATAAAAATCAGCAGAAACAATAGGGGGCAGAATGAAAATGATCTCCGATAAAAGGCTGAAGGAATAAGGGATAAAGGCAACGGGGCAAATTTAAATATTATCCTCATGAAACAACAGATGAAAGGGATTATAGAGTTAAATCTAGAAGTGAAAACTTTAAAATCGATATATAAATAGAAGGGCTAAATGGAGTTACAAGTGTTCTAAGATTCCTATTAGAATGTCTGGGACAGGGCGGCTGGGTGGCTCAGTCAGTTAAGTATGTCTGACTCTTGATTTTAGCTCAGGTCATGATCTCAGGGTTGTGAGATCGAGCCCTGCATTGAGCTCCATGGTGGACACAGAGCCTCCTTAAGATTCTCTCTCTCCCTGTCCCTCTGTCCCCTTCCTCTCTCTCTCCCGCTCTTAAAAAAAAAAAAAAAATGTCTGGGACAAGGAAAAGTACAAATTAGCATTATCCTTATCCTTAATTTATTTTTCTAGTCTACAGATCTTTTTAAATGTTATTTTGGCACTTCTTTTTTGTGGTATAATTTATATACAGTAAAACTGCCACTTTTCACGTGCAATTTCTCTAAGTTTTGACAATGGTAGTCATGTAACTACCACCAGATTCAAAATTAGAACAGTTCCATCAGCCCATACAATTCCCTTGCGTCCCTTTATAGTCAAATCCTCCTCCAATTCCTGCAACTACTGATCTGTATTCTATCCCTATAGTTCTTCCTTTTCTAGGATAGCATATAAATGAGAGCCTTATAGAATATAGCCTTTTGAGTCTGGCTTCTCTCACTTAGCATGATGTACTTGAGACCCATCTATGCTGCTGCATGCAGCTTGTTTGTTTATATTGCTGAGTACTACTCCACTGCATGGATGTACCATAGTTTATTGATTCACTCTCCAGTTGAGGTACATCTGAGTTGTTTCCAGTTTTGAACAATTACAAATAAAGTCACTATAAACATTTGCATACAGGTTCACACATAAGTTTCCATTTCAAATGGGTAAATATCTAGGAATGGGATTGCTGGATAATACTAGATTTTAGTAAGTTAAGTATGCATGTGAAATAGGTCTATTTGGTAGGACAAGGAATAGGAAAATGACAGCACCTCAGATCATCTTGCATCTCACATACCTTCCTTGTGGTCTCAATGATGTTCTCCTTACTCATTCTTTCATTGTTTATTACTCTAGTAAGATTATTACAAAATACTGGATATTGTATTTGTCTACTGGATTTGTATTTTTGTCAAGTCATCAAGTGAAGAGGAAGGAAATAAGAGATAGGATTTCTAATAAAAATTATAGTAAACCAAGAAGTGTAATAAATCTTTCAATTTTGTGAAAAAATAAACATTACTTCCCCTGACTATTCAATAATTAGAATAGGTCTAAAATAAAATAGCTAATTGTATGCTGGAAGAATAAAAATGCTGTATTTTCACTGCAAAATTAAGGCCATTATGAGGACAGCTGTTTGAATTCCTACTCCTAGTCCTATAAAATGCATATGGTTAACTGGTCAGTAGGAATGGAATATTGAAAAAAGTAGAATGCAGATAACCAGAGAAATGTGTGAACTGTTTAAAGATAAGCTTTTTTGATTTGGGATAATTTGTGTGTAATGTTTTTTCAAGACACTGAAATGAGGAAAAGTTCATAGCACTTGGCAAACATCTTTTTCTTCGAACTAAATCTTTTTGGAGCTGTGGCTATACTTTAGGCATGTTCCCTAAAAGAGTTGAAAGAAGGATTCCACATTAAAATGCAAATTAGTATCCAATGAAATATCATTTGAAAGTTGATTGACATTGAAGCATCCCTGAAGTAACAAAATAAAGGTTGAGATAAGCAGGACTAATATTTTTATTATGGTTCCTGCTGACACCTGCTGGTTCAATTTTATCTTCCTCCTTAATATATATTGATGTGTTAAAAGTCTCAGATATGAAGCTTTGTACCACATAAAACAGAATCCTCAGATTAATCAAGGGACCACCAACTCAAAAACTAAATGAGCACACATCAGTCAACTAATCACTTCCCATATCCACTGACTTACTGAAATCAGTGTTGTGGCTTTATTGTAACTCACTTCCCAATGAATTTAATTAATTAATTAAACTATTACCTAATATTTTGATTCTGCATTCTTTAATTCTGAGACTTAATTCTAAGATTAAAGTTACATTTTTTACTTAAACTGTAAAAGCTAGTGGATCACATTATTAGAACTCAAAAATGCCAAAAAGTGGATGTCTTTAAAAATATACAGGTAATTTTTTGGTTTGCTTTAGCAAATCCAAAATCCTATACTTGTAAAATAGTAATACATGGCACTTACTAAGGCCTCAAAATTTTACTCTCTCCACACCCTCCTCCTTTCCCCTAAACTCATTATAAAATAATATGGAAGAGAAGTGGCACTTTCTTCCTCCTTGAAACTTCAGTGTTTCATATTCTTAACATTAAAAAAATAATAATTAAATGTCTCTTTAAGAAAAACAGATACTACATAATAGTAAGCCACCTTTTTAAAAAAAATTTTATTGTTATGTTAATCACCATACATTACATCATTAGTTTTTGATGTGTTCCATGATTCATTGTTTGTGTATAACACCCAGTGCTCCATGCAGAACGTGCCCTC